>NC_136059.1:1109352494-1109802630 GCF_964261635.1 Lissotriton helveticus
CACAGACTCCAGACAGTCCAGTTAACATGACACACACTCCAGATCTGACTACATGTATGACAGTTAAGGACCCTACACAAGATGTCATAGATATCCAGTTACATGCTACTCCCGATGAAATCAAGAAGTGGTCCGAACAAGGAGGGGTCCAGACAGATCAAGGATGGTTAACAAAGGGTAGAGCCGCATGGTTTCTCCCCGACTCTATGGTTCAAGTCATCATTAATACCGCACATAGTCCAGCACATTTAGGAGAAAAAGCTATGTTAGACAGTATCCAGAACATTTGGTTTAACAAGCATTTACGAGC
Source organism: Lissotriton helveticus (assembly GCF_964261635.1). Classification (NCBI taxonomy): domain Eukaryota; kingdom Metazoa; phylum Chordata; class Amphibia; order Caudata; family Salamandridae; genus Lissotriton; species Lissotriton helveticus. Next base: position 1,109,352,805 of record NC_136059.1, read on the forward strand.
TGCAGCCAAGCAGAAAGTCCGTACCTGTATGATATGTTGTCAGTTTAATCCAGGTAAAAGTGTCCCGGTGGAACAAGGGGGATTCCAGCCCCCTGACCACCCTTTTGAGGTCCTCCAGATGGATTATATTCAGATGGAGCGATGTCGAGGTTTCAAGTATGTCCTTGTAGTTGTATGCGCTTTGTCCAGATGGACAGAAGCATATCCAGTCCCAGATTACACAGCCGCGACCACTGCCAAGCAGTTGGTTTGTGAATTCTTCCCTCGATATGGACTCCCTACAGTCGTATATTCTGATAACGGTCAGCCATTCTCATCTGAACTGATGAAGCACGTTTCCCTATTGTTGGGGTACCAGTGGAAGTTTCATTGTGTACGCCATCCTGAAGCAGCCGGTCTAGTCGAGAGACATAATCAGACTCTGAAAATTCGAATTGCCAAAGTATGCAAAGATAAGGGTGTGGACTGGCTAGTAGCTCTGCCAGTTGCTTTGTTTTATATGCGCATGGTCGCACATTCCAGATCAGGTCTGTCCCCGTATGAGGTCGTATTCGGCCGCCCCCCTAACATGTGGGGTACTCCTAGACCCCGAAGTATTACTGATGTTTCATGTAATATGCTGACAGATTACCTAGCTTCCTTGATGTCTGCCCTCAACTCATGTCGTTCACAGGTTGCCGCCGCATTTCCAGACAATACCGAGGTGGCACCGCATGAGATTGTTCCAGGTTCGATGGTGCTCGTCCGGAACTTCGACAGATCAAGTCCGCTGGAGCCTCGTTGGAAAGAGCCCCGACAGGTCCTCCTCACCACCCGTACAGCCGTGAAGTTGGAGGGACGCCGCGGCTGGGTGCACCTTTCTCATGTTAAACTTTTTAAAGGACTGAAACCCGTCTTTAAGAACATTTCCCAGGATTCGAAGGATTGCCAGAATATTGTTCCTAAGGACTGTCCCGCAAATGACATTGATACAACCCCTCCCTTGGTAGAGAAAACTCCGCAGCAGGAGTATAAGCAAAAACTCCGGTCTAGTAAAATAAGTCAGTCAGTTTGATTGTATAAGTCCTCCCCTAGGTGAAACGGTTAGACTGTTTCTGACATGTATAAAATAGACCCCCATAGTGAGAGAGTTAGTCAAAACTCAAACCGATGTATCGTTTTTCTAAGTTTCATATCATTTCTCAGCCTTTTGATTTCCTGCACCAGTTACGCATTTTTCCTGTGTTTCCCAGTTCCTCATGTAAATAAGCATTCTAATGTTACAGTAGAACACACGTTTAGTGATCTGCCTCCTCACGAATATTCATACCGCCTCGCTATGCGCAATAACTCATTTATCCGCATGTTACATTATTCACACCAGACCAGCAATGCCACTAATTGCTGGGTGTGTGGTCGACTGCCCCCTTTCCAGACGTCAAAGGGAGTTCTGCCACTCTTTCCTTATCCTTTTTCACATAATGGTTCGTGTGGAGCATGGTCCACGTTAACGTCCTCCTCAACAGACATGTCTTTTCTTAACAGCACATGTTTCCCAGACAAGCAAGGTCTCCCCCACAGAACAGGTTTAGATCTAGAAAATGAAGTGTATAATTTAGGTAATTATTCTTCGAATTTCATGGTCCTGAATGTTCAGTCTGATACTACTCCAGACTCACCTGCTATTTCAGTACTACCAGTCAAAGGCGAATTATGTGTTCGTAATTATGGTTCTGTACACGTAGGACATAGTGATTGTACTACTATTATCAAGTATAGTGACAGTGGGAAATCTATTTTCAAAGCTTCACGTCATTCTTATTTTGTTTGTGGTCAAACTGCATATGCTCGTCTGCCCCTCGATTGGGAGGGAACCTGTTACATTGCCTTCCTACTGCCACCTGTTTTTCTAGCCCCACCTGACTACCATAGGAATTCCTACCTAGTACATACCAGACACAAGAGAAACCTCCCGATTGTCGATTATACTGAAACTGCTGCAGAACAATTCATTGATATTGATAAAGGTGTGTTCCCTTATTTAGGTACAGTTGTAAATAGTAAGCTAATCCGTAGGTTAACAAGAACCCTTGAAGCAGTAGTAGATGAGACTGCCTCCGCTCTAGGTAACTTAACCGAAGAGCAATCCTTTATGAGAATTGTTGTGCTCCAGAATCGTCTCGTCCTTGACGTCATACTGGCCGATAGGGGCGGGGCCTGTAGACTTATCGGATCTAGTTGCTGCATTTTCATTCCAAATAACGCGCCGTCTGTTTATTCAGCTATAACCAGACTTCATAAAATTGCCCATCTATTACACCAAGATCCAGGCACCTGGACATGGTCCGGTTGGTTCTGGAATATAATTTCCGTCTGGGGATGGAAAGTCCTGTCCCTTCTAGGTATCGCAGTAGCAATCATATTCAGCTGCTGTCTCTGTATACAATGTGGCCCTGCGATTTGCGGCATGTGTGCTACCTCTTGTATTCATAGTCCCAAGCCCCGTTCTAAATCTCGTTCCAAGACAATTCGAGATGAACAAATGGTACTGTATGAAATGATAGATGGTATCATGAATATTGATGTTTCCTGATGGAAACGTAGTGACAAGGAGGGAATGTGGAAAAGTAAATTTTGTCATGTTCTGTGTCCCTACGTGTCATCCATCATATGTTATGTGTGCATGACCAATATGCATATGTTATTCCCCATGTCCGATTCAAGACGCAATTATAGTTGTGTCCACCTCTGGTATGTCATTTTCCAGTCCCCGTGAATACTACGAATATCAGGCTTATGTAAAGATACGTTGCCACGCTTCTCAGTGTGCACGTTATTTCATTATAAAGTCCCCGTTTCCAGGCCTCAACAGGGCCCGGACATCAGATTCAGCTCCTGTCTCCTGAAGCCTCGCTAAGGAGCGATACAGCCCCCACCTGTATCCTCGACCTTTCACTTACTTCCTGCCTCGCAGTGCCCGGTGCAGCCTGGCTCTGCCTCTGAGTCTGCCAAGACTATGTTATGATTCCAGCTATCAGTTTAGTCTTCCTTCTCTGCATTCCTAAGCTACTGAACTGCATCAATAGTTTCCGTCATTGTCTAGCCTATGCGGCTCCATATTAAGAGAAATACTGTATTTAATGGTCATTTAATATTCTTCATCACGCACTACATGTAGAATAAATGCATGCTCTAGTCTTAGAGTCAATTAGCTTTTCCCCTCATGACTTCTAGTTTATATCAACATGTTCCCTAAACATCAGATACTAGATAGGGTTTAGGTACATGTCGCTCCGACCCTCCAGACTTTAGTCTCTGCTCCTAGCACAGAGTTCATAGCCCCCAGCTTCTCCTAGTAACACGTCATTGCCAGTTTGCGCGCACCACCAGGTTAGAGGTCCCGGCTCCTTAGGTAGCCCCCTCCTATGTTTCCGCCCATTCATGACATATCCTGTTACGTCTGCACCACATGTCTATGTATACGCCCAGTTACACCTCTTTTTACTCTTATCTTTCGCGACTGCTACGCGTCACGCCTTTTGCTCCACCCACTGCTACGCCTACTGCAATGTAATGTTATGTGTTCGCGCTATGTATATATGCTCGTGTATTGTTATTAAAAGTTAGCGCGCTCATCCCAGACCCAGCCCCAGCAGCTGCTGGGCCCTGTCATCCTATTCCTATGCAGGCTGTCCTGTTCCTGTCCTTATGCTGTATTAAACCTGCAAAACTCCTACTACCTCGAATCTTGACTCTTATTTATTGAGCTATCTGTTATGATATATGTCTAGTCAAAAATAGGGTATTATTTATTTATTTACCACAACAGGACAGAGGGTCTCACAGGGGACCAGACCTGTGGACCGGGCAAGGAACCCGGTCCCTCCTAGGCCAGAGGAGCTCCCCAAGCAGAACACCACCGACCCCATAGGGATGGAGGAAGAAGAGAAAGAAGAGGCCCCCACACTCACGATCGAGGAATCAAGGGCAAGGCCAGAGAGGTCGAAGTACCCCACACCCCTCCAAGGTAAGGAAGCTTCCACCGAAGCCAGGGGAAGAGCTCAGAGGCTCAAAGAAATGAGGGAAAAGAAGGCGAGTCCTCCCCAGACGGAGGGCAACAGGCCAGCCAGAGTGGCGCCAACAGACAGAAGCTGCCATAAGCCAGAGAAACAGAAGCATCCCAGCCCGCAGGACAGGAGCAGGGAGGTGAGGAAATGGCCGGGCACACCACCATGAGGGGCCGAGCACACAACCTCAAGAAGCAACGCAACATACACAGACGCCATGGAAAACAGGCACCCTAAGGCCACCAGAACTCCCCAGCAGAGCGCAAGCTATATAACAGCTACCACTACCCCACATAGGGTATGTTAAATCTCAAGACATGGGAACCCTCTTTGGAAGAACTTCCGCAGCAGAGGAAAAAACAAAAGGCCACAGGGAAACATCCCTGCGAAAGGCCTGATAAGCAGCTCAAAAGGAAAAAACATAAGGCCTAATCTCAGGGCCAAGTCTGTATCAATTCCAGCAAAAACTCACACACACAGTAAACAAAGGGCTGTCCAGCAGACAACAAGGCCAAGTCCCAGCTAGGAGGTCGCAGTGGCCAGAAAACACACTCCCTAGTAAGAGAAACCGTCCCAAAAGGGCCAGAACCAGCTCAACCAAGCAGTCACTCAACTCAGCAGTCACTGACGAGGGGAAGAAGGAGGAGGAGGAGGAGGAGGAGGCGGATAAGGCAGAGGGGGAGGACGGAGCCCTGCCAAGAACCTTTGGATGGCGGAGGCAGCCGGGGTATGGAACAACAGGATGCCATCAAACGGAAGGTCAATGAGTCGCTCCCGAATATTCTCAGGGAATACTCCGTCCCGGAGCCAAGCATGGCAACAGAGAGCGACTGAGCAAGCCATGGCCCGGCCCAGCACCTCTGAGATGTCCAGAGCGGAGCGGATAATAAACGCCACAAGCTCCCGGCCATCCAACAGATGATGCCGTAAGTCCACCTGAACAGTCCCTTGGGACGCTGCAAATCCCAGAGACTCAGCTGAGTCCCACAAACTGGAGGAGGCCCTAGCCAGAACACACAGGTGTTAAGGGCCCGCAGGGCAGCGCTGGTCGAGGCAAACATGTTGCGCCCCCAAGAGTCCAGCCAGCGGGCCTCTCGGGATGGTGGAGTCAAGAGTGGCAGCAGGGAGGGAAAAGCAGTCCGAAAAAGTGGACTGGCGGCAGAGGGGTGAAGGGAAAGACACGCCGGATCAAGCGGCACCGGGAGGTGCCGGTGCAGAAGATGCTGAGGCACAGGATCCCCTGAGGCAGGACGCCTCTAAGCCCCTGTCAAGGAAGAAAGGAGCGAACCCTCAAAGGGAAGTAAAATTTCCCTCCCACCAGAGCCCTGGTGGAGAACCTCCAAGAGATGGTCCGCCAGAAAGTGAGCAACCGGGTCAACCATGTGCAGAATGCCCACAGCCGAGGACACCGCATGAGCAAAGGCCGCACCCACCTCCGTAGGGCCTAGCGGTGGAGAAAGCAGCACCTCCGTGGGCGTCGGCTGCAAACTAAGGCGGCCGTCCCCGAAGCCAAGCGGGACGGGAAAGGGCCAGACCTGGAAGCCAGAAGGAACCGAAGAATGAGGGACCTGCCACTCCTCTGACGAACACCTCTGCCTCAGAAAGGGCGGGGAGCCGCCCTTCGATGGCGCCGGTGAAAAAGAATCCACAGCACGACCCCTGCATGGAGACATAGAGTCCGCCGCCTGAGGCAGGACGTCGACACCATCCGGCGTCGCCAGACAGGGTTCCTCCAAGTCACACCACGCCGGGGACCAGAGTGGAGCCGGAGCCGAACTGGCCCCGGGGCGGCGCCGGAACGACCTCTGCCGAGTCAGCCGCCTGTGTGGAGGAACGAGAAGGGCATGGGGAGCGAAATGAAGCCCTTCCCCAGCCGCGGCCCAAAATGTGACAGAGGTCGCCCGGCAACCCATGTGGCGGCGCCAGGGACGATTCAACCTCCGACTTGCCCTCCGACGAGGCAGTCGCCTGTGGGGAGGGACGAGAGGGGCCCGGAGAGGGACGAAGGTCCCCATCCAGCCTCGACCCGGAGCGGGACAAGGAGGGTCCACTGACCCCTGTGGCTCTGCACAGTCCAGCCGCTGTCGGCGCCGTAGCGGCGTCACCTTAGCCTTAGACAAGACCACCTTGTCAAAGGACCGAGAGGGGCCCGGGGATACGACCCGAGCCCTGGCGACCTCCCGTGACCCCACAGGGACCCCTGCAGGAGTTTACGGCGAGGCAGAGGCGCCGTGGTCTGAAGGAAGGACACCCGAGGGGTCGCACCCCAACAGTACCACATCCTCCAAGCCTGAATCCGAGCCAGTCGGCGCCAGCGGCGCCGCGGAGGGCCCAGCGCAAGGTAAGGGATCCCATGATGCCACGGAGGAGATGCCAGCGAGGCCTGCAAAACCGCCGCATATGTATCCATCTGGACTCTCGACACCCCAACACCGGGAAACGGTTGATAGGACGACATGCGGGCTGCATCACCTGCAGAGAGCCCACGCTTCCGGCAGCCGGAAACCAGCCCCCAGGGACAAACTGCGACACTTACCCACTGGGGAGCGACACTCACGAGATATCGGAGAAGGGCGAGGACTACTACCACGGCCGTATCTGAAGCCGTGCGCCGAAGCTGATCGAGGGGAGGACGTCGACCTGGAGAGACGCGCCGAGAGTAGTTTCATCGGGCGCTCCCGCCGCGACTTCGGCTTCAACTGTTGGCATGCCTCACAATTAGTGGTGGCATGATCCTCCCCCAAACACCACATACAAATGAGGTGAGGGTCCGTCACCAACATAAGACGCCCAGACGACGTGCAAGTCTTGCAGGCCAAAGGCATTCGCACACTTTTCCACCAAAAGAAGAGACAATGAGAGGAGAAACATGGCGGCGGGCTGACGCCGGTCGCAAGAGCTCAGTGAGGCAGCACAGCGCAGAAAATGACAGAAGCGGCAGAGAAGTACCGCGACTAATGAGGCTTCATTACTAAAACATACCTGGTGAGAAAGGGGGTTCGCTTCTTTTCCCTGGCGCTTTGTGGTGGATTGAGTTGTCTTTCTTTCTTCTCAGTGTTGGTGTCGGCGCTGCTGGCTCAAGGACCTGGGAGAGAGCGGACGCGGATGGGCATAGAGGCGGAGCGTGTGGAGCAGGTAGCCGGGTCCGCACTGCTCGATAGACTCGGTGAGCGTCGGACCAGGCTCTGGATTCGAGCCTGGACTGCCTTATTAAAGACCAGGTTCCGGGGGCTACAATGCAGGGATTCTTCGCAGCAAGTGGAGGCCACCGTTTTACAGCGTCACACGGCAGTCCATTATGATCTGGTAAGGTGATTTCAGGTTAGGGGGGAGCAGAAACAGGACTGCATGGAGGAGGATCCAACCCATGCATATTCAGTTATTCCCTCAAGGAGTGGGGAGGAGACAACAGCACAAAGTCCCCTAGAAGAAGCAGGGGTGTCCAGCCAGCAGGCGAAGTTTAAAGGGAGCGGTGGTAAGGGTGGTGTTGGAGTATTCGTGCAGGGTCAGCAGAAGGGGCTATTTCCCCCAGGAAGAAACAGATACCAGCTAAGGTCCCAACAGGAGCTGAGGACCAAGGGGATTCTGGACTGCACGGAGGGGGCTGGGGTGATCCCATCAACGCCACGCAAAAAGAAACCATTATGCTTGAAAATCGCTTCGCACCACTGGAAAGAATAGTGGCTCCTTGCTACAGGCATAAAAGGGGGGACCTTATGACTAAGTTTGAAATATCCGAAGCAAACCAGAAGGGTATTCATGATAAGTGTGATGCCCTTAAGTCAAAACTGGATGACATATTCACACGTACGGGGTCACTCGAGCTTAAAGTATCATCATTATCAGAGTCTGTCCAACTCCAAAGATATAGACGCTCTAAAGACCCAAAAACGATCCCTACAGATGGATATGGAGAGGCTGGAGATGCAGGTCCGTAGGAATAATCTTAGGATTTTGAAGATACCGGAGGGGGAGGAGATGGATGACAAAGGGGTTTGTATGTAAGTTGTTAAGAGAAGGGGTGTTAAAAGATCGATTAGATATTGATCTAGAGGCCGAGATCAAAAGAGTACATAGGGACCCCTTCAGGCTGCATCCAGATAGAAAAGCCCTCAGAAAAATTTTAGACAATTTTCAGACTTACAGCATCAAGGAACTAATTTTAGGGAGGTGTTTAACACGGTCTACTCTTCATCATCGGGCCAACCCATACCAAATTTGTTCAGATATTGGGGGGAGAACAGTCAAAGGCAGTGGGAGCTAGGCTCCAGAATGCCCGAATTAAGGTCACTTGGGACGCAAGTTCAAATGAAGTTCCCCGCATTATTAAAATTAATGTGGAAAAATAAGATTGTAGTCAACCCGAGGATGTAGATGACCTTCTGTCCCAGATGAGAGGGTGAGGTGAGGTGAATGTTATATGGTAAGGTCTAGTTTTGGGGGGAGGGGAGGGGAGAAGGGGAGGAAAAGGGAAAAAGAAAGGGCAAGGGAAAGGGGAAGAGTACATAAAAAAAGAAAGAAAGAGAAAAAAAGTAGATATGGAAAAAGGGAGAAAAATAAATAAATAAAAGGGAAACAGAAAGGGGAAAGAAAAAAGTGAAGGAGAAGAAAAAAACAAAATATATAAAGTAAGGTTACATTGGGTATTTGTTGGAATGGTTTTCTTCATTTTTGATAAATAGGATGCTGTGCCACCTTAGGGAGGGTTCCTAAAAGGCGGTTCCAACGCCAAGCATCAAGGGTTGGTTACTCAGGGGTGGGAGTGCAAGGGAGGGTAGAGGGGGGGTGAAATTGGAAAATTGTCCTCATACAAAATAAAAGAACGCTGTTTCTCTAACTCTAGATGTATGGCTCATACGGGTAGGCTATGATTAGGTCAACTAAAATAATAGGGGGTAGGAAGCTATCTCTGGTTTGTGAATTTCTAAAAAATAGTGGAGTACATGTTTACTTATTGCAGGAAACTCACTTGGAATCCATGGCCTGTAAACAAGCCTTTAAATTAGGTTGGGTGCAGGAAGTGTTATGTTCTAAACAAAAAGGGTGCACGAGAGGCGTAGCAATAGTGGTTAGAGCAAACAAGGGGGTTAAGGTTGAGAAATGGGACACAGACCAGTCCGGGAGATGGTTGGTGGCAACTTTGTCTATATGCGGGTCGATAATTGTTTGCGCTGTATACTATGGGCCCAACGAGGACAACTCAGGTCCCCTTTTGAAAGCCTGCTACACACGTCTGCCCCAGTCATACTTGGGGGGGATTTTAATCTAGTCTTTGATAAACAATTGGACCGGACTTCCAAAGCGAAATACTGTGTTCCAAGTAGAACACTCTCCGTACTTAGGAACGTTATGAAGGATTTTAATTTGCTTGATATTTGGAGAGCAAAATATGGTACTGTAAGAGAATTCTCGTTCTATAGTAAGAAGTGCAAGTACTATTCAAGGATAGATTCTTTTTTAGTAGATCAGGGGTTGCTTTCAGACGTAGGATCAATTAGTTATATTCCAGAGATTGTTTCAGATCATTCTGCAGTGGAGTTAGTCCTTAATCTTGGGTTTAAGATGACAGAGAGAAGGTAGACCCTAGAAAGGACTTTGTTATTGGATGAGAGTGAAGGCTGAGTTAAATGACAGAATAGGTGATTTTTTTTTGCTTGAATATACTCTCCTCCACGGAACAGGTGGTCTGGGAGACCTTTAAAGCATATCTGCGGGGCTTCTCAGCTCCCTTATGACCCATAAGAGGAATAATAGCAAGAAAAGAGAAATTGAAGGCCTTAAGGATATTAGGGAGAAAGAGCTGGAGTTGCAACAGGCAGCCCTGACAGCCAGGGGACGTATTCCTCAAATTGGGGAGGGAGCTGGTTAGTCTACAAGCGGAGTTCAATGCTAGAAACGATTAGATTATTAAGGACAGGTGGGAGGCCAGTAAATTACAGAACTTCGCTTATGGCGAAAAATGTGGCTCCCTCCTGGCGTGGAAGACAAGAACAGAAAGGGTGAGAAATAACATCAAGAGTTTGATACAAAGGGGTGCTGCTATTAGAAGATGATAAAATCAGGGAGGAGGCCAGGTAATTTATGCAGGGTCTATATCAAGAGGATATTATTTATGGACCACATGAAGTTAGTACATGGTTAGACCGTAGGGATTTACCCCAGCTGTCTGAATCGGAGAAGGAATATCTAGCTACCGACATCTCGGAGGTGGAAATTAGAGAGCAATTCAGGAAAATTAGTCGGAGCAAAGCCGCCGGCCCCGACGAGCTACCAATTGAAGTCTATTTAGGTCTTCTAGAGAAGGTTGTGCTGGTATTAAAGGTACTTTTAAATAAAATACTCCTACAAGGTGAATGTATCCCCTTATCATGGTCAGAAGCTACTGTATCACTGATTTATAAACAAAACAAAGATCCCCAAAAAATCGAGTCGCACAGACCAATGTCATTATTAAACTCTGACCTGAAAATTTTCTCCGGGATATTGCCCACTAGGATGGCGAGAATCATCAAAACAATCATACACCCAGATCAGAGGATTTATACCAGGGAGGCAGCTTAATGAGCTTACTTTCCAGGTAATCGGTGCAATGGACTTCATGGAGGGAAAAAAATTGCCACTTACCATCATTGCAATCGACGCGGCGAAGGCATTTGACCAGGTTAACTGGGAGTATCTCTGGGAGACCATGAATAAGTTTGGTTTTCCATTAAATTTTATTGGAGCAGTTAAATCTCTCTATTTGAATCCTAGGGCGAAAGTTCTAGTTAATGGTGCCCTAACGGGGTGGTTTAGTACTTTTAGAGGTACCAGGCAGGGGTGTCCCCTGTCCCATTTATTGTTTCATGTATATATTGAGCCTTTTGTTTGTGCACTTAGAATGTATCGTATCATTACACCTTTTAAAATTGCGGATTTAGAGCTTAAAACCGCTCTAAATGCAGATGACCTTCTCTTGTACACCTCGAATCATATTGATGCAATCCCACGGTTATTCGAACTGGCTGAGGGATTTGGTAGAATCTCTAGCTATAAAATTAACAGGGAAAAAACTGATATTATGGGGTGGAATAGTATAGGCACCATACAGGGGGCCAGAGAACAGAACAGATCAGATACCTAGGGATCTATTTAACCCAGAAATTGATGGATACACCCAAGATTAGCTGGCAGAAGGTATCCAAGGAGGTGTGTAGGTTATTGTTAAGATGGGGAAGTCTACCATTGAATATCTATGGGAGAGTTAATCTCGTGAAAATGACGATCCTGCCTAAAATAACCTTCCTGTTCAATACAATTCCACTACTCTAAGGATATTGCCAGCCTTCAAGGGAAGATTGGTTCCTTTATATGGGCAACAAAAACATATTGAAAAGCTTGGAAGAAACTAAGGAGAGGGTTGAAGACTGGAGGTTTGGCCTTACCCGATCTACTTGCGTACTGTCATGCCTTCCATTTTAAGAATTTTAGAATATTAGCCAATAAATTAGATTCTTCTTCGCAGGGCCTTTTATTTCGGGCAATGCTACAGGATGTGCCGTAGGGACAGGAATTTTTTCCTTTTAGGTTCAGGGACCCCAAATTCTACAAAAAAGTCCGCCTTAAGATCCTGCTGGCCGCTTTTAAGAATTGGGAATATGTCAGCAGAGTCCTGGAGATACCATATTACACCTTACAGGCTCCGATCTGGGACTCCCCTGGCACCCCCGATTGCTTCCTGGATCAACTATGTCAGCTGCTTAAAGTATCTGGTATTAGGATATGGGGTGACCTTTGTAAAAAACTTACAGCTTATGAATTGGGAGTCCCTCTCCAACCTGACAAATGGGACTTTAACAAGATTTAAGTTTTACCAGCTATCTGCTTGGTGGGCAACACAATCCTGGGGCAATGAAGAAGATAATTTGCCCCTTGACTCCATTCCCAGAGCGGGCCCTTGGAAACGTGAGGTCTCCTTCTGGTATAGGGCTTTCACTGAAGTAAGGGACTGTTTGGACTCAGAGCTGGGGAATCTTTGGGGTAATGCCCTTACAGAAAACCGAGAGGAGATACGGAAAATCTGGAGTGACTCCTTCATTATGTCCCAGACAGTGGTTAAACCAGCGAATCTTAGGAGGAATCACCTTTACACAGCCTATAGAGTGTATTGGACTCCGGCTAAACTACCCAAGGTGTCCACAAGGACATTATTGCCCTAGATGGAAGCACCAGGCTTCAGACAATCAACATATGTTTATGGGTTGCCCAAAGATTGCTCCGTACTGGGATGCGGTATGTGGTTTCCTGGAGGAGGTACTATTAAGGCCAATTGAAGTCAGCACTAGATTGGTTTTCTTTGGTTTAGCATCGGGCTACTGTACGAGTACCCGCGCCTCAAAATGTCTGTTTTATGTAATAGTCATAGCTAGAAGGGAAATGTGCAGGGCATGGAAATCGGAGGCTCCACCTACATTCGCTGATTGTCTTAAAAACATCATTATGACTAGCCAGTCAGATATGGCCTGTGACGGATCGAGTATTAATAAGATCTGGACAGCTTTAGAGATCTGGAGGAAGAACTAACATCGGTCCTATGATTATGCCAGAGGATTGTTGGCTGGTCCTCCCTAGTAACCTGTGGCTTGTCCAGTCAGGGGAACGGGAGTGGGACCAGGAGGCAGCCTTACTTCTGGGCGAACTCTGTATGCCCGGCACAGACACCTAGGGCGGCTATTGAATACGTTTGTGTGGAAGGCGCAGAGAGACCCCATCTCGAGTTTATTCATTCTGGTGGCAAGTATGAGGACAAAAAAAAAAAAAAAGAAGGAGAGACAATGGGAAGAAAAAAGGTGCCCAAACAGGCCCGTAGCAAGGACCGTTGCATGCGGAAAAGGAAAAAACTGACGTGGGAGCGCCGGGTCGGGGCTTATGTGACATCGCCGACGACGCGTATGCAGACGCCTGGGTGGAGTCGCGTGATGCCGCCCCGGCACGCAGGGATGCTGTGACAAAGTTTCTGGATCCAGTCTCACGCCTGGGGATAATTCTACGTGAAGCAATCTGCGGCTAGTAGTCTCTATCAGATAAAACATTTGCAATGTTTGAGACAGGTAATGTGAGAAATGTTTCTCATTTCTTGGTTTTGGTATAAAAGTCTCTTGATAATATTGTTAAGAAGAAATTGGTAAAACATGCCTGTTTGGAGTACACTTTGTGCATTGTGGTTACAACATAAATAGACTTTTGGAAGAAAGACAGTCCGAGCCTATAGAAGGCACTCCGAATAATGAAATATACATTAAATATGGTATTTCCTCCATACTGTTTAGCACATTGTGGAACAAATATACGATGGCAGATGCCAGTTTACAGTGGCAACTTAATGGTACCTTTGACTCAAATAAATTGCAATATGTAGAAGAGCAGCTCTATAAAAGAAAAAGTATGCAGAGTATGTTTGATGCCGTAGGGTTATGGAGAAAACAAATTAAACAGAAACAGATTAAGGAAGAAAAGGATAGGAAGAAATCCGAAGAACAGATTATTTTACAGAAAATCAAAGAGTCACAATTACAAGAAGAAGCTAGTGTAGAAAGTGAGTAGAGAAGATTTAAACTTTAATTGCAAAATGCATATGTGGCTAGGGGAGAGATGGCTAATAAGGGTTTAGATGAGGATTCAGAATTAGAAGAATTGCTTTGTCGATCAGTCCGCCTCCTTATTCGCCAGATCCTACCGGGAACAATGCGGACAGAGGGTGCCTCTCCAGCTACCTCAAGTAGCACTAATGTATCCCCATTGCCTGCTGCCTCTGCTGCAGCTCCCGTATCTGATAGAAAGGTTACTACTCCTGTACGTACACTCGATACTTCTAGACGATGTCAGAGATCTGCCCTTACAGAAAATGACAAATTAGTATTGTTGATTAGGCCCTGTGAGTAGGTCTGAGATGATATACGATTAGGCGAGGTTCTCACGACTGACACAATACCCACAAATGACTCAGCAATATGTTGTGGGGGAAATGGCTAACACACTATTAGAGGACTGGAGGACTAATATGGATGATGAGGGCCCCTTGAGAGTTAATTAGGATATGGAAGAGGTCAAATAAAGGGATGTGTTCACCACTGCGGTGGAGGATATTTTTTCTCAAAAGAGAAACCTTGAGGCCCATGATAGCTTCGACTAAAGCTTTTCCTATGCGGCAAGCGGTTCCTGTGTTTCAATCAGCCAAAGGAAACGGTCTAGGTGCTAATGCGGCCCAGTTTCAGCTCCAATGGATTTATTCCCCTTGGAAGCGATAGTACGTATTGACCCTTAAAGCCTTTTTGCCTGACCGTAGGCAGAATCAGAGTGCATTCTATGATTAAATAAATGCTGCGCTAACCTCTTGTGTTATGACTTTGGTAATTATTGACATGTTTTTCGGACTGATACTGCCCCGACTTTTGGCGTATGGTTCGTAAACAAGACCATGCGGCCTTTGGCGGTACTTGGACGCAATTAGAAGCAGCTGATGTGCATAGGAAACCAGGGGAGAAACCACCACCACTTATATTAAGTTCAAGTTCAGAAATTTGTAGAGCGCACTACTCACCCATAGGGTCTCAAGGCGCTTGGGGGATGGGGGGTAACTTTATTTATCGAATAAGCAGGGAGCAGCGAGGGGAGCGACCGCTTCTGAGAAGCTCAGGACTTACCAAGTCGTATCATTACCTATCTGAAGACGGTAGTGCCACCAAAGAAAATATCATGGGCAAAACTAGCAGCTTGTAATCGGAGAAAAGAGGATTTGGTCCCTGACTTTTTCACCAGGTTTGAGACAACCTTTCATGATTATAGTGGCCAAGACACAGCTTCTGAAACAGGCAAACATTTATTTGTAGAAAAGTTCAGAGCTAACTTGTTACCTGAGATTTCGCAAAAATTACGAGTGGCTGAAAGTACGAGGGCTTCTTCCACCCCACCTAAAATTTTAGACATGGCCCAGAATTATGAGAATCAAATCAATGATAAAGATAAAAAAAGAGGGTAAAAATAAGGAACTGAAAACCAAAATGTTGCTACAGCAGGTCTATGGGCCACAGAAAGGGAGATGAGTTTTTAGAGCTGACTTCTAGGCCGAAATCAATGTGCGTATTGTAAACAAGAAGGGCATTGGCGATCCGAATGCCCATTACTCCGCTAACAAGGTAAAGGAATGGGTCGGGAAATGACAAGGGGCCCACAACAACGTCCTGATGTTAGTGACAGACCGAATAATTTTGACAATACTGCCCTGACGAAAACTTATTATGCAGACTACTTTAGTGTATCAGATGCCACAGGCATGCAGTTTAACTAGGACAGCATAGGACGAGAGGAGGGATCAGTTTCTATACCAGTAGATCAGACAGGCCCTTTTGTTAATGCAGAAATATTGGGGAGCTTACAGAAATTTCTGGTAGATACTGGGGCTACACAAACTGCACTTTCTCAAAAACTGATCCCTGGGACTCCCACGTCTGGCTAGAACAATCTATTTGTAGGCTTTGCTGGCAAGCAAATTCTTAGTCCCGTATCTAAACCCCTGGATCTTACTATTGGTCCGTTCACTATTAAGACATCGTTCCTTCTTGCACCAAATTGTCCTGATAATCTGTTAGGACTCTACTTAGTCAAACATTTTCATGCAGGTATTTATTGTTCACCGGATGGTGTATATGTTAAGTTTGGTAAGCAGAGATGCAATAAGCATTATGTTATTAATGAAGTCCCACGTGAACTGTCCTGCCTTCTGTGTAGGCAGAGGGTTATACTGATGTAGGCTTATTATCCATTGAACCCGTACACATACAGGTTAAACCGAATGCCGTTTTGCCCCGAATACCACAGTATAAAATATTGCAGGAAGGCGAAAATGCCTTAATTCAAATCAGAGGATCTCATTGTCAAAGGAGTAGTGGAAGAAACTGATAGCAATATTTGTAACAGCCCTATTTTGCCAGTTTTGAAAAGTTCCACCTCTGACAATAAAGAAAACGTTTATCGATTTGAAATTGATTTGCGAGAAATTAATAAAATAGTGGTGCCACTATTTCCCGTAGTTCCAGACATTACTACCCTATTGACAATGATCCCACCCACAGCACATGCATTTTCTGTCATTGTTCTCAAAAATGCGTTCTTTTCCATTCCTATTGCACCTCCTAGCAGGTATTTGTTTGGATTCTCCATTAAGGGATGATCCTTTCAATTCTGTCGTGCTCCTTAGGGATATACAGAGAGTCCGAGCATTTATAGCCAGGCCCTTAAACGCCAACTTGATACCTTGCAGTTACCTCCGGGCACTGCTTTGTTACAATATGTTGTAGATCTGCTGAAAGCAGCTAACATCACTGAACTCTGTATTGAGGCTACATTGATGTTATTGAATTGCTAAATTGGGCCACAAAGTATCGAAAAATAAGTTAGTTTTGTCAACCAGAGGTTACCTATTAAGGTCACCTCTTGTTGAAGGAGGGAAGAACGTTGACCAAAGACCAAATTCAGGCGATCATACACACACCTATTCCTCAAACGCAAAATGATGTTAGGGCATTGATTGGCAAAACATCCTATTGTCGACATTGGATTTCTCCCTCATTATTAAACCTCTCCTTGCCCTTACAACTAAAGATACCCCATTTCCTTTGCCCTGGTCTTCCGAGTGTCAGAGTGTATACCAGCAACTCCGAGCAGCACTATGTTCTGCTCCTGTAGTGGGAACACCAGATTTCACACAAAAAATCTCTTTATGTACATGAACGTAAAGGTTACACATTGTCTGTCCTAACACAGCCACACAGGAAAAAACAACGCCCATGTTCATGCTTTTCTGCAGTTCTGGACTCCGTGGCCAGGGCACTCCTTGGTTGCTTGAAGGCTGTGGCAGCAACTGCCATTTCAATCAGACAATCAACAGGACTTGTACTGTACCACAAACTGACAGTTTTTGTTCCCCATTCAGTTGATGTATTATTAAATCAGACTAAGACAACACTTGACGAGTGCCCGGCTTACTGGGTATGAACTCACTTTGTTAGCACCACACATTATGCTTAAACGCTGTCTGACCTTGAATCCAGCTACCTTGTTGCCATTGCCCTCTGAGCAGCTTAGTGATATACATGACTATTTTTACCACTGAAGAACAAACGAAGGGTTGAGTGGATCTTACTGATATGCCCCTGCTTGATGCTCAGGGTAAATTGTATGTAGATGGATTTTGTTTTAAGCTACCTGATGGCACCACGACTGCAGCTTATGCTATCACTACATTACACACAATTGTGGAGACAGCTCGAATTTCCTACAAGTCCGCACAAGCAGCTGAACTTACTGCGCTCCTGCGAGCTTAGTCAAGGACTGTCTGTGAATATCAATACAGATAGCCAATATGCCTTTGGAGTCGCACATAATTTTGGGCGTTTGTTGTAGGAAAGGGGCTTTTTGACATCACACGGTTCACAAATACAGTATGGAGAATGAGTTCAAAAATTGCTGACTGCATTAACATTACCAAAGTGAGTGGCTATTGTCAAATGTAGCGCACACCAGAAAGTAGTAGATGATGTAGGAAGAGGCAATTCTTTTGCAGACAGCACAGCAAAAGAAACAGCACGTAGCCAACAAGGACAAATGTATGTAATGTATTCCTCCGCAGACAAAATTTACAATGTACATGAAGAGGTTAGAGATAGCAAACAGATGGCAACAAAAGAGGAAGTGGAACAATAGGAAAAAACAGGAATATTGGACAGTGATAACTGTTGGGGGAAAGGGCCAGATGGTGACAGGTGGAAATTGCTGAGATCCTATGTTTTACCGTTTGTCACTATGGCACATGGTTCAGCACATATCGGCGCTAAAAGTATAGCCACACAACTAGAGCAAGTATGGGAACATCCAGACATAAAAAAAGACAGCTGAACATTTTGTTAAACATTGTATGATTTGTTTGCAACATAATGAAAGGGGAAAGGAGTAGCTACCCCAAAAGGAGGGTTTTCCCAACCCAGTGCACCATTTCAAGTTCTGCAAATGGATTTTGTAGAGTTTAAAAGATGCAACAACCTAAAATATGTTTTAGTAATATTATGTGCTTTTAGTAAGTGGGTGGAGGCCTATTCTACAAAAGATAATACTGCACCCACTACAGCTAAGATATTACTGAAAGAACTTTTCCAGAGATCTGGAATTTGTAGAATTTTTGGGATTGGTAATGGACCTCACTTTATTGGGCAACCATCAAGTTGATTACTGAGAGTCTAGGCATACGTCAGAAGTTCAATGCTGCCAATCATTCACAATCAGCAGGATTAGTGGAACATTATAATGCAACCCTGAAACTTAAGTTGGCCAAGGTGCAGGCTTCTACGGGACTTAAATGGCCTGATGCTTTGCCATTAGCACTCATGTTGACTCGTGCAGAGGCTCACAGTAGAAAGGGTCTCACACCCTATTAAGTTGTTTTCGGGAGACCAATGAATGTATGGGGTCCGCCACGACCTAAGAAAATGAGAGAACTTAAGTATCCTATTTTGTTAGACTATATATGAGAGAACTGACAGACAATCTTTCTTTGATTTACCAACAGCTATGTAGTACTGTACCTGATAATTCTACGGGTCCCGGGCATCTGTTGCATCCCGGTGATTTGGTTCTAACTAGAAGTGTTCTGCACTCAAAGAATCTGGAGCCACGATGGAAGGGGCCTGAGCAAGTCCTATTGACCACACAGACAGCAGTTCGAGTTACTAAAAGAAGGAATTGGGTTCATGTCACCCATTGTAAGAAAGTGCCAGCAGATCTGCTTCATACAACGGAAACTGAGAACGCAGGAATTGCACAAAGCATTCTCAGCAGCGAGGAAAAGACAGAGCATTACTTTGCCACACCGAGGAATTCCTCTTTACGGATCCAACAGAAAGCTGGAAGAGAGAGGTACAATCTGAGACTTCATGCTACCAACTGAATAAAGACTGAGAAGAAAAAAAAAAAAAAAGTCCGGCGAGTCTGGTCCGAGCAGAGGGCCAACTTGGTGGGAGGCTCTGTGTTACGAAGCGGCCAAACTAGGTTCAGGTGCGGTTTGTGACCTGAGCATCCTGAATCCGTAAGATACCCTGATTCTCAACATCATCACTTCTACATTTGTGGTATCTGTCCTGCAGTATCTGATTGGAAAGAAAAAGAGGATTCACGGTGCAGAAAACGACTGACACTATTCGTGTTATCATTCCAATAATCTGTCCAGGATTGGAAATAGAATCTAAAATGTCCACTACTTGGCCAAGGAATCCGGTGAAAAGTAAAATAGCAGATGCCCGACTTGGGCCATAGCTTCAGTTCCCTGACTGGTCTCCGACTGGATATTACACGGGACCAGAGTTGCATTCTCTGAAAAAGGTAATATATCTAACGGTCCTTAAGGCTGTCGTAGATGAACTTGTGGATGACCTTCCTTGAGTACCTGCTATACTGACTTATCATTGCCATAGTCATCCTTGGACTGCAAGTTCCAAGAATTTTGTTCAGCTCCTGGTTTGGAGCCTGTTGAGGTGAAATTGTGTTTGTTTGCCTCAAATGTTTGTTTTCCTTCCCATCTTCTCCACTGACTAATATATGCACCATATATAGCGTATAACATTTACGAACAGAGTTGGTAAAAATCATAAGAGACTATACAGTGAGAGACATTGTTGACTTCGATATTGTGAATGCCTATCATGGAGGGAGATAGTTTGGACGTTCAACACCCTACATTGAAAAAGATCAAGCCTAAATTGACATTTATTTGTTTGATAGAGAGTCTACTTAGTGTCATAAGTAGGTGTGTGATAGCTTGGTTTTTACGTATGAAATTTCCCATGCATATGCTTGTACGCCCAACACCTACACCGCCTGAACATTATTATTTTACTCTTTCAACATTAGATGAAAAACAAAGACTCTCTTATAAGAACAATTCATTCATTCGAATATTGCATTATATCCATAGTATTACTAATATTTCTAATTGTTGGGTTTGTGGATTGTTACCAGTACACCAGGGTGCAGGGGGAACGCCTCTCATACCATGCCCATTCTCCCACAATGGCTCCTGTCGTGCCTTGTTCGAGCTTCTGTGGGCTGCAGAAATTAATGACGTTTCTAAAGCTGATGTAGGGGGTCTTAATAAGGAGCTAAATACAACATGTTATCCAGATGACAATGGTAATCCACAAGCAAAGGGGTCAACATGGGAAACTGAGGAATACGCCGGAGGTAACTCTGCCATAAAATACGTCTTTGCGAAGACACAAACTAAATTGGGAAAATGATTCCCTGTTGTAATAGTAACAGAAACACGAGCCCCCCTTTGTGTAAGGAGTATCAGTGCCATCCCTGTAGGTAATAGCAACTGAAACACCACATTGACTATAACAGGTTCCAATAATAGTAGCTTCTTGGCATCCCATAATACATATTTTATTTGTGGGAATAAGGGTTATTTCTATTTACCACAAGGGTGGACAGGGATATGCTATGTATCTTTTCTCCTCCCTCCTGTTTATTTGGCTACAGTCTCTTATCACAAAACTCAATTACTGCCTCACTATTCTTTCCTAGTTAGGACCAAGAGAATGATAGATATCAAAGCAGAGGATCAGACGGATTGCAGGAATACATAGACGTGAATTTAGGTATCTGTGGCGGTTCAGAAGGAGGGACACTGACAACAGGGTGAGGTAAACGAGGTTTTATTTTTATGAATGTCTTTTTCTTTCGCTGGGACCTCCTCTCTCTTGCTAGGGTGGCTGGATCCAAGGTTGCCGATAGGTCTCTGGCTCTACGGGGACTTGCTCTTCCGTCTTCCTCCTCCAAGTCTCGGGTCGGGTTCCACCGCCACATAGAAGACAAGAAGAGAGAGGCTCTCAGGGTTACTGGTCCTGCCTTCGACGTTCCCTTGGGGTTACCAGGGTAAGTGAGGACACCGGTGAGAGAGTGCTCGACCTGTATACAGTGTAGGGGGAAGTGAGGGGACTTAGTGAGGGAGTATGGTCACAGGGGGTTTACATAAACAAGGGGGTTGTGGAAGG
The DNA here is from genome assembly GCF_964261635.1 of Lissotriton helveticus. Classification (NCBI taxonomy): domain Eukaryota; kingdom Metazoa; phylum Chordata; class Amphibia; order Caudata; family Salamandridae; genus Lissotriton; species Lissotriton helveticus. The sequence goes on from NC_136059.1 coordinate 1,109,373,932, forward strand.
GATTCTGTAGAGCTATACACTATTTACACAGCGCCTCCGCGCTTTCCCCACCAGTCTGCTACCCTTTCACGCACCTGTGAGAGCCCCACTCCTCCTCTTCTCGGAGTGTGGCTGGGCGCAGAGCGGTATCGGGGGCCTCCTGGCGCCGCTCCTCCGAGACTCTCCTCGTCTTCTTCCTCTGTCCTTAGTGCTCTCTCGTTCTCTCTGTTCTGGGCTTTCTCTTCTGTCGTCTCCGTCCTCGCGGTGTGGGGCACACCCGGTACAGCTTCTTCCGGGTTTATGTTCACTCCGCCTCGCCACGCGTCATAAGGGGGCGTGACCGCCTGACCCATTCCGCATTCGCCGACATTGACAAAGACGTCATAGGGGGTTGCGGCTTCCCTCTCGTCATCGGCGAGGTTAAAGGCACAGTCCTCCAGCTGGGTCCACCATTCGTCGGACTCCGGTCCCCATGCAGTCTGTGGCAGAGAAGGGGCGTGAGTACCATTAGGTTTCCACCAGTCCTCCTCAACACCCTCCACCCTGCTACAGTATCTTTTCTTTTGTTGAGTCTCCCCTCAATAGCAGGGACATACGAAGACTCATGAGAGTTGTTGAAGTAGTACCACAGCAACTCTAGGTAACATCACAGAGGAACTCCAGGCCGCATGACTCGTAGTTTTGCAGAACTGCATGGTTCTAGAGGTTATCCTTGCGGATCGCGGTTATGCATGCCGAATCATAGGAGCTTGTTGTTGGGTTTACATTCCTGATAATGCACCTTCCATTTATCAGGCCATCTCCAAGTTACATAAGATAGCGACTGAAATACACCAAAGACACTGGAACATGTTATGTTATGTTAGGGTTTTTTGTAAAGCGCACGTACGCCCATGGGCTTCATGGCGCTGTAGAAGTAGGAACCAACACAACAACTTACTGATAATAAGCCTGTCTGAACAGCCAAGTTTTATAAGAACGTCTAAAAGTTAGAAAGTCTGGGCTGAGCCTAAGGGAAAGTGGTAGGGAGTTCCATAGGACAGCAGCTAAGTAATGGAAACAGCTGCTGCCCTGACGCTTTCTCCTGTAAGAGGGAACAACCAGCAAGTCTTTATTGATGGATCTAAGATTGCGAGTCGGCTTGTATTTGGAGACCAACTGATTGATGAACTGAGGCCCTATGTTTTGTAGACTCTTGTATATGATACAGCCGGACTTAAACATGATTCTTTGAGATACAGGCAGCCAGTGTAATTGTTCTAGGCCAGGCCTGATGGAACACCGCCTAGGTTGTTTAAGAACAAGTCTGGCTGCCTGGTTCTGCACTAGTTGGAGTCTTTTTAAAAGGCCAGATGGAAGGCCCAGGTACAGACTATTAGAAAAGTCCAGCCTGGAGAGTACCAGTGCGATGGTGACCTGGATAAGGGCTGAGTATGTCAGAAATTGTGCAATCTTTTTTATTTTCCTAATCTGGTAAAAACTAGCAGAAACAACTGCTCCGACTTGAGCTTTTAATGAAAGATCCGATGCAAGTGTAACACCCAAGCTCTTCACTGAAGAAGCAGGGACTGGGGCAGGACCAAGGCTCAAAGGCCAATAATGGGGGCCCCAGCTGATACTGCTGTCCCCGGGAAGAATTAACTCGGTTTTACCCGGGTTGAGCTTGAGGTGGTTTAAGCTCATCCAGCGTTGTATCATAAGCATAGTTTGGTGAAAGTGGGCGACTGAATCAGGAGTATTCAGAGGGAAAATTAGCTGTAAGTCGTCAGCATAATTAAAGATAGTGACATTGAATTGTTTTAGAAGGAGGGGGCGCAGATACAAATTGAAAAGCAAAGGGGAAAGTGAGGATCCCTGTGGGACCCCACAAGTGGAGGTGGTTCTTGAAGCAGTGAAAGGCCCTAAGCGAACCGCTTGAGTGCGGTTCGAGATAAAGGAAGTGATCCACTCAAGGGCAGCGCCCCTGAGGCCGGCCTGCTCGACACGGCTAATTAGAATAGAAAAATCAACCGTGTCGAACGCGGCCGACAAATCAAGGAGAACCAGTGCCTGGTGGATGCCTTTCCCCGCATTTGATCTTAATGTGTTTTGAACGGCCAAAATGACAGATTCCGTCGAGTGACAGGGACGGAAACCTGCTTGGTTAGTTTCAAGATAGTCACTATCCTCTATAAATTTGGAAAAAGATGTGGAGATGTGCGCTTCCAATATCTTCGACAAATATGGAAGTAGAGAGATTGGTCTATAGTTGACCAAGGCTTGAGGATCAGCCCCAGGTTTTTTTAATAGAGGAATAAGGAGGGCCTGTTTGAATCGGGGGGAACCATGCCACTCACCAGTGAGGAATTCAGTACAGATAGAATAGTTTGAGGCAAGGTTTGTCCTATTTCTCTATATATATATATATGGAGGACATGGACCTGGTCTGGTTGGTTCTGGGGCATTATTACGTCATGGGGATGGAAATTACATCTTATAGTAGCTTGTGTAGTAGGTGCTATTCTAGGCTGTTGTATTTGCATCCAGTGTATACCAGTAATATGTCCCCTCTGCACTTCTTTATGCATGTCTTGTATCCGTAAGAAAGAAAGTTCATGATATTAATGAGAAGCTTATGCTCCAGCAACAAATAGATGATCTTATGAGCATAGATATGAGAAATATGAACGATGATGGAGTACTTTAAGCTGTTGTAGTATAACACACTGATTTAGCCTATTATCTTTTATGTTTCCTGTATTTATGAAGCTTATTGTACCTGGAATATATAGCTTTTTGTTATTCAATTAGACAAAATGTGCATAGCAGAGGCTAAAAGGAGGGACTGTTAAACGGTAAAAAATGTATTCTGTTAAGTTAGCCTCCGCTCTCCCCCATTTTGTCTGAACACCCATTTTGTGTTTCTGCTGGGACGTTTGCAAAGTCAAGAGTTACGTGTTCACTAAAAAGCTGGTTGTGCTGATAATACTTGCATGCCAGAGTAGAGCCCCTACCCAAAGGCCCAAGCACACAGATGTTTAATCTATAAGCCCAGCAACACCTGTAACTTCCCTTGCCTATCTACAGAGAGGACGAGGGTATGGGTTTATCAGGAGTTAGCAGTCTGCATTTCATCACGTCAAAGTGGTTTCCAATTTGTTTCACGCGGCACCAAACAGTATAAATACAGTGTTTGAACTTGTGCTCATCAGTTCCCATCCTCTGGCACTTGCAGTGACTGAATGATGGCTCTCATGAGTGTAATAAACTTGTATTTTGTATCCACTCCAGTGTTGATCCTCATTTGTGAACCCGTAGACAGAGGGTGTCCCTGCAACAGTGAGACTGATACAAATTTCACTTCTACAACCGGCCATCCAGGATGTATGTTAAAGGGATTTCCTGAACAATCTGTTTTAAGTATCCTTAATGCCTCAGAACCAGTGGCAATTGTTGTGATGGTCAACAAGTGAGCCTGTATTTGTAGAATCCCAAATATACAATTCAAGTGTGACTCCTATTCAAGGAGCGTCTTGATAAGCATGCTACACCCATGGTGCACCCTGATTTAACTAGTATCTGATAAAAATGGACCAATGGGAACATTGGTCTTACAATTAGGCAGCGGTGTCGAAAACAGGAGACACAGACTGACCGACTGGTACACCCCTGTTGTTCAAGTAGAAAATCCTAGTAAGCCTGACTAGGCCTAGTACGAGTAATACATCTGCTTGCTACTTTTTCAGACTGAAGTACCTGTACCTAGATCAGAAATACTGACATATGAACCTAACTTACACCAGCTCAACTGCATGTCAACCAGGAGCACTAGAATCCCTGCAGGAACTCTTATAAATGTGTCCGCTTTCATGGAGGGAAGGCGGAGGGAGAATTATTTGTAATGGGTAACTGGAAAACAAAAACTAACAAGATCCTTATACACCAGAGTCCCCAGGTGTCCTTTCGAGCTGGTACTGGGCTGCACTGCTGTAGGGAGAAAGGGTACTGGGTGGTCACAAACCGATACCTCCTAACTCTGCTTGAGGAGGGGTGATGTGTTTCTTATCTGCACCAGTAGCAATGGCAATTCTGGTATCCGTGGCTCTGGAAGAGTGTGAAGAATGCAAATCCTCAGCATTTGGGTTATCTATTCTATCACACACATTCAAGCCTTTTTCAAACTATAATGGTATAACTGGCATCTGTGCATACAATAAAAAAAACTAGGAATTAAGTTCAATTGCTCTTAACTTTCAATCGCAAACATGATTGCAAAGAGCATAACAGTTATTTAAGCCTGCATTGTCTCAAAGCAAAAGTAGAAATTCAAAGTAATTAATAATATTTACAGCTCATAGACATCTTTACAATTTTGCAGTTAAGGATTTTATCAAAGTGCGCCCACAGACACAGGCCAGAAATAATGTAATAATCAAAGCGTTGCACCTACCACAAAGAAGTACTTCTTGGCTACGGTATGGACGAGTATTAACTTAGCCAGTGCTGCAGACCCGTAGAGGAGTACTGAAACATAGAAGTGTGTGTACCAGGAGAGGGAATGGCCAGTGACAGAGATGAACAGTGCTATAATGAGAACTGTCACTATGGCGCTGAACCAGCTGATTAACATGATGCCAATGCCGAAGACAAGATCCCTCATTTGGCCGACACCTAAAGAGGAAAAGAGAGGCTGGTTAGTATTATAAAACCATTTTAAAACAGAATTTGACGACTGTCAAATGATTCAGTAGTGCAAAAGTGGTGAAAGTCAACGTGTTGTACCAAAGTTTGACCACTGGGAACTCCTGCAGTGTGCTTTAAAACCAAGCCCAAAAATAATTACGAGAATTCCTCAGTCTGGCCTATGGAATTGAAAACCAAAGTAGAGGACACAGGAGCAGGCCCCTTCTTGAGGAAGTACGCATAGAACAGGGGAGGTAAATGCAACTCGACTGAATTGTGTGCTGAGTTCATGTAAAAATAACTTCCACGTTGTCAAAGTTTACATTACATTTTGTACGTGCTTTAAGCACTAGAATTATTCCTCTTATTTTTATACACCATTTTGTACAAACGGTACTTCCGCAAACATGTAAATTCACAATCCATTCCCACGTGATCATTACTCTTTCCTTTTGGAGTATATAGCATTAAACAAAGTCTGCAATCCCCATACTTCTTTCACAAATCCTGTTCTTTGAGCTTTATTATAAACGTCTAATTATTGATGGGAAATCCCACTTTTCTCCTCCTGTTATTTTGCAACTTCTCCCTCACTCATTAAAAAGTCATTAATAACTTTTGATATAGTGCTTTATCGCTGCACTTTTGTTTCTACTATTATCCAATTCATGGTGCTCGCCATTTACGGCAAACAATTTATACCACAGACCCCGGCGATCTTCAAATCACCACAATAGTCCGCGGCAAGCGTTCAAATCTTTCAACCATTCTCTCTGTGTCTCACAATTTCAAGCCTGCACGTGCTGTATCGAAGCTTGGCTCACAGTTCAGCGATGCTTCTCTTTCGACCGCGTTGTCTATTGTGATATTTATCAGTCACTTCCTAACCCAGGTGTGCCTATTAGAAACGTCTAGTAGTTCCGCGTCCTAATAACCCTAAAATATATTCCACTATTCCAAAACAGACTCCTCTTGAGCGCGCCCCGCCAAAAACGTTCCTCTTCAGTAGTATTGGCAGCCAATCCTGGACGGGTGCTGGTGATCCAGCGCTCTGTTTGGAAAACTGTCTCAAAAACGTTACCTATCACCTCAATACTCACCATTAAACATGTAACACATATAAAGGCCCATAATCTTAATGAGACAATTTTTTGAGCAACTGAATCAAGTGGTGTGATTAATCAAAACTACTCACATGTTATTTACATTATTATATACAACTGCAGTTTAACTATTTTCACCATGGTTTTATACATTTATTATTATTAATCAGACCACTTAAGGCGATTGGATCAACTGATGGAAACTAGACCATGAATAAACAAGACCAGCTTGTCTTTTGAAATCTAATTTTATTAATTTTATTCTTCATAAAGAAAAATAGCATTTACGTTTTAAAATCTTTATTTTATAAGCAATTAAGAAAGCAGCATTTTAATAAGGAAATGAACTAATAAACTGACATTTTCAAAGCAAGCTCAGAAACATGAAATATTAGCAGAATAACAGTTTCCATTCCCTAAATCTATTTCCCTGTCTATTTCTCACTTCACCTAGAAAGGAAAATCCATTTAAAGTCTGCTGTCCTTACATGCGCCAAAGGTCCAACAGCATGTCACGTCATTCAGGAATCGGAAAGTAAGAGCAGCAAGCTTTTTTCCTGCTCATGGTGTCAGGTTTTATACCTTTCTTTCTAGCTAAACTTTCTACATTTTACATTCTTTTCAGCAAATCCGAGCTTTTCATTGGCTGTCCTGTGCCAGTCCATGATAAAATGCATTAGGTCATCTCTGATTCTTGACCAAGACCAGGCTTCACATAAGCCCTATTGTCTTTCATTTCTACATCTTTCAGCTTCCTCAAGAAAGTAACTTTTCCTCGAGTTTTGAACATTTACTTCCTAGCCTTGGCAGACCCTTTAAGTTTTCTGTCCTTGAGCCTTTTCTCCATGAGCACGTTCAACTCAACCAAAGAACTGCTTTTTCAATCAACGATGACAGTGCCGTAAAAATCTTCACAGCTATGCATGTGCAAAGACTTCACTCTGGACAACCTTTTGCGTCTGCAGCTCTGTCAGCCATGTTTTCTGAACCACTTTTAGGCCTCACATTGGAAACTATTATTAAACAAACACAAGACATCAATTAAAGAATGGAGACCCATTCTGTTACCCACCCCCTTTACTAATTAATCCTGTTAATTATGTTACCTAGCAAAAAGCACAATCAGGCAGCATTATATTTACTTCTCCTTTAGGAACTGCACGAACTCCATGAGCTTTCGTCACAGAAAAGACATAACATAAGCACACAAAATAAGCACATGCCATTAAACAGCCGCATTTAATACTGACAAAGACAATAGACAAGGTTAGTTTATTATTGTTTCTTTGCGTTTGCAACATAAAGCACATTAGTTTATCGCACGTGTACTGATGAATGTATTCTTAAACTAAGTTGATTAGTAATTTCACCACAAGCTTATTAATTTAATTACTGTTATGGGAGATTAACTTCACAAGTTTAAAAAAAATCTTGTTCTTCGCCTTGCTTCATCAACTCCCTCATCTGGTGATTTCTAAATCACCAAATAATACCCAAAATGTATAAAATGTTCAACCCTTTAACATGTTTTGGACTTTATTAATATTAGTATTTCTAAACTTTAGATTCATCTGTTTTTCTGCATTTTTCATATTGAGTTCTCCGAAACTCTTGTAATTCTATTTCTTTCTTTTCTTAGTTTGCAAATTCTTTTTTCTATTACATGTTTTCTTCTCTTGTGTATCATGCAACTAATTTTTAACAAAAGTATCACTATAGCTATGACTATTAAAGGAGAATCTATTTTACCTACAATTGAATTACCAATCTCTAGAAACCAGTGTTTAATTGCTGCAAATCTTTTACTTAAACGTTCTGAAAAACGTTAGTCTTCTAAAGGTTCAACTTCATTATGTAATTCAGTAATATTTTTTATATACATTTCTATATTCTGACTTTTGTCAGGTATGTAAGTACAACAATGTTGAACATGCAAAATTCCACAGACTCCACCCTCTTTTGCCAGCAAAATGTCAAGAGCAAGACGATTTTGCATCACCATGGTTCTCATGGCAATAAGCTCTATATTCACTAATTGAAATCCACTTGCAGTATCTGTTGACAATCTATCAACAATTGTAGACATTTTTCTGATTTTGTTTGCATTCAGGGTTATTCCTACCATAGGTATTAATGCACCAAATAGGTCTCCCATTATTTCTGTAAAGCTTTCCCTTCTAAATCTATTCAGGTGATTGCTAATTTCAAATGAACCTTTTGCATTTCTATCTACATGAAAATTTTTGGGAAAAACTAAACCTACATAACATGTCCCATACCAATGGTCTGGGAGATTGAAATAAGCCTTATTCCCACAAATAAAATAAATTCCAGGAAAAATTGGATTTTTGCCTCCTTTAAATCCCCAACCCCCTATAATACGATAAGTGTCTTCACATTGACTTGCACCTACAAAGTAATTATCAAACAAAGTATTATCTCTTCTTATACAAAATTTTCCACTAACAGGTTTTCTATGTGAATTGCAACATTTTCATTTCTACCATTGAGCTTTTCATCTTCCATCTGCCAAAATTTAGACTTAATTTGTTTCAGCATCTCATTTCGCTTGTAAATTGCCCTTCTTTCTTCCATCATATTTAAGAACGTCTTCTCTTCTGTTCTCAATTTACATGTTACATTATTTCTAAAAGCGTACTCATAAGTGAGTTCATTAGTCACTAGGAAAAATTCCCTCATCTGTATAGCATATTTCACTTTATTCAAACTATCTTCAACTTTTAAATTTGCAAAAATCTCATCAAAATCTGAATAATATTATTCCAAACGTCCAGTTTGATAAAACAAACTAGCTATTACACTACATGTTATGCCATAAGTAAGAGGAAGCATATTATACGTAACACCTTCAGACACAGAAGTAGGTAACTTCACACAAATGTAGCAGTCTTTTGCGTCCATCACCTTAACATATTCAGATAAAAGTCTTGAAAAGGTATTACTAGAAAAATCTCCCACAGATCTATCTTGATGAATCTCTGGTTTATGTACAATAATTTTATCAGTCTTATCAACTTTATCATGATTAACCACAACTTTACTAGTCATGTTAGTTTTATTCATCTCTTTGTCTATTCCAAAAGGAAAAATGACAGCTAAAATTAACCAAACTCAAATTATCAAGATTACACATATTGAAGACAATTTGCAACATCTTTTGAAAATTGAGCATCTCGAATTATTATTAGTAGAAGGCATCTTTACTTTCAAACAAGAGCCTTTAAAACAAAATGAAAAATTACTAAATATACTCCCCTCTTTTTTTTTTTAACAGATAACTATTTTCTAGCAGCTTTTCTTTGACCTTATGTCATACATCAATGTGTTTTCTAGCTAACACAATTTCTTCGACCTTGTGTCACCTAATGAACAAAATCAATCATTATCACTTGCATCATCTAAATTTCCTTGACTACTATTTACTTCTACTACTGGTGGAATTATAATATAGGTCCACTCAGGTGATTTGTACTTCTGATTTGGCTTTATTGCTCTTTTTGCTCTGCTGTTTATCACTTCTATTTTCTTTCCTGCTTGTTTTTTCTTATTTGAGTCTTCTTCCTTTTGACTTGAGATCTCATTCACCTGCTCTTTTGCTTTATTCACTAATTTAAATTTTAGTCCTTCGTTTTCATTTGGCCAATTATCTCCTTTTCTTGTTATTTTCCCTTTCGGTTCCGCTAAATGATACTCCACTCTCTTTTCCTTGATCTTTTCACTTTTGATTCATCTCCACTTTCATCTGTTTCACTTTCTGTGTTATCAGCTGATTCATTAATAATCAGTTTTATTGTATCAGATTCTTCTTTAGATTCAGGTAATTCTTTACTCAGCAGTTTCACTCTGTTAGGAACAACATCATTATAGCTGGTACTTGGAATTTCTTCTTCTTCTTCCTCAATTACGTCCAATTCTCCAGTTTCAGAATTTTCGTTCCTTCTTCCAGAGCTTCCAATCTGCTTTTCAATACTCTCCTGATCTTGATCTTGAATCACTTCTTGTTCAATTTCCTTTTCTGCTTCTTGATCTAGCAGATCATCATTTTCATTTTCTTCAGAATCTGGTATCACAATTTCTTCATTTTCTTCATTCAATGCTTCATTCACATTTGAATTTCCCAGATGTCGACTTTCTTGTCAATCTTCAGGATCTGGATTTCTTTCAGGTTCTTCTTCTGAATCTGAATCAGCTGTTTCACCTTCGTCAGGATTCTCAGGTGCTGGCACACGTATGGTGTGGCTAGCATGAAACCATCTCTTCAATCCCCTACACTTTACTGAATTTGTTGCGACTAATATCACCTGTCTTGCCTTCTGCCACCTTGGTACTAGGCAATTTCTTCTTCGGTGTACTTTTGTCCTTACCCAGTCTCCTGGTAACAGATCATGAGCTTTTTCTTTCTCTTTTGTAATTACTTCAGTTCCCACCTGATGGAACACAGAAGTCACCACATCAGATAGATTTTTGCAGTAATCCATAATGATGCTATCATTAATGCTCAACAGTTTATCAACTGGAACAAATGGTTGCCTCATGACCCTACCCATTAGTATCTCATGAGGACTCAATCCTGTTTTTCTATCTGGAATGCTTCTCAAAGACATCAAAACAAGTGGAAGAGCATCTGTCCACTTCATTCCTGTTGCTAAGCACATCTTTGCTATTCTGTTTTTTATTGTACCATTCACTTGCTCAACACCTGATGCTTCTGGTCTGTACGCACAATGTAATTTTTGCTTTATATCCAGTGCTTCACAAATCAATTACAGCAATCTGTTTTCAAAATGTGTGCCACGATCTGTCTCGATCGTCACTGGAAAACCATACCTTGGTATGATTTCTCTCAAAATCAATTTTGCCACAGTAATTGAATCATTGTGGCATGTTGGGAATGCTTCTACCCATCTTGAAAACAAACAGATCATCACCAAGACATATCTGAGTTTGATGTGAGGTGGCATGTCAATGAAGTCAAGCTGTATTCTGGTAAATGGACCACCCTCCCGTCCTATTGTTCCCATGCTCACAACAGTTTTTCTGTTTGGGTTGATCTGTTGACAGATAAGACACCTTTGACAAAAGGACTCTGCAATTATTCTGAATTTTGGATTGTACCATATTTGTCTGAATAATCTAATCATTGAATCTCTACCAATATGTCCTGGACCATGGTACATGCGTGCCATGTCAGAAATCATACTATCTGGCATTACTGGTCTGTCATCTTTGTAAACCCAAACCTCATCTTCTTCTGTCTGCATCCTGCTTTTAACCATGTGTTTTTCTCCTCATCATTTGCCTCATCTTGCAACTGTTTTACTCCCTGCCAAGTCTCAACTTCATATGTTAGCATAAGTGAGTTCAAAACATGTTCATTTTCTTTTCCCCCGATTAATGGACACATTATGTTTTGCACAGAATTTTGCTATTGAGTCAGCATATGAGTTTCCTTTTGTTATGTAATCCTCACCTTTTTTATGTGCTGTGCACTTTACTACTGCAATTTTTTCTGGTAGCTGAATTCCATCAATCAATCTTTTAATCAACTGAGCATTTCTTATTGGTGATCCCGCAGAAGTTAAATAACCTCTTTGAGACCAGAGCTGGCCATAGTCATGGACTACACCATAACCATATTGACTATCAGTCACTATGGTAATTTTGAACGCTTTTCCCAATTCACATGTACGAATCAAAGCAATTAATTCTGCTACTTGAGCTGAACGAATTCCTTTGAGACAGGAAGCTTCAAGTACATCTGCAACTGTACATACTGAATATGCTGCACTCAGAACACCTTCATCTGTTCTTAAGCATGAACCATCAACAAATAAAACAATCTGATTCAGCTAATGGGACATCTTTTATATCTTGCCTTGGTTTAGTGCAATATTCTAATACATCCAGGCATTCATGATCAATCTCATCCCTGATTTCTGTTTCAGTAGTGTCAGGTAATAATGTGGAAGGATTTAAATTCACACATCTCGCAATTGAAACATTGTCCGAGCCAAGGATAACCTTTTCATATTTTGTTAGCCTATTATTCGTCAAATGTTGTGTTCTGCTTCTAGTGAGGAGAATTTCAACTGAGTGTGGTACATATACTTTTACAGGAAATCCCATTATTATTCCTTCACTTTGTTCCAAACTTACACTAGTTGCAGCTACTGCTTTTAAGCAACCTGGTAATGCTTTTGCAACAAGGTCAAGAACAGCTGAGAAATATGCTATTGGCTTGCTCAGTCTTCCATGTCTTTGAATCAGAACTGATAATGCACATCCTTCTCTTTCGCTGCAATACAGCTCAAATTCTTTTTCATAATCAGGCATTCCTAATGCTGGAGCTTCACACAAACTTTTCTTTAACTGTTCAAAAGCTTCTAATTCAGTTTTTGTTAGGCTAATCGGGTCTTTTATGTCTGCTTTTGTCAGTCTCTGCAGAGGCTTTGCGATTACTGAAAATCCACTAATCCATTGACGACAATAACCTACCATTCCTAGAAACATTCTAACCCGTCTGTGTTTTTGGAGGTTGCATTGCTTGAATCATTTTTATTCATTCTGTTGTCACTTGTCTGACTCCCTTTGCAATTCTGTGACCAAGATATTTTACTTCTTGTTTGCAAAACTGTAATTTTGCAGGAGATACTTTATGTCCCTCATCTGCCAGATAATTTAAAAGAGTAATGGTATCTGTTTCACAATTATCTCTTGTTTTTGTGGCCACAAGAAGGTCATCAATATACTGCACTAACGTAGATTTTCCAGGTAAATCTAGATTTTCCAATATTTCTTTTGCAATTGATTAAAAATAGATGGACTGGGGGGGCGTGGCCAAGATGGCGTCGGAGTAGGACGCTTCTTCAGGTCTCTCCGGCGCCGATCCGAAAAAAGCTACTAACAGCGCGGTCCTGGTGTAGCTGCCCGGGTCCAGAGGGGTGGCGGAAGGGCCCCCAGCGCAGCGGAGTGCAGCGGTGCCGTCTGAGGAGCGGAGTGACCCTTGAACGTCCGCAGGGATACCTCGCCTCTGGGGCCTGTGAAGCACCGGCCTCGCGTAGTCGGGGAGCCGACGTGGTGACTTGCTGCGTTCGCGGCACTTGGGGAAGTGCCGCCTGTGTTTATTCAGCGCCTGCCGGAGGTGGGGGCAGGGGTCCTGCCGGCAGGGACACGAGCCTGGGCTTCAGAGCCCTGTTGCGGAGGACGGCGGGGACAGCAAGAAGGTGGAGGTGCCTCCGGCGGCCGGACAGTAGAGGTGCGGTGAGCACGCCACGGAGCGTCCAGAACCGGCAGACTACCGGCGGGCTGCGCAGACCGGGGCCACTGGAGGAGCGTGGTATCACGCGGGGCCCAGTGCTGATGTGAACAGGCGGTGCAGGGTCGGAGTAAGGGCCCGGCTGCGGTGCCGACCCGAGCGAGGGCTGTCGGCAGGGTGAGTGCCTCCCCAGGAGGGGGCGTGAGCGGCCGTGACACCTGGGGCAGCGGGACCTGGAGCTCTCTACAACTGCTTTGGCTTATAGGCGGGGGCTGGCTGGACGATTGCAGTTGCCACGTGGTGCCAGGGCGACCGGCGTCGTGATCCACGGCCTCGAGTGAGCAGTGCAGAACCGTTTGGATCACAGACCCCGTTAGGGGACCGGATTGCTGGGGCCGGACTGCTGCACCCTTGCCCCCTGGGTCCGCATCTCATCTGCATCTGACGCAGTTCCGGTTCAGTTACTTCCCGGAGGCCACGGCGTGGACAGCGCTACCCTTGGAGTGGACTGTGACTGCCTTGCCCTGAAGAGCCCTGCCTCCTGCTCGCACCTAGTTGGTGGTAGGGTCCCCTGACCCCCAGCATGTGGCTCGCCTGCTTCAGATCTGCCTTCCGGTGATCCCTGGATAGTGAGGGGGTTCCATTTGAGCTGCCTGGTAAGAAGCGTTGCGATCCTCGGGCTCCACGAGCTCCCATAGCGCCTGTATCCTGTCTGACTGGGGGGGTCTGTTCCCCCGGTCTGCGTGTCACCAGCCAAGATGACCACCGTGTCACGCAAGGGGGGTCGACAGGGTAAGGATGGAGCTTCCAAGTCCTCTCAGCAGCCGGCGTCCCCGGGGGCCAGTGGCTCGCAGAAGGTGTCGGATGACGAGGCGCCTGCTACTAAGGCCTTCATGTCTGAACTATTTGCATCCATTAAGGAGGATATTTCTGAGCTCAAGGCTCAGTTGGCCTCTGACCTGAGGGAAGTGCGCAGAGACGTGGACGGCATTGGCGAGAGAGTGGCGACCCTGGAGGACCATGATTTGAGCATGGCTAACGATGTGCACTTGCTGCAACAAGATATCATCCGCCTCACCGAACAGAATCTGGACCTACAGTTGCACACGGAGGACCTGGAAAACCGTTCCAGGAGGAACAACATCCGCATTCGGGCGGTGCCGTGGGATGGTGAGGCGGGAGACCTGCGTGGTTACGTCCGGGACTTGTTTTTACAGATCTTGGACGAGGAGGAGGTGAGGGAAATCGAGATGGATAGAGTACACAGAGTGGGTCTGCCTAGGCGAGGAAGGGGTCCCCCTCCTGACATCCTCGTCTGTGTTCATGATTTCCAAATCAAAGAACGCATTCTCCGCAAAGCCAGGGCCATCACGTCACTGCAATTCAGGGGCCATGCCCCTCAGCTGTTCCAGGACTTGGCAGCCTCCACGCTGCGGAAGAGAAGGGAGTTTCGCCCGGTGACTACCTTCTTGAGAGAACGTAACATCTCCTACTCATGGGGCCACCCCTTCAGGATCATCTTCCGATGGCAGAATCGGCTGGCACAGATTAATTCTCTTCAAGCAGCAAAAGACCTCTTGGGTCTACAGGATGTCCCTTCCTCACAGGAGGCGAGTGCTTCGCCATCTAGGAGACGCCACCGCTCGTCCTCATGGCATAGGGTTGGGGCTTCCCCAGACCGGCGGCGGCCGGATCGTGCCTCTGGTTTGCAGGAAAGGGCCGAAGCAGTGGCTTCGGTGGCCTCAGCCACTCTGGCGGATACGCAAGAAAGCTCTGGAGCGGCATGACCACCACGGATTTGATCTGACCAGGATCGGCGCTGGGGGGGCTTCGTTGCCTTGGTCTGGGTATGGATGTACTTTTTGGGAAGACACCTCAGACCATGGCCGCGGGGGTTGACCAACTGGCACCCCTGCTCCACTTCCAGTTAGGAAGGCCCCTCACGAACTTTGGACTACTGGACCTGATGAGTATTCTCTTTATCCTTTATGATTTCCACTTCTTTTGTTTGTTGTTTCTTTCTCTACGGGTAGGGTTGGGTGTTGGGGAGTTTGGGGGCTCGGGGTTGGGGGGGCTCTGTGACTTGTGCTATGCTTGGATTGCTTATCTACTGGGGTGGGGTGGGGATGGGGGTTGTTGGGGACGGTGGGGAGGGACCCGTGACGGAGGGCCGAAGGGGATGTTTGTTGTGTGTCTGCTGCTGAGTACGTACTTTACTGCTGGCACCTTAGTGCCACGTACGTTCTGGAAGCTACTGGTTGTCTGCTGCCTGATGGCGGGGCTGAATGCGGGGTGGGTGGCACTTGGCATGCTGAGAGCGATTTTTGGGTTTTCTTTCCGCTATGCCGCTTAGTGTAGGGACGTGGAATGTTAAGGGCTTGAATTCGCCACAGAAGCGGCAGAGAGTACTGAAGTATGTGATGGATCATCAACTTGATGTAGTTGGATTGCAAGAAACCCACTTGGCACGAAAGGATGAGGCGAGGCTTCGCCATAGGGCATACCCCATTGTTTACAGGTCCTCTGCTGTTACGAAGCATCGGGGGTGGCGCTTCTGTTCAGGGCTACGTTGCATTTTCAGCCGGTGGAGGTCCGACATGACAAGGAGGGTCGATGGCTGATGGTTAAGGGGCACATTCAGGGCAGGTTGTGTACGTTTGTGGTAGTATATTTGCCCACTGCGGGTCAGAACAAGTATTTGCAAGAATTGCTGGAGAAGATTGGGGACTTTGCGGAGGGGCTCTTGCTCCTGTTGGGAGATTTTAACTTGGTGTGGGACAGGGACTTGGACAGCTCGGGGGGGCGTAGGGCGGACACAGGGGTCTTTTCGGATTCCACGCAGCAAGGGGTGGGGGAGTTGGGTCTAGTAGACGGATGGCGAATTTTCCACCCTGCCATGAAAGACTATACATTCTTTTCACATGTGCACCACTCCTACTCTCGCTTGGATCACATTTTTCTTAGCCGGTCCCTCAGAGGGAACATTTTAGATGCCGCCATTCTTCCGATTTCGGTATCGGACCACAGTCTCTTGGTGCTCACTCTCCGTTGGGCGCCACCCGACTCCGCGAGCCGGAAGTGGTACTTCCCGGCGTCAGTGGTCAGGGATGAGGTTTCCAATCAAGCCTTACGCCTGGCCATCCGTGAATTTTTCGAGTGCAATCCACCGTCGGATACTTCTCTGACGACTACATGGGACGCCTTTAAGGCGACGATCAGAGGGACGTGCTTGGGCCTCAACTCGCAACTTAACACCCTGCGTAGAAAGGAGCGGGACGCACTGGAAGCCGAGGTGCTTGAACTCGAGAGGGCTCATAAGCTCAATCCCTCGAGGGTGACCCTGCGTCCGCTTACGGCGGTTAGGGGCAAATTGAAGGCTCACTATGCAAATAGAGCCGAGCTTACTCTCTTGCGATTGGGGCGACATTCATACTCTAGTGGCAATAAGATTGGCAGACACTTGGCCCGGCAATTGCGGGACAAGAGGGAACGAGAATATATAGGAGGGATCAGAGACCCCGCAGGAGTTCTCCATCATCGAGACGGGGCGAAGGCGGACATATTTGGCCGCTTTTATGCCGATTTGTATACGGGCGAGGAGTTGGATGCGACGGCGCAGCGGGAGTTCCTGCAGCGCTTACCGCTCCCACAGGTCTCCAAGGCGTGGAACGATCTGTTAGAGGCTCCGATCTCGAGGGAGGAAGTCCTCTCCGCCATTAAAAACTTGAAATTACATAAAGCCCCCGGCCCGGATGGGTACACTGCTGTCTTCTATAAAACCTACGCAACTGAGGTGTGCGACTTTCTAGTTGCCCTCTTTAATGACATGGCTACGTCCGGAGTGAATACCGGGACTCTGGCGGAAGCGGTGATTACGGTCCTGCCGAAACCGGGGAAGGATCCTGAGCTCTGTCCCTCCTTCCGCCCCATAGCCTTGCTTAATATTGACGCGAAGCTGTATTCGGCGATACTAGCGAGCCGCCTCCAGGACTTGTTACCGGCGATTGTACATCCGGATCAATCCGGTTTTATCAAAGGCCGCCAAACGCACGACAATACGCGCAGGGTGATTCATCTCATTGAGAAGGCGAACAGGTTCCACATTCCGGCGGTATTGGTAGGCCTAGATGCGGAGAAGGCCTTCGACCGCGTGGACTGGAGCTTTCTATTCCACGCGTTGCAGGCGTTTGGGTTCTCCGACCGGTTCATCACCATGGTGAGGGCTAATTTCTGTAGCCCGCGCTCGAGGGTGGCGGTGAACGGCCACCTATCGGCCTTCTTCCAGCACTCGCGAGGTACCAGACAAGGATGCCCCCTCTCTCCCTTATTGTTTGCGCTTAGCATTGAACCCTTGGCGATGGCGGTCCGGGAGCATGAGGGGGTGAAGGGCATTCCATTCACAGGGGAGCAGCACAAAATCTCTCTCTTTGCGGATGATGTTCTGCTATCAGTGGCTGACCCCGCTAACTCTCTCCCATGCGTGCGGGATCTTTTGCTGGAATTCGAGGGAGTGGCTGGCTTCAAGGTAAACTACGGCAAGTCTTATGTCCTGAATTTAACCTTATCACAAGCCGACGTTGCTCGGGTAGGCACTTCGACGCCGCTACCCTGGGCTTCGGGCTCGATACTTTACTTAGGAGTCCACCTCACCCCCACGGTGGGTGGCTTATTTGCAGCCAACTTCCCGCCCTTGGTGGCTAAGACGCGGGCCGAACTGGAGAAGTGGAAGCCCAAATTCCTGTCATGGTTGGGTAGGGTGCATGCCATTAAAATGGTCCTTCTCCCTAAATACTTGTATCTCTTTCAGGCCCTACCGATTCCACTGAGCACTTCATTTTTTGGACAGCTCAGAACATTGATCTTAAAATTTGTCTGGCAGGGAGGTAGGGCTCGGCTTTCGTTTGCACTCTTGCGACGGTTGCGGGCTGACGGAGGGGTCGGCCTCCCGGACCTACACCTCTATTATAAAGCTGCCCAACTAAGAGTCATGGTGGAATGGTCACAGCAATTTTCCGACAAACACTGGTTGCATATGGACCGGAGCGTGACTGGCCGGTCCATCTGGGATTTGGCCTGGAAGCCCAAGCGTGATCGACCGTTGAACGCGTACATTAGTACGCCCACAGGGACTACACTGAAAGTGTGGGACACCCTGGCGGGGGATGAGCGATGGACGACCTTCCCGTCTCCATTCACTCCATTGCATTTCAACCCGGCGTTCCAGCCGGCACTCGCCGAGGGTCCCTTTGATACTTGGAGGGAGGGAGGATGCCGCGCATTGCTCCATCTGTTCCATGGCTCTGATCCCCTGACTTTTGAGAATTGCATGCGGGATTACCATGTGCAGCCAACTGAAAAATACAGGCATATGCAACTGCTCCACTGGGCCACGTCACCAGGAGTTCGGGAGGCTGCCACGAGGCCTCTCTCCGATTTTGAGGCCTTTCTGCTGAAAACATCTGCCATGAAGGGGGCCATCTCCTTTCTATACCAACTGTTGCTTCGTTCTGCCCTTTCTCCTAGACCGCGTTACATGGAACAGTGGGAGGAGATGGTGGGGAGGGACATCGCCGATGGAGAATGGTCGGCGTTGTGGAGGGACATGACGCAATTTAACCACTCAATTCTACTGAGGGAGGCTCATTTGAAGACTCTCACACAATGGTACATGGTCCCCGCCCGACTTCACCGTATTTACCCGGTAGTTTCGGATAGATGTTGGAGGGGCTGTGGCCTACTGGGGGACTTCCGCCACATCTGGTGGGATTGCCCGGTCATCAGACCCTTCTGGGACGAGATTCTATCCCATATTAAAGATATTTTGCAGTATCCCATTGATGACTCTTTGGCATCCGTGGTCCTGGGCCTGCGGGATCCTGGCCTTGAGCACCAGACGCGCGCAGACAAGAAGATTCTATGGCTCTGCCTCGGCGCTGCCAAGCTCACGCTGGCGGCCGCATGGAAGCGGAAAGAGGCACCGGCGATCTCACTTTGGCACGCTAGGCTGTGGAGGCTTCTGAGTCTTGAGAGAATGGCGGACATCTTCCTAGGCAACTACAAAAACTTTAAGCACACATGGGGCCCCCTGGTGTCCTTTCTCTCTACTGGTTTACCCTCGGCAGTTTGCCCGGCATCGCTGAGGACCCTACATCTGTTTCAGTTCTAAGTGTGTGTGAAGGATGAATGAGGAATGGATGAGGCGCCGTCACGGGAGGGGGGGGGGTTGGGATGGGGGAAGTTAAGTTTGTGTTCCGCTATTGGGGCATATGTGCCGCTGGGACGAGGCTTAGTTTGATGGCTTTGTGACTCTGAACTTCTACCGGCTGGACTAGACGTATTCCCCAACTGGGGTTACATTCGAGACTACATCTTTTCTGCGGATGTTGGAGCCTGGCATCTACTCGCTTCTCTTGCACTGCATTATTGCCTCGTCTTGCATTATTGCTTTCCCACTGTATGGGACCATCTATGCACCCGATGCGGTGACTTTTGTTTACTGTTTTATCTCTGTGTTTTGCAAAATAAAAAAATTTTACAAAAAAAAAAAAAATAGATGGACTTTCAGTGTACCCTTGAGGGATTCGACACCATGCTAAAATACGCTCTTTGAACCGGAACGCAAAAATTTGTTGGCTTTCTGGATGCAATGGAACAGTAAAGAATGCATTACACAAATCAATAACCGTATACCATTCTGCATCATCTGATATAAAATTACCGCTGGATTTGGTACAATTGGGCAACATGGAACAACAATTTTATTAACCTTTCTCAGGTCTTGAACAATCCTGAAAGTTCCATTTTGCTTTTTAATTCCCATAATTAGTGAATTGCATGGACTACTCAATTTCTTTTAGAACACCTTGTTTTATGAATTTGTCTATTACAGGGGTAACACCTTCAATCACTTCTGCTTTCATTTTATACTGAGGAATGTTTGGATAATCTGCTCCTTGTTTTACTGATATTTTTACTGGGTGTACATTTTTCATCAAACCCATTTCATCTCCAGTGAAATCCCAAATTTGTACATTCAGTGTGTCTTTTAATTCTTCAGGTAGATTATTCTTATCAAACACAGGAAATAATTTACTTTCTTCTGCCTCAACCATTGACATTGTTAATTTGTAAAGCCCATCTTCTTCTGGAGTTTGAAGTTCTATACCATCCGGTGAGCAATATATTGCACAATTCATTTTACACAGGATATCCCTACCTAATAAATTTACTGGACTGCTATCACAAACTACAAATCTATGCATGTCTTTAAATTTACCTATTTCAACTTCAACTGGTTCAGTTAAATCTGTTTTTATTTGCTGATTAGCTACACCTACTACTTGGATTTTATCTCCAGAGAGAGGAAGGTTTTCTATTTCCACTGATCTAACAGTAGAACGGGTAGCACCTGTATCCACTAGGAAAGTAATTTCTACATCATTTACTTTACCATTTACAAATGGACCAGATTGATCTACCTCAAGAGTGGCTCCAAGCACACACTCTTCCTCCTCTCTCAGGCACCGTCAGAAGTATCCTTCAGATTCACTCCCTCCATCTTCTTTCAACCAATATTGTTGAGACACATTCGACACATTCACTCTTGGCGATCTGTTTACCTGTTCACCTCCGCTGAATCCGGTTTCTGCACTGTATCTCTGCACATTTACACAGTTTGGCAATGGCGGTTGTGGTAACTGACTTTGCTGAATCACTACCTGTCGCTGTAGCTGTTGATGCTGATGTATCTCATTCTGCATCTGTGGATTTAATGATGCATTTTTTAAATACATTTTGGGCGGATTCTTGCATTCACGCTTCCAGTGTCCAAATTCGCCACAATTAAAACATGGGAGTTTCTGTTTTAACTCTTCTATATTTCCCATAAATTTTGGTTTATTATAATTACCTTTAAATTTCCCTTGATTCTGATCAAAATTTTTATTTCCTAAAGTTGCTATTTGTTGTTCAGCCACTTTTAAATGTGCCCACATAGCCTTTTCTTTTAACTTATTTTGTTTAGCATCTATTTAATCACTACAGTATTTTGCTTTTCTCAAGATATCATCTACTGTGTGCGATTGCCAACCAACTATTCCAGTTCTTACCATTTCACTAATTTCAGGTCTCAAGCCATATACAAATCTGTATATAAAATGGCTTATGTCTTTTTCACTTAAATGTTCATAACCACTGTATTGTTTAAATACCAGCAGTAATATTTCATAAAATGAATGTACTGATTAATTTGGCTCTTGGGTTGTTTTATCTATTTTAACCCAATCTATCTCTTTTAGGGGAATCTTGTTTTTCAAAAACACAATTACCTGTTCGTACTTTCTCATTACCTCTGGTGAAGGAGCACCTGTTACTTTATTTCGAGGGTATTCTTCTCTAGGCCAATTTATAGTAGTTTTACATTCTGTCCATAGATCTGATGGGACAACTATGTCAAAGAATCCATCAAGATCAACCTACAAAACTTTTGAAACTTTCACAAATCTGTCTACCTGTCGATAACCGTCTACAGGTTTTTCTCTTAATCGAGGAAAATCATATGTAAACAGTAAAATGTCCTGTCTTGTCCATGGGACATGCACATACCCTCCTCCCGGTATTTCTCTCATTGGAAACTCATTTACTACTACTTCCTTTTCTCTGATAGGAAAAGCTAAACTTGTTCTGTCCTCATCTCTTTTCTTTGCCCATTTTGTTCTCCATTTACTTAATTCACCCCATTTTCTCAAAGTCTTTTATATGAGTTATTCATCCTGTGGCATTCATATTTTCAATATCTTTTTCAGAGAAACCCACCCTATACGTTTTCTGCAAATTCTTCTGCTTACTTAAATCTACTTCTAATTCAAAAGCCATATCCTCTAATTGATCATATTTGTTTTTCGTTTTCCATGTTATGCTTTTGCAAATAAATAATAATTCATCATCCTGATATGCCTTCAATCGTTCCAATTATTAATTCCTTTAAATCTGCTTTCAATTTTGGAACATCAAGTAATTTACATTCTGGGGTTTGTGTTAAATCTATTTTACTCAGACTCTTTTCCGGAGTTCCAGAGTCAGATTCTGCACCAGATGGAGTTTTACATGACAAACTTTGATTAAAAGTTAAATCAGGCATCATTATTTTTTCTCGGTGTATTTCAGACAAGTCTGAATAAAAATTCAGTCACCTTCTGTATTTCTGAATTTAATGGAACAGTAAAAGCTGAATGCCTAATTTCCTTTTGATCAAACACTGGAAGAACAGGCCCAATCGTTACAGGTACTGTTACTGATTCCATGCTTTTAGTTAACTGCTGTATTAGGTCATTCGTAGAACAAATATTTTCTGAGGTATTTGGTAATTCCTCATACCTTTTTTTTTTTCCATTTCTTGGGGTTTCATCTCTTTGAACTGGGGTTTCATTATAATTTCTATTTTCTCCTGATATATTTGAATTACGTCTTGTTTCTACTCTTTCAGGTGTTTTTCTATAATTCGGATTTGTTTTAGGAGATGTCTCATCAATAATTTCTCTTAAAGGGGCACCTGGAGAAGTCCATGTACAAACTGGTTGATAGGGTGGCGGTTTTCTAGTATACATTTCTTCTAATACCGCATCTTCTGAATCACTTTCTTCACTATTTTTCTTTTTGGCATTCTTTTGTCCAGTTACCTCATCAATTAGTCTCACTGGGTACAAACCATCACACATGTCTGCACGTCTCCATCGACACATTCTATCCTCATGTGTTTCTCTATCAAGACCTAATTCTGTTCTCCTTAACATTCCTCTACTCTCTCGTTCTAATTCAAACATTTCATCTTCCCATTCAACTAAAGCTTCAAATTGAGTAGGTCAAGGCTTTGGTACGAGTTTCATCATTTTTTCTCTCTTAAATTTTTCTAAACTGCTATGTTAAATGATCCATCTTCCGGCCATGCTAATACACCATCATTTTTAGTATACTTCATCCAATTCTCAATCCAAAGACAAGTATGATAACCATATTCACCCAACATATAAGCTGCAGGTGTTTTGTACTTATGAAGTAATCTTCCACCCCGGGTTGAAATTTTCTGGTCCGGTTTAATTTTGTTTTTCAATTTCTGAAGCCATGAAAGCTTCTTTTTCTCCTTTATGTAATAGTAATCCATGTTTTTAAACAATTTCCCTTACTTCGGTAAAGATCGTAACAACTTCCTTGTTATTCCACAACACCAACTAATCTGTGCGCGAAACTTACCAACAAACCAATCAAGTTCAGCTTCGTCACTATTTTGCTCAACCAATAGAATTACTGTTTTTCAGGATGAGCCAATCAGCTGTAAGCTTGCCTTAGTCACATGAACCAATCTGTACGCGAATACTGTTTACAATACGTATGTTAGCCAATCACAGCGCGACACTTGTGACGTATGCTACCGCTGCAGCTGCTCTGTCCCTCATTCCACTCCTTAAACTAACACCTCCTTTACAAAAAAAATTATTTTTCACAGCGCCATATTTACATGTCTGTTTCACTAAAATAAAGTGATAGCTTTCCCAAACATTCAAGTATTCTTTTCACGTGAAAGAGACGACACTATTTTCACAGAATATTTTAATTTGTTGATAAAGTAAGGCTACTTTACCCTTCTGGCAGGTAATAACTAACTTGTTTCTCTCTACATGCACATACAGAGATATTTTACACCTCCTTAGAGACAATTCAGAGTTTCACTCGATCGTACATTACAAATTCATTTACGCACATTCATACTGAAAAATCCCTATCCATGCATATATAAATCTTTAGTAGGACTTTAACCCACTAATAGAAATCCTCACTCGCCAGTAAGATAGAAGACGCTTCCTTACCCTTCACTCAAGCTTAGATAAATTCTACTACTCTTTTCACAGTGAGTTTTAAGAGGACAGAAGACCCTATACTCGAAAGCTACGATTTCATAGACAATCCTCACTATGCATTCTACCTTACACCTAAAATCCTTAAACTTGTGCTGTACGACCACAACACTAATGATATACGGCGATACCACTATTTTGAAACCGAACAAATGCACTGTGTAACTTCACCTGTCACACTTCTCATGCCGGCACCAACCAGGAATTTTCACACTGCTGGAAAAAACCTTTTGACTACATATAACAACTGAACAAACTTAACATGTTTTAGACATCAATCCTATGTATTACCATGTAACATGCTAGTTACCATAGAAACCCTAACTCTGCTACCAAGTAATTGATCCAGCGCTCTGTTTGGAAAACGGTCTCAAAAACGTTACCTATCACCTCAATACTCACCATTAAACATGTAACACATATAATGGCCCATAAACTTAATGAGACAATTTTTTGAGCAACTGAATCCAGTGGTGTGATTAATCAAAACTACTCACATATTATTTACATTAATATATACAACTGCAGTTTAACTATTTTCACCATGGTTTTATACATTTATTATTATTAATCAGACCACTTCAGGCGATTGGATCAACTGATGGAAACTAGACCATGAATAAACAAGACCAGCTTGTCTTTTCAAATCTAATTTTATTCTTCATAAAGAAAAATAGCATTTACGTATTAAAATCTTTATTTTATAAGCAATTAAGAAAGCAGCATTTTAATCAGGAAATTAACTAATAAACTGACATTTTCAAAGCAAGCTCAGAAACATGAAATATTAGCAGAATAACAGTTTCCATTCCCTAAATCTATTTCCCTGTCTATTTCTCACTTCACCTAGAAAGGAAAAATCATTTAAAGTCTGCTGTCCTTACATGCGCCAAAGGTCCAACAGCATGTCACGTCATTCAGGAATCGGAAAGTAAGAGAGCAGCGAGCTTTTTTCCTGCTCATGGTGTCAGGTTTTATACCTTTCTTTCTAGATTTTACATTCTTTTAACCAAATCCGAGCTTTTCATTGGCTGTCCTGTGTCAGTCCATGATAAAATGCATTAGGTAATCTCCGATTCTTGACCAAGACCAGGCTTCACATAAGCCCTATTGTCTTTCATTTCCACATCTTTCAGCTTCCTCAAGAAAGTAACTTTTCCTCGAGTTTTGAACATTTACTTCCTAGCCTTGGCAGACACTTTAAGTTTTCTGTCCTTGAGCCTTTTCTCCATGAGCACGTTCAACTCAACCAAAGAAATGCTTTTTCAATCAACGATGACAGCGCAGTAAAAATCTTCACAGCTACCCATGTGCAAAGACTTCACTCTGGACAAGTTTTTGCGTCTGCAGCTCGGTCAGCCATGCTTTCTGAACAACCTTTAGGCCTCACTTTGGAAACTATTATTAAACAAACACAAGACATCAATTAATTAAAGAATTGAGACTCATTCTGTTACCCACCCCCTTTACTAATTAATCCTGTTAATTATGTTACCTAGCAAAAAGCACAATCAGGCAGCATTATATTTACTTCTCCTTTAGGAACTGCACGAACTCCATGAGCTTTCGTCACAGAAAAGACATAACATAAGCACACAAATTAAGCACATGCCATTAGTTAAACAGCCGCATTTAATACTAACAAAGACAATAGACCAGGTTAGTTTATTATTTTTTCTTTGCGTTTGCAACATAAAGCACATTAGTTTATCCCACGTGTACTGATGAATGTATTCTTAAACTAAGTTGATTAGTAATCTCACCACAAGCTTATTAATTTAATTACTGTTATGGGAGATTAACTTCACAAGTTTGAACAAAATCTTGTTCTTCACCTTGCTTCATCACTGGTCTCTGGGTAACCAGGTTATGTTCTGCTTAGGCCTCTTCAGCTATGAAACGCTCTCCTTTGTGATGTGTGCTAGTTCCAGGATGATGTCATGCTTCCAGTGGTGTGCGTTTCTTCAGTATATGTCCAGCTGTGTCTGGCGTAGGTGTTTGGGGTTTTTACTCTGCCTCATTAAACTATACACATTAGAAGATTTGGTGTGTGTTCTGCTTTCAACATAACAATTTTGGAGAGGACTTGGCCAGAGGCAGAGGTACCTTAACCCCAAATACGACCTCGACGCATGAGGAGGAGTAACAGACAGCCTCCGTCTGTCTCAGTGATGTTCGTCTGGAAAGCGGCAACTGCTGGTAATCTCGTGTCCTGCTTTCAACATAACACAGGTACCGGTGGAACGCACATAGGGGCCTTGATGAGGTCAGCACTTTGTTGACCTTGATTTCTGGGTGCCGGAAGAGGCCAGATGCTGGCTTCCGGGCAAATGGTCCTCAAAGGCATGTCGGCAGTACAAATGATTTTCGTCTCGGTTTGTATTCAGACTGTAGACGAACGAAGAAATACAAAAAATTCAAAACACATTTGCAACAGGCACAACCCATTTCTGAACCCAGGACCTGGAAACATATCCCTGTACAGCTCAGGCCTACTTCAATTTAGGAAAAAGCTGAAGACACACCACTTTAAAGAACAGTGGATCAGGTTGCACTAAAAGTCAACTTTCGCGTTTATGAAACAGCTATCGATCCCATCACAAGTTGACTGCAGTCTTTGCATTGGATCCTGTTCGCAGCTATGCTGCCTTTCTGCTGCTGAGCAGCATCAAAGCATATGTAGACCCTTGTAGTAATTACGACATCAATTAGAAGATTAATAAAGCATCCTTTAACGGAGAAGCTTCAGAGTACAACCTTCATGTCTTCAAGTTATATTCAAAGTGTCCGTTACGCAGAATCCAATGACATACATCAGAATACAGAATGATAGAACTCTATTACATACCTAATACTCTACACACTGTTACATACATAAGACTCTACATTACTACACATCTTCCCTTTTTATAAAAATAAAGAAATAAAAACAAGAAAAAAAACATTAATAATAAACAAATTCATTGTATCTCTCTGGCCTTCTAACAATTCTACCTCTAGATGTTTGAAAAGTGTTTGGTTGAACACTTGGCTCACTTAAAGACATTTCATTTGGATTATCATCAGGTAAATCAACAATAGAATTATCAATATCATAACACCAAAACGGAGAAAAAGGCACAGACTGAGAAGATGGAATCAGTTCATCCATATTGCAATTTGCTAATGCTAAATTACTCATATACCAAGTCTCTCCATTGTCAAGAGTAACAGAATTCTGATGAATTTTAGAGATTCTTCTTGGTTGTGAAAATTTACTGAACCCTTTGGTTACTTTACGAGGATTTCTAATACAAACCAATTGCCCAATTTGTAAATCGGTGGGACGAGTACCATGCTTACTATCATAGACCATTTTGTTCTTCATTTGAGAAGGAGTTAAAGCATTTCTCACATCATCAAGATCACAAAAAGACATACCTGCTCTCTTCATCCGTCCTGGATAACTTTTAGAATAAGGGATTCGGTAACGCAAAGAAAAAGGTCTTTTACCTAAAGAAGGATGAAGAGTAATACGATATGACCATAACATTTTCTTACATTCATCTTCCCACGATAATTTTGATTTTCTACACATCTGTATTGTCCCTTTTATAACTCTATTTAATCTTTCAACAACTCCATTTGAAGAAGGATGATATAATGGGGTGAAAGTTTGTTTGATTCCATTCGTAGAAAGGAATTGTAGCATTTCATTTGACTTAAACTGTACTTCATTGTCAGTCAATAAGGACGATGGAAAACCTTCTTGCAAAAAAATAGATTTAAGAAACTCAATTACAGATTTGGTATTGATTATGTTTACAACTTTAAGCTCAAACCATCTAGAAAACAAATCCACAATCACAAAAATATATTTGGTAGAATCATCAAACCAGACAATGGGGCCCATAATGTCTAAAGCTACCTCATCCCAGGGCAAATTAGGAGAATGCACAACACCTAAAGGAGGGTTAAACGTTTTCTTTGATTTGTCTGAAATCTCACAGTTAATACAAGATCTTACTTTAACCTCAACAGATTTGTCTACACCAGGCCACCAATAGGAGTCTTTAACCCTGGATTTAGTATGTGAAATACCAGGATGTCCTTCATGCGACAAACAAATTATTTGATCTCTCAAGGATGTAGGTGGAATTACTTTATCACCTCTCAAGACAAAATCCTCACACACAGTAAGTTCATCTCTTACTTCCCAAAATGGTCTAAGATTTTCTGATAAATCTTTTTTTCCAAGTTTAGACCAACCATTAATAATTTTTGACTTAACTTGTGCTAACAATGAATCCAAAGAATCCGCTTCAAACCATTGTTCCTTTGAAATACAATTATCAGAATTTCCATCAAGAATGATGTTAGCAACAGAAAAATCATTCCAAGCATTAGAATCAATTTTGGTCACAGGTAATGAAAGCCTACTCAAGCAATCAGCTATTACGTTCTGTGCCCCAGGTACATACTGGATTTCAAATATGTAATCCTGTAAGCGCATAGAAAGTCTGGCAATTCTGGCAGTTGCTCTATATAAACCATCAGTGGTCAATAATTTTGTGAGGGGTTTGTGATCAGTTCTGACGCAAAACTCCTTACCCCACAAAAAGTTTCTAAATTGTTCTAAACTCCAAACTACTGCTAGAGTCTCTCTTTCTATTACTGAGTACTTTTGCTCAGAAGGAGTTAGTGACCTAGAGGCAAATGCAATAATGACTTCACCATTACTCTCTGTGACTTGCGTTAACACACAACCCAAACCACTTGAACTAGCATCAGTAGTAACAAAAGTGGAAGATAAGGGATCAAAACCTTGAAGGTTTGGAGCAATACAGATGGCTTTCTTTATTAAATTAAATGCCACTTGACACTCCTCAGACCAAGAAAATTAAACTTTGTTCTTAAGTAATTCTCTCATGACTTGGGTTTTGCTTGAAAAGTTATTCACAAATTTCAAATAAAATTCCGCTAAACCAAGAAATGACCTTAATTCATCCTTGGTTTTAGGGGCAGAAGCATCAAGAATTGCTCTGACCAATTTAGTTTTGGGCCTAATACCAGACTCTCCAATTTCATGTCCTAAATAAACAATTTGGTTTTCTGAAAATTTGCATTTAGAAACTTCAGCTGTTAATCCATGTTTCTCAAGCATTTTCATGACATCCCTTAGCCTTGAATCATGTTCAGTAGAATCTTGTCCCATAACAAGTATGTCGTCCTGAAAGAATGTGACACCAGGCATATCACCAAATAGTTGTGCCATTAAGCGTTGAAACACGGCCGCAGCCGAAGCTAAACCAAATGGCATAAGTTTAAAACGAAAACAACCAAACTGTGTACAAAAAGTAGTCACGCTTCGGCTGTAACGGTGCAAAACAACCTGGTGATAGGCTGATGATAAATCAAATGTGGAAAAATATTTATAACCACGAGTAAGGGACATCTCGTCTATCCTTGGTAAGGGAAATTGGTCAACAACTATATTATTATTCAGGTTTCTCAGATCGACGCATAAGCGGATTTTGCCATTGGCACGTCTGGCAACGACCAATGAAGAAATCCACTCAGACGCCTCCACATGCTCAATTATATCACACTCTTGCAATTTTAAAAGTTCTTTCTTAACTTCCTCTCTTACAATAAGGGGTACATGTCTTACCCTATGAATCCTGGGAGTAGCATTGTCTTTTAATCTGATTTTATGTAAAAAACCCACTTAATTTACCAATTTTTCCAGAAAAGATACTTGGAAATTCTTTCACCACCCAATTCTTAGTGGTTTCACTATCACAAGCTACAAGAACTTGCTCCGGGCTGTTAGGGTTAAGATTTATATTCAATGCTCTTTGGTCCTTCCACCCCAAGACAGAAGGTCCATCTTGGGCAATATAAAGCTTGCAAACAGCAGAGCGACTTTTAAAGTCAAAAACAAGAGAACAAAATCCCAACAAGTCAATCTTATTCCCCGTGAAACTTTCAGGAAGAACATCAGGTGGCTCTAAATGAGAACCCAGATTGACTAGTTTAGCTTGCCATATACTTTTAGCTATTATCGTAAATGGTGATCCAGAATCCGCTGCTACCTGCAAAGGAATACCACCAAATTTAATGATACACAAAGGTTTACTACTGTCCTTGTCATTAATATTTAAAACAATGTTACACTTTCTCTGATCATGAATATCAGAGTCACCAGAAGAGGTGTCAGAATCGCTTTCATTCACACATGAAACCTTTGGAGATTGAACAGACTTCCTTTTACAAGACTTCGAAAAATGTCCTACAATTCCACAATTCGAACATTTCGTAAGTCTAGCAGGACAATTTTCTGAACTGGCATTGTGTGATTTGCTTCCACAACGAAAGCAAGCAAATGACGTTGAATCAAATGTGTTAAATTTAGGCTTAATAGCATTTTTGAAATTTTGCGCGTTGCCAGAGAATTGGTTTTTTTGGGAACGGAAGTCTTTTCCTTTCTTACTTTCAGAAATATTGTTGACAGAACTAGATTTTGAAGTTTCATTTTGTTCAGAAATGGCTTTATTGCTCCTTTCCGATAATTCAGCCTTTTTGACAAGTGTAATAACATCTTTAAGGGCAGAATCTCCTTCAATCCAAAGTCGGTCTTGTATTCCTTTATTTCTAGAACAAACCACAACCTGGTCTCTTATTAAGTCATCGTGGAGAACACCAAATTTACAAGGTGCAGCAAGTATTTTTAACGCAGCTACGGACTCTTCTATAGACTCATTTTGTAATTGCTTCCTTTTAAAGAAAGCTCTTCATGTGACTCCAATGCACACAACAGGAGAATAATGATCAGTCAAATCCATAATAGCTGCTTTAAAGACATCTATATCGCCAGATCTTTCCTGTTTCTGCATTTGGTTATAAACTCTCAAACCCTCAGCTCCTAAACAATAAAGAAAAATTCTTTTTTTTCTTTCAGGAGACATTATTCCAACATTATCCTCTTGGGTAGCCAAATAATTCATGAAATAGTCTTTCCATTCAAGCCATTTGACAATGGGCTCACCAGGAGAAGAAAGAAACTCTTTAGGGTTGTTGAGATTAATTAATGGACTGGCGTTCACAATACCTGAAGAACTTGCATTTTCAGTCATGTTGAACACGTTTTTAAATAGTAAATAATTTGCGAAAAAGAGCAAATAAATATATAAGAGACAGCTTACTTGGGTGTCGTTAAATCTCTGAACCAGCTCACAAAATCCTTGAGCCAGTTACGAAGAAAATAGCAGGCTTAATTCCCTTCACCACAAACTGAAATTGATCGGTGCAATTACAAACTCCGTGTAAATAATCAAAATGGCGTCTTGCAAGGGTCACGTAGCGTGACCTCGCGTAATGACGCTTTGCGTCGATCGTGTAATTCGACTGACAGCCACAGACGCGCTAGTTCAATGACGGAGGCAGAGCGCGCACCGCAGCAAGAAAATGGAGCGTGCTCGCAATTTTAAAAGATACAAGGTACCTTGCAGTTTTAACAGTGGATGAGACTCCCACACTGCAAATCACTGAAAATTTACTTACTTCAACGATCATATACCGCAAAGAGACTTTGCAGTAACCAATCTTCCACAAAAAAATAAAAAAAAATAAATAAAAAAAAAAATCGAGCAGTGGAGGTGAAGAAATAAATATTAAAATTCTTCAGTTCTTCTCTTTAAAAAAAACAAAAAAAAACGAAGAGTATCAATCCCAATCCGTAGTCGCCAATCTTTTGTAGTAATTACGACATCAATTAGAAGATTAATAAAGCATCCTTTAATGGAGAAGCTTCAGAGTACAACCTTCATGTCTTCCAAGTTATATTCAAAGTGTCCGTTACACAGAATCCAATGACATACATCAGAATACAGAATGATAGAACTCGATTACATACCTAATATTCTACACACTGTTACATACATAAGACTCTACATTACTACAACCCTGTTTAGTGAACTCCTGATACAATGCTCCTGGACAAAACAACCGAGTGAGTAACAATGGGAAACCGAGGAGCAGGCTGAAGCTTGGGTACTGAGCCCGGGACTTTCAAACATTAGCCATGAATTATCGTTCATGCCAGCATGTCCTTTGTGCCACAAGTGAACACAGCAGCTAAGTGAGGCTTCAACCACCCAATGCGCCTGCAAAGGATACTTCACCTCCCAGAGACAAGCCAAAGGATCACGCTGTCAATTCTTGGCTCACTGTTGTATTGTAGGACAACATTAAACGGAATCATAGAAGTTGGATCTTTTGAAATAGTTTATTTATTTAACAATAAAAGAAGAGTAAAGAAGAGTAAAGAAAGAAAAACCACGGATGACAGGGAACAGTCCGGTGAAGCTGCTGTCCACTCGAGCCTCAAGGAGTACCGCAACTAGGCTACAGCGGCACCATGGAAATAGAAAAGAATGTTATAATAAAACTCTTATGCAAAACGTGTTACAGGGATACAACATCTCCCTTTCCAATGCAGAATTAAGGATAAAATGCAATAGAGAGAATAAACAACAAAATGAATCAATACAAATAATAATCATTAAACTTTGCAGGTATAACAATGTTTCTCTTTCCAACGACAGATGACGAACCTGAAATGGAAGAATTGTGACAAACTATGCCGCCATCAAACACTCGAGTCTAACCTACATGAAACGCTATTATCAGAAATTCAATTTTGTTGTTCAATAATATGATTGTCATTAGAAACATCATTACAAAAATCCCATGCTGAACAATCCAAAGCATTTTCCTTGTTATTCATTTTCTTTTCAATTAAGTCCTTTTGATAAGATTCAATTTTTACAATAGCACTTTTATTCCACGACTCTCGGTTGTTCAACAAAACAGCTGAGCATGCCACCCTTGCAATTTGTTGTGGTCCAGTAAATTTAGATTCACCTCTATTGATTTTTTTGGGCCAAAAATTCTCTCTTCTCCTTTGTAGAGAACTAATTTACTGACTTGTATAGGAGTTCAAAATTCTCTCTAACACATTCATTCACACAACTGTGAGCCTGAAATCCAATGTCCATTAAACGTAAACTCTTTTTGCTATCAAAATACTCCGAACCTTCTCAGATACTTACGCGCATCTAATACAGATGCCAGTGCTGTCTGAATACCTTCTTTAAAAAACCTTTTAGACCTCTCAACTAAACCATTTGCTGCTGGAAAGTACAAAGGTGTTTTCGCATGTTTAATACCGTATTTGATTAAGAAATCTACCATTAACTTTTAACTGAAATGTGTTCCATTGTCAGGACACTCATTTTTTGGGAAAACCTTCCGCACACATTGCTTTTTCTATGAATTCAATCACAGAGTCCGTAGTAGGAAAATAAACTAGATCATACGCAACCCATTTCGAATAGTAGTCAGTGAGTACAATTGGATATTTCATTTCACAAAACATTGTATGGTACTGTTGTGTTTAACCTATTCGATTTATCTGCTTGTCATTTGTATGTGCCTAGCGCTGCCTCTGCTGTCACGCACCTTGCCAGGCTTATATGACATCCCTGCATTCCGACCTGGAATCTTGGGCATAGGTGACGGTTGTGGCAGTTGCTGGCAGGACTAGAGAGAGTGTAGATGTACCCTCGAGGTGTTCGGGATTACTGAATAAACTACATTTGACTCACCTTTTGTCTTCGAGTCATCTTTACAATTTGGCGACATTGGAAGCCCTGACACCTTCTGGAATCCTTCTCGGCATGTTTATAAAGATTCTTCTGCATTCTTCTTCCGTTCCTGTTTTGATGTCTATCGCCATCCAGTGTGTCCTGTCGGGGAGTTCTGCATCCCTTTGACCACCTTGGTGAAGGTTGGCCATTCTATTTCTTCGGTCCGGTGAGCTGTCTTCGCATTGGGAGGCTGGTCGTGCCGCCCTCACCGGTTCGAGTTTGAAGAGGGCAGCAGCTGCGACATTCAGTCGAAATTTATCGCCATCCAGTGTTCACTGTCGGCGAATTCTACATTCCTCTAAGTATCGTGGCGAAGGTCATTTTCATGTGAGGAGGCTGTCCGTGCCATCTTCGCTGTTGTGAAGTTGAGAACTGCTGCTGCGACGTCTCGTCACAATTCTGGTGAGACCGTTGCTGTGCTGTCCACATGTTCGTGGCAAAAGCTTGTGTTCTTTTCTTCGTGAGGGAATAGTGTCTCCTCACCCTCAAGTGTATTTTCCTGCGCAGTTCCCGTCTACTAACGTTCCAGTCCGTGATCTCCCTTGTGTAGGCACGTCACTGGAACGCATAAGCAGGTTCACGTTAGGTGGCCATCTTTGAAGGAGGATTGGCATATTCTACGTGTGTCTCCTACCGGTGACACGCACACCTAATACTTCATTAAAATTCCAGCGCTTTGCATCTTCACGCACGCTTAGCGTGTTACCGGCGGTGACACGCACACCTGATAATTCATTAAATTTCAACACTATTTTTGAAACAGTTTTGGCATATGCTACGCGTGTCTCCTACCGGTGACACGCACACCTACTTCATCAAAATCGCAGAGTTTTACATTTTAACACATCCTTAGCGGGTTACCAGCGTTGACACACACACACCTGATAATTCATTAAATTTTCAGCGCATAACGTTAGATGGGACATCTATAATCGCCATTGCATACAGTCTATTCTAGGCGATAAATCTAGTTATTCAATGCATTCTAAGCGTGTTACCAGCAGTGACACGCACACCTGGTACTTCATGTACATTTTCAACATTTTTTTTTTGCACTCGACGTTAATTGGAACATCTATAATTGTCATTGCCATTATTCGTGTGTCTATCCTACCGGTGACATGCACACCATCAGTTCCATACATCTTGTTCTCATTATAGTGCCTGTGTAATCCACGTTTTTTATATAGTATACAGTGGAGCAAAGTGTGTCCTTATTCACGGTGACACACACACCTGTTATCTCTGCACTTACCTATTGTCCTGTTTTCTTTATACCCATACATAGGACAGTGTCCACCCACATTATATATATATATATATATATATATATATATATATATATATATATATATATATATATATATATATATATATATATATTTATATTTTACACACACATTATGTTGGTCAATTCCCCATTCTCCATGGCTTCTGGCACTATAAGGAACCTTTCTCATCCACAACCTTTTATTCCATCAACAAGTGATGACGCTATCAAATGGGAAGAGTAAAGGGAGTATTTTGAAAATTATATTTCAACTATTGAGGAAGAAGATCTGACCCCCGAAAGGAAGAAAAAATACTTCTCCAATGATTGGGTGCCAAAGCTATGAAAATATACAATCGCATCAACAAAAAACCTAGAGCAGGAGATGTTTACAGTATTGCATTAGAAGATTTAACTATGTATTTCAAACCCACAATTTCCATTTCTGTTAACAGATGTAAGTTCTTCCAACGCAAACAAGCACCTGAAGAGTCAGTAGAGGATTTTGTTGCTGCTTTAAAGAACTTAGCACTCACTTGCAGATTTGGCACATTACATGACGAGTTTATTCGTGATCAAATAGTCATGAAATCTTCTAATAAGAATGTTCAGGAGAAACTATGAGCGAAGGGAGAATTACCTTTAGAGGAAGTCATTGAGATTGTCAAATGTACAGAATTGACTGGTAGATGTGCCAAAGCAGTATTACAAGAGGAGAAATCCATTACCGATGATAAATCCACAATTGCCAAAATAATTCCTTCTAAAAGTTCTTACAATAAATTTCGTTCTAACAATGTACAAAAGAAAGATAGTAGCAGTAAGAACAAACTATCGGACGATAGGAAATGTTTTAGATGTGGAAGCAGATACCATTTGGCAAATGATAAAACGTGTCCAGCTTTGAAACAAAAATGTTCTAAATGTGGGTTAATTGGGCATTTTTCTGCAATGTGTAATAAGAAACATAGAGGAGGAAGGAATGTAAAGGTAGTGGTACCTGAGGAACAGGATGATGCATTGTCTTCAGACGATGATGATATGAATTTATTTGTACTGAATATTGATGACAAGTCCAACAAAAAGAAGAAACCTATATGTCATTTAAATATTGGAAATGTGGATATCTCGATCGTTGCCGATTCGGGATCTCCTTATACCATTGTAAACGAGAAGGTGTGGTTGGAAACATTTGTCCCAGTTATTGGCAGAGAATTATTAAGTCCTGATATTTTTCCCAAGACTTTCACAGGGGAACCTATTGAGATGCTGGGTTTCAGGGAGTTGCAGTTTAAATTTAAATCGCACAAAATGTTAGGTAAATTGTACGTCTCCAAGGATGGTCCTTCTGTATTAGGATGGATCGACCAAGGAGAACTAGGTATAATTTTGGACCCAAACAGCCCCATCCAGTACTGGTTTTGCACACTGAAGACTACAATAGCTTCATAGTCAAAAGGTTTCCCAAAGTATTCTCTAATGAAATAGGAAAACTTAAAGGATTTGTTCATGAGATTAAGCTCAAGGAAAACGCTGTACCTTGCATACACAAATCTAGAAACATCCCTTTTTCCATCATAGGTGAAGTAGAAGAACTTTTGAGACTACAAAATGCTGGTATCATTGAACCTGTAGTCGGCGGAGTGGGTTTCTCCCTTAGTCATTGCTAAGAAATCCAATGGCAAACTCCGCCTATCTGTGGACCTTTGCGATCTAAACAAAAACATTTTGGTAGACCAATTTTCTATGCCAAGAATTAGAGAAATGTTGTCCTACACAAATGGTGCCAAGTGGTTCTCCACTATTGATTTAAGTTCGGCCTACCACCAGGTGGCGCTTCATCCCAAGTGCAGAAGTCTCACCACCTTTATAACACCCTTGGGATGTTTTAGATTTAAAAGAGTACCATTTGGACTGGCCTCGGCTGCGGCTATGTTCCAAAGATTGATGCGCAGTCTCTTTAAAGAAGAAAAGAATTTCTTATTTTTCAGGATGACAACATGGTTACAGGCGCAAACAGGAAAGATCATGACGAGAAATTGAATAGAGTCTTGAGCATACTTGACCATCATGGTCTTACTACTGATGTTCGCAAATGCAAATTTGCCACTAATGATGTCACATATTTGGGGCATGAGATAAATGGTAGTGGGATTAAACCAAAAAAATAACTATTTTCTGCAATTAGAGAAGCCCCTTCATCTAAAAACAGAGGAAGTCAGGGCTTTCCTAGGCCTTTCTGAATTTTATGTTAAGTTCGTACAAAACTTTTCTTCAAAAACCTCTCCTTTGAGAGAACTTATCAAACAAAACAGCTAATTAAAGTGGAATACTACCTGTGAAGAGGCATTAGAAAGACTTAAAATGACATCTGCAAGGCCCCACCCCTCCAAGGCTTTAATCCCTTACTCCACAGCATTGTAACCACTGATACTAGTGGGACAGGTTTAGGGGCTGTGCTTAACCAAATTACGGAGGAAGACAAAGAAGTGACTGTAGCTTTTGCCTCACGCTCTATCACATCCACTGAAGGAAGGTACTCAGTGATCGAGCGTGAGGCACTTGCATGCGCCTGGGGTTTAGAGCACTTTAGGCAGTATATATGGGGGTACCAGGTTACTCTCAGAAGTGACCATAAACCTTTGATCAAAGTGCTTTACGCCAAAGGTCTTCAGGGTGCCTCTCCTCGCCTTGCAAGAATTTCCATGAGAATGTTGGATTTTAATTAAAATGTAGAGTACCTTCCTGGTACTAAGAATAGGGTAGCAGATTGTTTGAGTCGCTTACCTTTACCAAACACTAATGACCGGACCTCAGACAGAAACATTTTGCATTGCCAACATCGATGACGAGGTACCTTGCATATCACATAGTGATTGGTCTACTGCTATGGAGGAAGATACTATCCTCCTTGAGGTAATGAATTATATAAGAGCGGGCTGGCCTGCAAAAAGATGTATTCCTAAACATTTGTATACTTTTTGGGAACTCAAGGATGAGTTATCCATTGAAGGATATTTGATACTTAGGAGTGGTAAGGTCATTCCCCCCACCTCCTTACGCACCAAACTACTTGAAATCTGTCCTGAGGGCCACCTTGACATAGGGAAAACCAAGAGTAGAGTAAGGAACTCGTATTGGTGGCCTGGGTTTGACATCGAGATTGAAAGGACTGTCAGAAATTGTGTTGAGTGCGAGAATTCTGACAAATCTCACACACTTAGACCACCCCTTCAGCCACTTTTGTGTCCTACCATGCCATGGGTCAGACTAGGCATTGATATCTGTGGTCCTATTTGGGAACATGGAGAACAATTGCTTCTTATTGTTCTAGTAGTTCATTTTTTATAAATGGCCGGAAGTGGAAATTGTTCAGAATGCGGATGCCAAAACTATTGTCAGTTTCTTACGAATATTGTTCCTTAGAGAAGGTCTTCCTATATGTTTAGTATCAGACAATGGTCCACAATTTGTATCTACATGTTTCAAAACATTCCTTAAAGAAAATGGCATCTCTCAAGACCACTTCTGTATACCATCCTGCTGGGAATGGTGCAGTTGAGAGATTTAATCGAGTGACTAAAGGGGTGATTCAATTAGCTAATCAGAATGACCTTTCATGGAGAAAACAACTCATTCACAATCTTTGGGCTTTGCGTCTGACTCCTTGTGAATCTACAGGTACAAGTCCTTGTGTCTTACTAAGAGGAAGAACATCCTTCACCAAATATACCATGGGTTGGGCCATCCCTAAAAGAGTCTGTTGGTCTCCTGCCAAAGTAAAAAGAAGTTTACTACATTCACAAATGGTCAGCAAGAAATATTATGACTCTAAACACGCATGCAAGGAAACTGTCATTCGAGTGGGTGACAGTCAGAGTGAAGAAATCCAAGTTCACTAGTAAAGGGCATAGTCGTTTCTCACAACCTATGGAAGTCAAGAATTTTTTTTGTAACTGTGCCCTATTAAGCGATGGCAAAACTTGGCATTTTTCATCATTATCATTGTGTAGGCATGGTGGTGTTGCCTCGCCTTCCCATTGCATCTCTGACAACCAAGGTGGTTCTTTTTCTCGAGACTACGGGTGGATTCTGGATGGTGATGCTAATAGAGGTTCCTACCCTCAGGGAACAAATATAGCGTTAGCTTATGGTGAGAGGGCTCCTGGTGACATTCCCGTCTGTGAGTACAGTGTTAGTAGCTCGAGGAAAGAGTTACCACAATTTGTCAAAAATGATCAGAGCACTAGCAATACAAATGATGCGCTAGATGGTTCTGCTGAAGAAGAAGTAATGTCTCAAAACAGTATTGTTCGGAATGAGCCTACGGTGAGCAGGTACGGGAGGATTGTGAAACCACCAGCTAAGTTGCACGATTTCGAGTGTGATTGGTACTTGGTTCCGTTTCCTTTTTGATTTGCCTCATCAGGTATCATACCAGGGTTCTGGTTTCATTTTCATTATTGATAAGGAGATGTGTTGTGTTTAACCTATTCGATTTATCTGCTTGTCATTTGTATGTGCCTCGCGCTGCCTTTGCTGTCACGCGCCTAGCCAGGCTTCTATGACGTCCCTGCATTCTGTAATCTTGGGCATAGGTGACAGTTGTGGCAGTTGCTGGCAGGACTAGAGAGAGTGTAGATGTACCCTCGAGGTGTTCGGGATTACTGAATAAACTACGTTTGACTCACCTTTTGTCTTCGAGTCATCTTTACAGGTACTTAAAAACTATATAGCAAATTTTTCCCATTGTTCTTCTGGCAAACTATTAACTTAAGTTGGCATTGTGTTAGTTTTCCAATGTTTATCGGATAATATGCACTCTGGACATTTGTTAATATATTGCTCGACAAAAGTATTCATGCCTGGCCACCAATGAAACGTACACAACAATGTCTTTGTACCAGACATGCCTGGATGACAAAGATGTGCAGATTTGACTAATTTTTCAATTACTTTACATGGTGGTACAAACAAACCTTGCCTGGTGATTAAATTGTTTTCAACACTTAACTCAGAAGAAACTTGTTGAAATGTAGCTTAACATTTTTCTAAATTTCTAACCGGTGGCCAACCATTGGTAATGTATTTTATTACTTTTTTGAGCACTTCATCCTTTTCGTAATGTTGAACCCAATCCATCTCACTGATTACTCCAACAGTGCACTCTGACGCGCCAATAGCTGAAACAACACCATCATCAAAATGCCCAGTATGATCCAAACTTTCTTTTAGAGGTAAACAAGACAAACAATCTGCTCTAAAATTTTCCCCTCCAGATATAGGTTTAAACACAAAATTGTATTCTTGTAATTTTGAGATAAGCATAACGAGTCTTGATGCCAATCCTGTTCCATTTCCACTCATCAAATATATTAAAGGTTTGTGATCTGTCTACGAATCGAAACAATTTCCCCACAAGTAACTTTAAAAATGTTCAACAGCCCACGTACACGCAAGGGCTTTCCTTTCTATTTTGCTGTAATTTGACTCTGCCTTACTCAAAGTTCGTGAAATAAAAGCAATTCAGCTTAAGTGCATAAATTAAATATTCTCCGGTGGGTTTAATTCTTCTAGTCCGTCTCCGAAAAATTGCTTGTCGCTAAATTAATGTTGTGTTGTAGGACAACATTAAACGGAATCATAGAAGTTGGATCTTCAGAAATAGTTTATTTCTTTAACAATAAAAGAGTAAAGAAGACACCCACGGAGGACAGGAAACAGTCCGGTGAAGCTGCTGTCCAGTTGAGCCTCAAGGATAGAATACCACGACTAGGCAACAGCGGCACCATGGAAATAGAATAGAACATTATAATAAAATTCTAATGCAAAACATGTGTTAAAGGGATACAACACTCACCTATAGTCATGTGGAAGTCGCTGTAAAATCTCTAACCTCCAAAGCCTGCTTAGAATTATGTAATACAACTTATTTGCAGGAGAAAGGTCAGTACTGAATTTGAGCCAGTGGTTTCAGGTACTTAATTGTCAACACTGGCACTTATGACAGTCTGCCACATGATGTAACTGTTTGTCTCATTTAAAGATCAGCACAACAACAGTTATGTAATACTTCAATATACAATAAAAATGACTTATACACACAGCCTCATGGTTCTGGTAGTTAGTTAGTTAGTAAGTAGTTAGTTAATTTTGAACATTTCACTGAGGCAGTTATTGTCAACATGGAGCCAGTGACCCCCACAGGGGTTAAATAAAGGGACTACAAATTCTGTGGCAGCAGATTATGGGACTACCAGAACCATGAGGCTGTGTGTGTTAACGCGGGAGTTGTTCATTCATTAAACCAGCTGTTCCCAATAGCTTTGTGTCTCCGTGTTTGAAGCCAGAGTGAAGCCAGTGATCAAGAGTGTGATATCGCTCGAAACACATTTAGCATTTTAATGGAAGCAAGTGAGCAGGGGTGCTGACACTGCTGCCGGCGAGGGTGTTTGAGTCTGTACCCTTTGTGTGTGGCATCTTCCGTGGGGCAACCTTCTTTTCTCTGATATATATATATATATATATCTCCTTCCACGCTTTCTCCTGTGCGTATACCGCTGCCTTTCCCTCAAGAGTAGCGCCGCCGCCTCTTTGGACCTCAC
This sequence comes from Lissotriton helveticus, assembly GCF_964261635.1. Taxonomy (NCBI): domain Eukaryota; kingdom Metazoa; phylum Chordata; class Amphibia; order Caudata; family Salamandridae; genus Lissotriton; species Lissotriton helveticus. Next base: position 1,109,415,426 of record NC_136059.1, read on the forward strand.
AGGAGCATGTCCCGTAACTTCCAAAAATAATCCTCTCACACAAAAGGATGACGACGCCTTGTGTAGCTGGTCCAAAATTACTTTATATTCGGCCCCCTCAAACGCATTTCAGCTGTCCAGCAGCCTTGATATATATATATATATATATATATATATATATATATATATATTTGGATATGATAGATCTGTGCCTGCATAACAACTTTTTCCTTTTCTCCAATCTGGTATTTCATCAGGTAAGGGGGTGGCGATGGGGGCCTGCTTTTCTCCCAGTTATGCGTGTTTACATATGGGTTACTGGGAGGAGCAGGTCCTTGTGCCATCCCTCTCCACAATAGTATCCAACAATGTCGTCAAGTGGCTTCGCTACATTGACGACCTCCTGATAATTTGTAAAGGTTGTGAGGAGGATGCACAGTTGTTTATCAATGATTTGAATTGCAATATCTTGAATTTGGGATTCACTAGCCAAATGAGTCGTACCTCAATGTGCTTCTTGGATGTGGAGATTTGTATTCAGGATTCCAAACTGGAGACCAGACTCTTTAGGAAACCCACGGCTGGCAATGCAGTGTTACATGCGTCTAGCCACCATCCAGCCCATCTAATACGCAGCATCCCATATGGTGAGATGCTGCGTATTAGAAGAATCTGCAGCTCCGATCTGGAATGCAGATTGGCGCAAAATGAGTGCAGGGCCAGATTTTTGAGGAGGGGGTATCGGTCTGAAGTACTTGACAAAGCCATGAATAGAGCTAATGTGGTTGAAGGAGGAATCACGGAAAAAGCATGTGAGCAATTTTCCTCTATTCAGCATAAAGAAACTAGATTGATATTAACTTATAGCAATCAACACCAGGCTATTCGTAGTATCATACGTAGGTATTGGTCCCTAATCTCTAGTGATCAAGTATTAGGACCACAACTATGTAACCCTCCATCTATCACCTTTACAACAACTAGACCCGGAGTGACAGTTTGGTTTCCCGTAGCCCTGAAGTCAGAGTAGCAGGAAACTGGCTATCTGGCAGCAAGGGGTTCCTTAAGTGCTCTGTCTGCAAGGCGTGTAAGAAGAAATGCGTTACTTACCTGTAACTGCAGCTATCCAGTATTGGTGTCTTTCATAGATTCACATGCCTGAATCATTCCCCGTCGTCGAGACAGGAGTCTCCGGTATATAGAAAAGTAATGTCCTATAGACATACATAGAGAAAAGTAGGCATAAGGGCCTAACCTTAGTAGCCTATCCATGTCCTTTTGTAAAAAGGACCAAACTCCAGAAGGTAGCCAATCAGCTACCACCTCTCTCTAGAACCTTCCTGTCAGGAGCCTCAGTCTCTCAGATTTTCGTACGCACCAAGCTAGGTAGGCGTAATACATGTTAGAGAGATAGAGGTGAGACCTTCCAGGGGAGGCGGGAGGGTTGCATGTGAATCTATGAAAGACACCAATACTGGATAACTGCAGTTACAGGTAAGTAACGCATTTCTTATCCAGTATTATGGGTGTCTTTCATAGATTCACAGGCCTGAATCAGAGTAGCAAGCAATACATTATGCACATTTCTGATGGAACAGCATAAGCAGTCTGAGATAATACATATCATGCGACTAAGAACCATCAACAAGTAACAAGAAGTAAGTAAATGAAATGTGCATACCAGCGAAGGATGGTGGGAAGGAGGAAGGCTCACCTCACTGGAATAGATGGCGTAACACAGCCTGGCCCACAGCTGCATCCTGCATCAGTTCCGTATCCAGGCGGTAGTGCCTGGTAAAGGTGTGCGGCAACTTCCAGGTCGCTGCCCTGCAAATGTCCAGTATTGGCACCCCAGTGAATAGCGCTGCCGATGTGGACACAGCTCTTGTAGAATGAGCTCTTACTTTGGAGTGCAATGGCCGTCCGGCTTTGTCATGGCAAAAGGCAATTGCAGAGGATATCCATTGTGAAATACTTTGTTTGGAAAGTGGCATGCCTTTTCTCGGTCTGCTGAAAGCGATGAAAAGCTGATTCGTTTTCCTGAAATGTTTTGTTTTGTCAAGGTAAAATTTAAGACACCTCTTCAGGTCCAAAGAGTGCAGGGATTTTTCAGCTGCAGTACTGGGATTTGGGAAGAATGATCGAGGACGAGGGGTTCATTTAAATGGAAGTCCGACGGGACCTTAGGAATAAATCGAGGATTAGTTCTTAGAACCACTCTGTCTTCCTTGAACTGCATGAAGGGATTTTGTATGGAAAGAGCCTGTAGTTCGCTGACCCTTCTAGCTGAGGTCAGAGCCAATAGGAGGGCTGTCTTCCAGGAGATGTATTTGACATCCGCCCTATGGATGGGCTCGAAAGGGTGTTTCATCAATTGGTTGAGTACCACATTGAGATGCCATGTTGGTGGAACTCTCCGTGGCAGAGGAAAGGATCTGTAGAGTCCCTTAAAGAATTGCTTTATTAACCTGTGGGACCAGAGAGAGGGCCCTTTTGAAGTTCTCGTAAACCGGGAAATTGCTGCCAGATGAACTCTGATAGAGGCATGCGCAAGTCCCGATTGTGCCAGGTGTAACAGATATGGTAGGATCTGCTCCGGAGTAACCCGAAAGAGATGGAGACCTTTGACCTTACACCAAATGCAGGTGCGCTTCCACTTTAAGGAATAGGTCTGGTTTGTGCTGTCTGCTCTTGCTTTCGCGAGGACATCCTTGCACTCCTGCGGAATGTCTAGTTGGTAGAACTCTCGGTATTCAGGAGCCATGCCGATAATCTGAGTGATTTCAGATTCGGGTGCAGTATTTGGCCGTTGGACATCGTGAGCAGGGATGGATGTTGGCCCAGACGGATTGGCGGTTGGACAGAGGCGATGGAGGTCCGTTAACCAATGCTGCCTCGGCCAGAACGGGGCAATCAGAATTAGGGTGCAGTGCTCAGTTTTCATTTTCCGCAGGACTCTTGGTATCAGGGGAAATGGCGGAAATGCGTACGCAAACACGTTGCGCCAGGCGATGGAAAATGCATTTCCGAGGGACCGCGACTGGGGATGCCAACTTGCGAAGTTGCGGCATTTGGCGTTCTCCCTGGTGGCAAAGAGGTCGATCTGCGGTCTCCCCATTCCGAAAAGATGCGATTCAGCACTTTTTGTTCGAGTTCCCATTCGTGGGACAGCGATCTTCGTCTGCTTAGAGCATCTGCTATGATGTTGTCCTTGCCTGGGACATACTCCGCTGTCAGCGTGATATTGTGGAGCACAAGCCAGTTCCAATTTTTCTGCGATTCGCGAGATAGTGTTAGCGAACGTGTCCCTCCCTGCTTGTTCAAGTAGTGCATTGTCGTGGTGTTGTCGGTCCTGACAAGCACTGGGGAGTTCTTGATGTGCGGGAGGAAAGCCTGCAGAGATAGGAAAACTGCCCTCAGCTCTAGGAGGTTGATATGGAGCTGCTGTTCCTGGTCCGTCCACTTGCCGCTGATCTGCAATTCTTGAAGGACCGCTCCCCATCCCTCTAGGGAGGCATCCGTAGTTATCACGTGTGGAGCTGCAGGCAGTAAGAATGGTAGTCCTTGCGAGAGGTTCTTGGGCGACCTCCACCAGAGCAAGGCTTTGGTCATTTGCCGAGTTATCACGATGTGATCCTCGAAAGAGCCTGTGCTTTGAGTCCACTGCCTGGTCAAGGCTTCCTGCAGAGGGCGCATTCTGAGCCGACAGTGTGGAATAAGCAGGATACACGAGGACATCATCCCCAGGAGGGACTTGAAAGTACGGACCAGTAGGGTTTTCTTCAAGACCACTGCGGTGGCCAGAGTGATAAGCTTGTGCTTCCTCTCCTGAGATGGGAATGCTTTTGAACATTCTGTATTCAAAGTTGCCCCGAGAAAGGTAAGAACTCGGGAGGGCTGTAAGGTAGACTTCTCGTGATTGAGCGTCAGGCCCAGTTGCTGGAAAAGATTGAGAAAGGCGTTGGAGGACTCGGCTGCGCCTTTCATAGATGGTGCTTTTACCAGCCAGTCGTCCAGGTAAGGGAAGACTTGGTGTCCATGCTGTCGTAGGAAAGCTGCCACAGGGGAGAGGCACTTGGTGAAAATTCGAGGTGCCGATTTGAGGCCGAATCGGAGGACACAGAATTAGTAGTGCTGACCCGCTACTGCGAATCTGAGGAATTTCCTGTGGCGTTTGTGAATAGGAATGTGATAATATGCGTCTTGCAGGTCTAAAGACGTCATGAAGTCTCCTTCCTCCAGTGACCCCAGGATCTCCTGGATAGTCACCATACGGAACAATTGACTCTTCAAGAATGCATTGAGTGCCCTGAGGTCTAGGATGGGCCTCCATTTCTTCCCTTTCTTTTGTATTAGAAAGAAGCGGGAATAAAATCCCTTCCTGAGCTGATGGGACTCGCTCTATTGCTCCTTTAACATTGAAGAGACCTCTTGAAGGAGTAATCGTAAATGTCCGTGTTGAAGCTTGCGAGGAGGAGTTGTCGGGGGAATTAAATTAAATTCCAACGAATGTCCGAATTGGATCAATTGGAGCACCCACTGATCCGTTGTAATTGATCTCCAATTGTGGAGGAAGTGTGCTAGTTTTCCTCCAAGTTTGAAAGAACGAGATTGTGAACGGAGTGGCTGCTGGCGTCATTGGCGTCCGCCAGTGGGTTTCCTCTGGTTTTTTCCCCTGTAGTTGGACCTTCCATAAGAGGTCTGGCCACCTTGTTGCTGTTGTCGCTGTTGGTATTGCGATCGGCCTTGGTTATAGGATTATGAGGATTTGCTCTGGTACGATCCTCTGTAAGAGGGCTGACCTCTACCCCTGCTCCCTCGAAAGGACTGGTTTTTAAAATGCAACGTGCCAAGCGCTCATGCCGTGTCCGTATCTTTTTTGATTGTTTGTAAGGCCTCGTCGATTTTCTCCCCAAACAGGTGCTGGCCGTCGTAGGGCATGTCGAGTATTTTAGTGTGGACTTCTTGACGGAAGGATGTTGCTTTAAGCCACCCTTGTCTTCGCAAGACCGCAGCGCCTGCTAGCTGTCTGAAGCCGGTCATTGCAACATCTATAGCACAATCAATAAGTTCTGATGCTGATGTTTGGCCCTCCTTAAGGAGTGATTGAACTTCCTCCTTCAAATTATCAGGTAATTCCGTCAGATATGGGGCAATATCCTCCCACAATTGCCTGTTGTAGCGGCCTAGTAGCGTGATGGCATTAGCTACTTTGACAGTCATGGCCGACGTGGTGGAAAAACGTTTGCCAATACTGTCTAGATTCCTGCCTTCCTTGTCCGGTGGAGCGGACAATGGGGATGACTGATTCCTAGAGTTCTTTTGAGCCGCCTGGGTAACCACGGAATCTGGCTTGGGATGCCCAGTAAGGCAGGCTGGTGCTGTTGTTGGTGCCTTATACTTCTTGTCCAGCCGTGGTACCACTGCGGAGACCGAGGCTGGTGTCTGCATCAGTTGTTTCCCTTGTTCCGATATGTGATCAATTATAGGAATTGATCCGGTTGTTTTCCTAACCGGGTCTTTAAAATCATATAGGAAACAGTCTGTTTCAGTGGATTCCATAGTCATATGGAATCTTGTGGCCGCTCTCTCCACTAAATTGTGAAATCCGCCAATGTCCACGAGGTCGAGGTAGTGGGCTCAGGTGTGGCCGGAGAAGGAGCGATGTAGTCCTCATCGTCCCTATGGTCGGACAGGTCGTCCCCCGTACCTCCCCTTCTTCTGGTTCCTCGCCCTCGTCGTCAGAAGACGGGATATGTTGTACTGTTTCTCTTTCCTGCCGGATCACAAAAGGTGACGGTCTAGGTCTTGAGGATGGGGTCGGTCCAGATGTAGCTGGATTCTTCTCCGTTGATGGGGCCGATGTCGATTCAGGAAATCGCTGTTTGTAGTCTTGGATCAAGAACTGTAGGTCTGAGACTATAGACACCAGAAGGCATACCATAGGTGTGACTTGCGTCTGGACCTGTGAATGTACAGTCTCCTCCGTAAAAACCATTTCATCGCCATCCTCATCAGTGCTTTGGCACTTTACTATGAGATCTGAAGGACTGGTGGCCTGACCGTACTGGTCATCGTCCGATTCCTCGTCTTGCAGCAGACAAGATGGGGGTAACTTTTGCACCCTGCTTGGAGACTGGTGGTATTGGCTTTTTCGTACTCTTTGTCGTTGGTGGAATCGTAGACGGCTGACTGGCCGCTGACGACGGAGAAATCAAGTCCGACTGTTTCCACAGCGTCGACGGTGGCGTCGTCGACTGTGTCGTCGTCGACTGAATTTCGATTGACGATGGTGATTTCGTCGACGGTACCTTCGTCGACGGCCCTGTCGTTGATGGTGCGCTCATTGACGGTGTCTTCGTCGTTGATGGAGCGCCCGTCGACAGTGTCTTCGTCGTCGCCAAAGTCTTTACCGTCGTCGATGTCTTCGTCGACGGCACGCTGGTCGACGAGGGTGTCTTCGTAGACGGCGCAGGCGTCGACGGTTTTGGTTTCGTCGTCGTCGCTGATGTCGTCGTCGACGGAATCTTAATCAGCGTCGAGTGCTTTTTAATGAGAACAATCGACGACACAGGCTTACTCGCCGTCGACGATGGAGTAGTCGTCGTCGATGAAGATGCTGACGACGCCGTCGTCGACACAGTCGTCGTCGATGTAGAAACAGACTGTAGAGACGTTTTCTTCAGCGCTGAGGGAAACAGCGACGAAATAGTCGTCGACGACGGCGCAGGCGGCCTGAAGGCAGGAACATCCTTGTCAGACGTTGTAGATTTTGCCTCTGAAGACTTTTTGATAGTCTTTTTAGGAGGAACGTCTGTAGGGCTAGGGGAAGCAACCCTTGGCCTCTTCAAGGATAATTTAGAGGAAACTGAAGCCATCTCACCGTCCTCTGAAGACTCCAGGTTGTCTCTGGTTTTCAGCCTGTTCAACCAGAGGAGCAGCCGTCCTTCCCTGTCTTTTAGAGTTTTTGTAGAGAATGTTCTACAAATTCTACATTCCTTAGGAGAATGGTCTGGATAAAGAGAGTATAGACAGGTTTCATGCTAGTCATCGACGTGGAGCCTCTTCTCACCACAAGAAGAGCAAGCTCTGAAGAGACCCTTCTTCTGTTGATCAGCCATTGTTGATTTATGAAGGAAATATCCAATTTCTGTGAGGAAAAGAGATAAAACTAGGAAACCTGAGGAGAACTCAGGTGGAGACTCCCTAGCACAACGTGCAGTAGAAAATCTGAGAGACTGAGGCTCCTGACAGGAAGGTTCTAGAGGGAGGTGGTAGCTGATTGGCTACCTTCTGGAGTTTGGTCCTTTTTACAAAAGGACATGGATAGGCTACTAAGGTTGGGCCCTTAGGCCTACTTTTCTCTATGTATGTCTATAGGACATTATTTTCTATATACCGGAGACTCCCGTCTCGATGACGGGGAATGATTCAGGCATGTGAATCTATGAAAGACACCCATAATACTGGATAATGGTATTAACAAAAGGGAGTACTTAATCCCCTTCAGTGAAACCCCTGTCCGCATCCAATCCAAACTAACTTGCAAAACCGAGTACGCGGTGTATGTGCTGGAGTGTTCCTGTGGTCTACGCTACGTTGGTAGTACGAAATTACCAGTACACAAGAGGATACTCCAGCACCTGCGGGCCATTACCAACGGCGACACCGCGTACCCAGTGGCTTGGCATTTCGAGGAAGACCACAATCAGAATCCTGAGGGCTTGAGATATTTTGCAATCAACACAGTTCCTCCCCTGAGGAGAGGGGGTGACCGTGAGGCACTCCTATGCGAACTGGAGACAAGACACACAATTCTGTTCGATTGCAAGATTACCAATGGTATGAACTCTAGTTGTTTATAGCTATTGTTGTTGTTTTATAACATATCAGTATATTGCTGCTCTTCTAACCTATTCAATGGTCTTTTAAAACTTTTTTCTACATATTATGAAATATTTTTGACACTTTTTCATACACTTGTTTTTTTTATAGTGTGCTGAAATGTATTTATAAGTATTTATTTGCTGAGTTTGCACAGCTAATTGTTTTTTAATTACTGTTTGCATATTAAATTAAGCCCACTTGGGCTGTATTTTCCCAAAATTTGCAGTAACATGGATGGTTAAGACTTAGCAATTGTTTAAGGGTAACAATATCTAAATGGGTCCCCTTTCACTTGATTTTTGGCCTTTTACCAAATCCGGTAGATGAGCAAAGAGCATGGTTAGTGAATGACCAGTTTGAAATGATTAGGCATGTACATAGAAAGAATATTTCTGTAAAATCAATATTTCTATATTTTAGAAATTACTTATGAATTGACAAATTTTTAATCATGCTTTTACATTTTGTACGGTTTTAATAATCATGCACTTTAACACGGGTTATCATTGTATTTTACATGCATATTGCAATTGTTCTGTACTGCATATTTAACTGGGAAAGATTGTTTTAATCGCAAATAGGGAGACAATAGTCTGTCCTCTATGTTCATGGTTACTTTTCAGCACGCTGGCACTTTAAAAAGGTCACCTTACCCTCTCAGCGTTTGTCATGTGATCAAGGCCCTCCGCGGGCTGAAACGCGTCATGGTTTACTTGGTGTTTGGGCTCTAATAAATTATACTTGCACCAGTCCTGGGTTTGTCTCGTCTCTGCTGAATTGCACTATAGAAGACGTTATATATATATATATATATATATATATATATATATATATATATATATATACACACACATACATACACATATATATATACATATATATATATATATATATATATACACATATACATATACATATATATATATACACACACATACACACACACACACACACAAAAGAAATCCTGAGCCGCTGAATCCAGGCGGCACTAAAGCAGGTAACTACCTCTTCCCCAAGGAAATACACAATGCTCAATAACAGGCCATCCAACACCTTAAAGTGCAAGCAGTCATTGTAGTTTATTCAGTGCAATTACGGGCAGCTGCCCTCCCTGACGCGTTTCGCTCTGACAAGCAGAGCTTGATCACATGACGCGCCACTGTAGGTTGTGCCTTATATGTGAAATAAAAGCCTATCAGCTTAAAAAATAGGCTGAAAGGTTAAGTTTTAAAGTGCAAATATATAAATAAATCATATGCAGATATCTATGCAGTTACAGAAATGACACAGAAAGCAATAAGAGTGGTGTTGTGTACCAAAAACATATAAAATAATACATTTTTAAGGATAATACATCAATCATATTAAAAAGAGGAAATTATGGCAAGTGCCCAAAATCCATATGTGATTAATGAGTTCCAAATAATACATCAAAATTTCAATGTGAATCGGTAAATCACAACAAACACACAAGAGGACCATGATGTTCAGATCTTAAAGTGTGTCCAAAGCTCCAATTTCAATATTTTAAGTCAGATTTCTCCAAGTGGAAAAAAAGATTTTTTTTTTTTTTTTCATCATTCTGACTACCTACATCATATGAGAGCGATGAAAACAAACGCACTAGTTCTTAAATGATCATCTCCATATGACAACATGAAAACGAAAAATCAACCAAACAAAAGTTATTTTAAATGGTTATTAAAACAGGACACTTGAACAGTTTGGCAGTGGCCCTCTGTAGATAACCAAATACATAGTTCCATAGAATACACAACATTTTTATGTTGCTAAGTTCATAAACAGTGCAGCAGCCGCTGATTTGTTAAAATTCTGCTCTAGAAAATACTTTTGAACTTCAGACTAAATCCAACTTATACAATGATTATCACAGAAATTAACATTAGGAACATCCAACAAATTCAAAACAGCCTATAGGAAATTGCTAAGACCTTCATTGATGTTCAATCCATTAGGGACTCTGGTGTCTAATAGTAAAATGAATTGTGTCTCTTTCTGCCTCAGTAATTTCTCAGGATCCCCACCCCTGATAGGATTGGGGACAGAACCTAGGACTGTGTACTCAAGATCTTTCAGCTGGTTATTATGAATTGCTCGAAAATGGCGTGCCACAGGGTAGTTATTATCTGAATTCACAATAGCACGTATGTGCTGTAGAATAAGTTTATTAAATGGGAGTTTCGTACTCCCAATGTATTCCAAATTGCATGTGCATCTAAGTTTATAGATCACAAATTCAGAACGACAGGTTAAATACTCCCGAATTGGTATTCTCGTTTCGCTAAAGGCCGACTGATAATATGTGCCATTTTTAGCGAAAGTGCACGCCCGGCACGAAGTACATTTAAAAAAGCCCAACTTCGACAACCATGAAGGTTTCAAAACATTTTCTGGCATAGATCTATCTAGTGCATCTTTCATAGATGGAGCACGCCGGAAAGTGATATTTGGCAATTTCGGTAAAATAGGTCCTAAGATGTTGTCAGTGAGAATAATCGGCCATTCAGAATAAAGGATACGTCTAATTTTTCTTTCTTGATTGCAGAAAGTAGTGATCAAACATATGGGACCAATTGTGGTAGAGTCTGTTGTGATTGGCCTTTTAGGTTGTAATAGTTCTGATCTTGATTTGCCATTGACTTTCAATAAGGCCTGGTCAAGAATTTTTAGAACTATAGCCCCGTGACAAGAATCTAGGATAAGACTCATTGAAACAGGTAGCTAAAGAAGTAGCGTCACTACAAATACGTTTGATACGGATGAATTCGCCATAGGGAATACTCTGGATTGTATGGGCAGGGTGGGAACTCCGGGCATGTAATATGGAGTTACCGGCTGTCATTTTGTGGTGTAATCTAGTGTGGAGTTGCCCTTCCTTAATAAAAAGAGAGACATCCAAAAATTCAGCTGAATCAGTGGTGATAGTAGCTGTAAATTTAAGATTACGATCATTTTGGTTTACATCACTGACAAAAGTTAAAGCCTATTCCTGGGAACCACTCCAAACAATAAAGACATCGTCGATGAACCTCCAGTAATGCATCAAGTATTGGGCCCACTGCGCGTGCGTGGTTCTGAGCTCGCGCTCCTCCCACCAGCCAACATGTAAGCATGAATAGCTGGGGGAGAAGCACAAACCCATTGCCACGCCTCGCTGCTGGTGGTAGATTACATTTTGAAACTGAAAAAAGTTGTTATATAAACTAATCTCAATCATCTGGAGGATCATACTATTGGGATCACGAAAAACAGCATCCCTTTGATCTAAAAAATAGTTAGTGGCTTCCATCCCTTGTCGATGGTGTATACTGGTGTATAGTGACTCTATATCCATCACAATAAAACAATAATTGGAGCACCATTTGATTTGTTCAACCTTCAAAAAAAAAATCTGTTGTATCTTTTAAGTACGTTGGCAATGTATTCATATGGGGTTGAAGAAAAAAGTCAACATATTTAGAAATGTTCTCATTCATGCTGCCTTGAGCAGAGATAATGGGGCGACCAGGTACTGGAATAGTACATTTGTAAATCTTCGCGAGAAGATAAAACAAAGGTGTAATAGGAAATTCCACACTGAGAAATTTTTCTTCTTCTCTAGAAATGAGCCCATTTCTTTGGCAAAGATGGATGAATTTCCTGGTCTTTTCTTCACTTTTACACATTTCAAATTTGGTGGATTTCAAATAACATGATTGATTCAAAAGTTGTTTTTCTGCTTCTTGCACATAGGCGTCTTTGGCCCACAAAACAGTGTTTCCACCCTTATCGGAGTTTTTTACGATAATATTAGGCTTCGATTGCAGTTTTTTGATCAGTTTATGATATTGTTGATTATTGTAATCCAACTGTCTCTTACATCCCAAAGTGTCATATATATATATATATTACCGATCAAGCACATGTTGGGCCACATGTTCCAGGCCATAACAACTACACTGGCTTTTGCCCAAAGAAAGCCTGGATTTTGAGATTCTGCACCTGATACAAAGTAATCCTTATCAGAAGCATTCCGACCACACTAGTGCACTCTTCCAGTGTGGCACTCAAGTCTGGCTATAAATAACCTGCTGACCACTCACCTGCTGGACATCTGCTGGCCAAAGCACCAAGGTTTTGAAAGGACATTTAGGCACTTACAACACTCCTCCTTCAAGGGCACACTCTCACAGCGTATCTGACAAGCACTTGGCCATCAGAAGTAAATAAATAGAATTAAAAAAAGCATCCTCAAGATGTTTCTGTGGGACACTGCACCCAACTTCTAGACTTCACCTCAGTGTAATTCCCCTCCAACACCCACCAGTCTGAAGTGTACATTCAGCAATTGGAGCGCTCCACGAAAGAGCTAAGAAAGTTATGCATTTTTAAATGCTTTCTAGGGGCCAGTTTGTTCCAACATGTTCAACGTGTGATCAGGACCTAACTCAGTTATCAAGGATGTATTTGGGCAAAATGAATGTTAATCCATAGTACTTTTGTGTTTAGATTGTGGGGGCTCACCAGTGAGTGGAGTAGGTTGATGTTTAAGACAGAGAAGTAATCATATAGTTCACTCCACTGCCCTACGAAACATGGACTCTCCCAAAAAGAACTATAGGATTAGTTCTCTTAGTCTTAAACATTAACCTACAATGTTTATGTTATTTTACTTGGGACAGTAAAGCACAGCATTGTACACAGAAAGAAGAGCAAACTACTTCTGTGCATGGGTCAAGTGTCTGCAGTGGAATTAACCTTGTTCCTGGCTAGATAAATAAATAAGACAACTCTCTTGGGTTAATTGTTAGTTGTACAAAAATCACTTGGAGCAGATTCATTTATATGGGAGGGATCGGAGGACCAGTTATGTGAATTTTTGTAGTGGCTGAACCTTGGTGACGTCAATCGGAAGTTCACCTTTAAATTCAGTAGGAGAAGTGTCCATTTTTTAGACCTTACCATCAAAGACATTGGGGGGAAGCTGGGAGTAGAACTGTTCTCCAAATCAACTGACAAAACACACTGTTGCATTACTCCAGCTTCCACCCCAGGGCCCAGGGAGAACATCCCATTCGGGCAATTTCTGCGACTCCGCAGGAATTGCTCGACATTAGAGGATTTTTATAAACATTCTGAATATTTAAAACAAAAATTAAAAGACAGGGGCTATCCCAAGCAATTAATTTCCAATGCTTTTAAGAGAGCTCGATTTTACAATAGAGAAAGTATGCTCACACAAAAGAAAGGACACAAAATGTGAAGATCCCAATGAGACCAAGAGAATAGTCTTCGTGAGCCAATACTCTAATACAATTAATAAGATTAAGAATATTGTTAACTCGTCCTGGGAACTCCTGAATGATAATACGTCCAAGAAATTGACTAAACCGCTATTTGCTTAAAAAAAACAAAAACAATCTTAGGCAAAATTTAGTGCACACATACAGAGAGGGCCCCAGATCACATCAATTGACGATCACAGGTACACCAGTAACAGGCAACTACAGATGTGGAAGTTGTACGATCTGTGATCAAGGTATACAGGGCAAGGTATATACCCATGAAGGATATACCATGAGACCAAGAACATTGAACAACTGTAGGACCAAAAATGTGGTCTATTTAATTGTTCGCCCATGCCATCTTGGATATGTCGGTGAGACAGGACGCGAGATTCGGACTAGAATATTAGAACATCGATCTGCCTATTAAAAATCAGAAACTTAATGCCCCCTTAGTTGATCATTTTAAAGAGCAGGGCCATTCGTTAACAGACTTTAAATGGTTTGTTATTAAACGGATGGAAGCTAATAAGAGAGGAGGTGACCCCTATAAAGAGAAAGAACCGCGAGCAATGGTACATTTCCATTCTGAATACCATCAAAAAAGGACTTAATTCTAAGGAAGATTGGATGCGCATTACAGAGGGTCAATATACCTAATAAAACTAACCTGTGTGGCACACCTATTACCAGTGTTGACATTTGGAATAGGGGTAACATAGTGATCTGGGGTGAGGGGCTATGTGGGGGGCTGTGTTGTGGTCTGTCCGTCCGGCCGTTCAGACATACCCAGCTACACTATCCCCTCAGTTTCCAAATCATATTGGTGGGGTGTAAATATGGGGGCCTGGATTATATGGACATCCATGGCACCCTTTTCGCCCTATAAGCATCTTTACAGACATTGATTTATTAATAAAAGTTCTAATGTAGCGTGAATGTGGGCAACCACCCTTTTTAAATATTCTCTTTTCCAACTTAGAACAATCAAGTTTGCATAATGGGAGGATAGAGCTTGCCACCTTAGACATCAAGAGTGGATTCATTAATGAGGGACACACTATTGAGATTTGAGCTCTCATATATTTTGTCCTAAATAAACAAATCGTAATAAAAATACTGGAGCTGAAATAGATTAGGAAATATTGTAGCCCACATCAGCTCGGAGTCATTGGAAACAAAGAAACAAACATCGGCTTCGATACGATGGAGTATAATTACGTGGGGCCCATATTCCATAAGAAACATGACATTGCCCCCTTAAGATTGAGCCCTCGCCGTTGCCGCTTTTAGAATGGCTCCGGAGTGAGAGGCAGGGAAGCCTGAAACCATGCAACGTATTGGGACGTGATTACGTAATGGTAGGAGGAAACGCCATGGAAAAGTCCCAGGTGCGGAGTATTAGAGATGCTGAATATACTATATAAATCGGAAGCTCAGGAACAGATGGCCCCTTGACTGTTGGGGAGGTAGGACCTGTACAATTTGACGCTTACTCAAGCATGCGGTAAGTCAACTACGGGTGCCGGGAATTGAGATGTGGTCGCCTTAGATCTGAGACCCACTGTGTATCGCGTAGAGTGTGGGAAGGGGGCCCGCTGCCCAGTGTAACACTGGCAGTGAGAACGCGTTTGGCTTATTTTTCCACTTTAGCCAGCACGCTACACTCGGCAGGCATTTATGTATGCTAGAGTGTAACCGTGGAAGGAAGTGTGGGCGACCATTTAGTTGTGAGAGTAGAACTCCCCACTAGGCTAATATACATGGATGAGCACAGGACAACCTTAGAAGCATTACAACAATTGCGCTATACAGCCGCGATATGATACTATCTACATCAAATTTAGCACGCTATCAACGGCCTATATATCGGAGTGCTAAAATATAACAGCAGAAGGGCATGGGGGCGGCTATCTAAGTGTAGGACTATGACCTTGCTCCAGTTTATTATACATCTATGAGTGTAGGGTATCTCCAGACGAGTCAGTGTTACCATGCCTTTATGCTCCCGAGAAGACGCAATTTACAATAAAAGAATATATCACAACTAGAGCGAGGGTAGAAAATTTATTTTTGACTTGGACTTTAAATAAGGAACCAAGTCTCTGGCCTTTGTCGTATTGTACCAAGCCTATATTAAGCTAGCATAGAGCGACTTTTGAGAAGAGTGAATGATCTTATATAAACGAGGCCCTAGGCATATATGACCAATATCAAGCCTCAAGATCAGGGTCACTATTATGACAATTCAAATATAGTCGTTCGCCATTCCGCATGCATCTCATAAACAGTTAGACATGTGACAGTTTATTAAATAGAATGATTGGAATTTAGACCACTTTTTTGTCTTTTCTCTGGGGGGGCGATGATTTTAATTATTATATTGGTCATCCATAGGCCTGATCTCTTACGAAGGTATCTGGGGATAACACTCATATGAAAATAATATAACAGCGGAATAAGTGCGAGCTATAACAATAGTTGGCAGATCTTCACAAATATAACAGTGAGTGTTCTCATGGGCACCACATGTACAGTTGGGATGGGGAAGCTATGCACAATGTTAGACAATCCCACTTATGATCTCGATGATCCTTACTTAATTATGCAGGATTGCCACATAGGATCAAGAAGGTGGAGAAAATCATAATTGAAAAAATAAACGCAGGATCCCCACCCAGGGTAGGTCTAAACAGTTAAAGGGAGTAATGAACTCTCATATATATATATATATATATAGAATAGGAACTAGAGGGTGGAAACTAATGCTGTTGTATTCCGTTATAGAATAAAAACTATATAGCTGGCGTTGGAGCCTAAGTGAGCCCCGCCTACCACAAGCGGAGGACATTGAATCATCAGGTCCACCCAAGGGAAAAATTCAGGTGGGTTGGGTGCGACCATGAGCTCGAGTGTTATGAATGTGAGAGGGATGTATGCTAAGGGACAGACCCTGGTGGCCAATTACATGCATTATGCATGAAAATGTCTGTGTCCTTTGGTAAATGTTTTTAATTAGTTCTGATTGAGGGTGTTAATGAGGATCTATCTGGGACTCCAATGATAAATGAACTTGTGACATAGATATCCCCCTTGTCTACGGGTTGTTGGCACAGAAATACATGGGTGGGGAGGGTTTCCCCTTTAGGTTATGTGAATATATGATGTATAGTACAATTTAATGAGTATTTTTTATATGTTGCTTTGAATGTGTTATATTTATATACACCTTTTTATATTTATAGGAACTTTTTCAAGGGAGACTGTACAATATATTTGGCTTGAAGAAGGTGGTCGTAATAAGAATAACACCACCGAAACACGTTGACGCATTTGTTTACAGTATTTGGTTGTATCCAAGGAATGTGTGGGGGTCTAATAGAATATAGAGGGCTGTAGACTCCAACATACACGAGTTGATAAATTCCATAGGAAACAACTTTACTATTAATGTGATTATTTGTTTACACTGACTTTTTGCAGTCTCTCGCAGTTTTTATGATGTATTGTTTTTAATGTCATTCTTCATGTACTTGAAGTGTTTTTATTTGACAATATTTGATATAGAAATTGAACTTAAATAAAATAACCTTTTTATGTATTTCTTTGCCATTCTCATCATATATGTGTTGAATGACTAGTAGGGTCTGGGGGTCCTGGATTGTGCGTGGATGAGTATGAAAGTATGAAATAAGGAAATAGGGATTTTTGTACAACTAACAATTCACCCAAGAGAGTTGTCTTATTTATTTACCTGTGGTACCCCCTCTCTTGGCATTTGGGGTCACACCCTTTCTTTCTTTTGGAGTACCTGGCTAGATAAATACATTCTTTGTAAGTTGGGGGCCTACAATAGGCATTACAAGCAGTCTGAATGGGTCCAAAAATACTACTAAGATTTGAATGAAATGAAAACGGATTTATAGAGTGCATGGCTACCTGGAGGAGTCCCAGCGCTGAAGAGTATGCTAGAGGAAAAGATGAAGTTTAAGGGAAGAGCCAAGTTTTCAGGAGTTTATGGAAAGATAGGTTAGTTTCGCTGCGGATGGCAAGGGGCAGGGAGTTCCAGAGCCTAGGGGCATTGTAGGAGAAGAGACGACCCCCTGTGCGTGCCTTCTTGATTCTGGGCGTGTGGGCTAAATGGAGGAGGTCAAAGCGTAGCTGTCTAATGGCTTTGTATGGTTTAATTGTGTCTTTTCGGATGGGGGGCCCATGCCCTGAAGTATCTTGTGAGTGGTGCACAGGGTTTTAAAGTAGAGTCTCTCCTGTATCGGGAGCCAGTGGAGAGAGCTTATGGTGGACTTAGCTGAACACCGATTTTTTGTGCCTGTGAGGAGTCTGGCTGGCGAGTTCTGAACTACCTGGAGTTTAGCGATGACTGTTTTAGGATCACCCAGGTAGAGGGCGTTGCCATAGTCCAGTCTGGAGAGGATAAAGTTTTCTGGAGTCAAAAGGTAGGAGGGGGTGGATTTTGAGAGTTGTTCGGAGCAGACCAAAGCAGACTCCAGAGGTTTTCCTTGCTTGGGTTTTAAACGTGAGGTCCCGGTCAAGCCATATTTCCAGGCTTTTTATGGCTTCTTTTGGGATAGGTGCTGGTCCCCTACAAGATGGCCACATAGTATTAGGGATGAATTTTGCCCAATACTAGGATCTCTGTTTTTTCGCTGTTCAGTTTGAGGTGGGAGCTGTTCATCCAGCTAGTGATGTCTGAGGCAGGAGCATAAGTCTTCTGGGATTGCTCCAACTGATTCAGTGATACAATAAGCTGGGTATCATCTGCGTAAGTGACCAATTTAATACCATGAGGGGTAACTATTTTCTCCAGAGGGGACACGTACAAGTTGAACATTTTAGGGCTCAGGGATGAGCCCTGGGGAACCCCACAGTGGAGTGGAGTAGGTTGGGATTTGGTGTTGCCCTCAGGACCTGGAAGGTTCTGTTATGCAGGAAAGATTTCAGTCAAGACTAGGCCAACCCTGTGACTCCTTCTCTGTTGAGCCGGTGAACCAAAGTGTGGCGGTTCACCGTGTCAAAGGCTGCGCTCAGGTCCAGGAGAATTACTGCAACGAATCCTCCGGAGTCTAGGATCTTTCTCGCCTCTTCCACTACTGCTACCAGAGTGGATTCAGTGCCCTGACCGGGGCGGAAGCCCGTCTGGGAGGAGTGTAGAAGTCCACCAGACTCGAGGAAGGCAGAGAGCTGGTGGTTGACAAATTTTTCTGCCACCTTACTGATTCCTGCCAGTAGAGAGATGGGGCGGTAGTTGCCCATCTAGGAGTGCCTTTACTACAGCCCTTTTCCAGTTCAAGGGGACAGTGCCCTGTGATAAGGAGGCGTTAATCAAATTGATAATGGGGGGATGATAGTGGGTGAAGCTAATTTTAGGATGTTAAGCGGAGCTGGGTCGAGCGGGGAACCGCTTTTTATTGATTCTAGAATGGGGAGAAGTATTTCCTCTGTGATGGTGGTGAAAGATTCTAGACTAAAGTCTTTGTGCTGGGGTACTATTGGTTAGGGTTCTGGTGGGTGTTCAATATTGTTGGGTGGAAGGAGTTTAAGAATATTTAGAATTTTGTTGACAAATAATTCTGCCAGTTCATTGCAACGGTGACCAGAAGGGTCAAGGAGGGGGGAGGGGGGGGAGAGGTTTGAGATTTTAAGGAGTTTTTTTACAATACTGAATGCTTCCCTGGAAGAGCTGGTGGAAGATCGATTTTTTTCTTCGAAAAAGGCGGCCTGAGTTGTTTTGAGGGCGGTTTTGTAAACTGAGATGCATCGTTTATATTCAGGTTTTTTTATTGGTGACACAGTCTTTCCTCCGTGCTCTTTCTGATTTTTTACATTGTTTTTTTAGAATGCGTAGTTCATGGGTGAACCAAGGGGATTTGGTTGTTCCGCTTTGTTTTGGAGAGATTTTTCTGGGAAGTACTATGTCGAGTGAGTTCGCAATCCATGAGGAAAATTTCATATCTTCTACCGATGGGTCTGAGTCATGTGAGGGCGTGGCTAGTTCCAGTTGACGCCTCCACTCTTCTAAGGCCAGTTTCGACCAGGGTCGTTCGAGGATACTTGGGGCTGTTCTGAGGGGGCTAGTGGTGGAAGTGTGCCAGATGAGGGGGACTAAAAAGTGATCAGACCAAGGCAAGGGTAGCGGTTCCAACACTTAATTCAGTTAAATTTGGAAAAAAATAGGGTCTAGGAGGTGACCTTTCGCGTGTGTGTGGGTTGCTGGCTCATAAGGCGTAGCTGGTAGGCTGCAAGGTTAAGTGCTAGCTTGCCTGCCACTTTATCCCGGGGGTCATCAAAGTGTAGATTTAAGTCTCCTAGAATGGTAAAGTTGGGTGAGGTGCTGGCCAGGGAAAGGGAAGTTTCAAGTAATGAGCTGCAAAATTGCCCTTGTGCTCCCGGGATATAGGAGGATCCAAGAGAGCGACTTCAGGGGGGGAAATTGAATGGTGAAATTAATGTTTTCGCAGTCTAGGATAGGGCTGTCCAGAATACGACAGGTAAGGTGGTTTTTAAAAACAATTGCTATCCCTCCCCCCTTGCCACCGGTTCTGTCGAGGCGCTGGATCAGGTATCCCGGAGGGAGAGCCTGGACAACGTCTGGGTCGGCGTCTGGGGAGAGCCAGGTTTCTGTCAGAAACAGAACATCAGGAAGAGTGTCATGTAGGAGAATGGAAATCTCCAGGGAGTGTTTGGGCAAGGACGTGCAGTTCAGCAGGGCCATGCTGATTTGATTCCCTGTTGAGTGTTGAGTATCTAATGGAGACAGATCGTAAGAGCAATGGGAGCAGTAGCTTTGCGATTCCTCAGTGGAGATTGAATGAGCACAGTGTGGCTTTGGGACCTGTCTGAGTTGGAGAAGTGTTTCCCTGGGTAATGTAAGGGGGCTATGGGGGGAGGGGCAGAGGTTCCTGACCCTGGGCCCAGACGGGCTTGCCTTTGGCGCGCCCGCTGCGCGACAAGGCGTGCATCAGGTTTTATGCTGTGTCCTAGGGACTAGAGCGCTAACCGTCCCAGAAGCACTTCCGGTCTGCGTGTCCTTCCCTCCACTCAACCAGAACCTTCCGTGGTGGACCGGGGAAGACGCTGACCTGGTGCCCGTGAGGGATCAGTTGCGGTGAGAGAGGTTTAAAAGCAGGCAGCGATTATCAAAAGGACGAAGGTAAAAGGTGAGCAAAGAGCGTGCAATTGTATGCGGGGACAGCGGGGTCTAATTACATGAGCAGTTAAGGCTGGATTGCAAACAGTGCCAATACTAGTAAAATACAAGATACAGCAACTGAATAGAGCAAGTCGGGAGCCCTTTACCAGGCGCTCCTTCCCTTGCACAAGTTACCCTGGTAGGAGTCCGCTAGCGCGTCTGCGTTAGACAGCATTAGACTGTACATAGTACTTTAACAAAAAGCACTCCTGTCAGTTAATTGTAATTCTTCCAAAAGAAAAAAAACACACATGAAGGTGAGCCAATAACATAACTTACCACCATTTCTTGGTCTGAAGAACTTCTTGCCCAGGTAGAGAACTGCAGCTAATGCTATCAGGGAGTTTATTACAGCACCAACACGCGCCGGATAAACCAACACAAAGAGACCACACACGTCAAAGAAGACTATGTTGCCATGGCGGTACTCAGAAGAATGAGCCAACTCATCAGTAGTGGCTAAATATTTGAGAACACCAAGGATATTGTCACCTGTTAAAAAAAACAAAACAACATTAGAAAACAGCAATCAATTTCTTCAAACTATTATTGTGCAAATAACACAGAAACACTACATCACTCAATTGATATTGGACAAACTGTATCCGATCCCAATCAGGTTGGGTCAAGCTACTATTGAATACTCCCTGGATATCAGAGGACAATTAATTAATTAATTAATTAATTATGTGCTTATATAGCGCTGGAATCACTCCCGAAGGGGTACCTACGCGCTTCGACCGCTGCGAAACCCTTCCTGGCTTCCCTGAGAGATGGTCCCTTAATGGGTATCTCCAGGGTGAGACCAGGCATCCCCGGCGGTCTGGTGGGGCCGTTAGTGAAGATGAGGCAAGCTAGTGCCCAGAGTTGCCGAGTGTGATCGCTGATCAGAGTGGGCGCCGAGGCGAGAGAATTATCGAGTCCGCTGACCCTGGTCCAGAAACCTGCCGCGTCGGGAATCGAACCCTGGTCCCGGGCCGTCCTCTGCTCTCGGGTCTGCCGCCTCTAACCAGTGAGCCACACTACTCCACAATACACAATACAATACCTTAGGTAATTGTATCCTGTTGTGAAGTAACTGATCAAAAATTACAAAGTACATCAATGGGTAGGTTTCTCAATATAATAAACCATGCACACACTCAAACAAATGTGCAAACAAAGTGTTTTTCAGACTTTGGATGAAACAAAGAATTGTTCATCTCAGGCAGTACTGAGATCAGCTGGATTTAATTGACGATGCACAATCCTTTCTGGCGATAATTTGAAAATTCACCGCAATGAGCATTACTCCTACAGCTGGACTAAATGTTCAATTATTTCGAACCGCTGAAAGAATTGCAGAACTACTCATTGTGTATTTATGCAAGATGCAGAAATATCCTGGTCCTCAATCTTGCAAGGAGATCCACAGCCCAAGAAGGCAGCACAGTTGCAGATGGTCCTTTAGGGCATTTTGATTATCCACTGAAGGAAGTAGGCTCTAAAATGTACCTACCATTCTATTTCCCTTATCAGGGCATGTGGAAAGACCTCATAGTGGAGAAAATATATCACAGGTAAGTAACTTCACCTTCTCCATCATGGAATCTTCAGTAATGTTCATAAGTCCTGGATACAATCGCAAGCTCATTCCTTCTCAAAAAGGGTGACCACGCTATATGGACTCTAAGTAGGAGAAAATAGATGAAACTAGAATGAACACCTAAAATAGCTCTTTGCAAAGTACGCTCTAGAATTCTCTAGAAACTTTTCTTCCATACTATTGCCCTATGAGGGCATAGTGAAATTTGTTTATGAATTTTAAGAAGACTCCCACAATGGAAAAAACTGTGTCATAGGTGAGTAACTTTACCGTCTACTCATGGAATCTTCAATTATATTCATAAATGCTAGCTATAATAGCAAGCTCAACCCTTACCAAAATATGTGACTGGGCCATAGAGAATCAAAGGGGGAGAAGATAGACCAAGCTGGAAAACACACTTAAAATAGATCTTTGCAAAGAATGCCCATCTAGGAGACCGATTTGAAGCCAAGAGCAAGAAATACATGCAAGGCTACCATTGAAAATGACAATTTGTTAGTCTTCAATTAACCTTCCAATAACATTATACAGACAAGCATTAACAAAGTCAATAGGTCTCACCTATACAAGATCAATTGGCCTTGATAATTTGTTTTGCCACGTTGTACACCAGTGAGGCTGCTGTTCAGCAGGACAAAAAAAGTTAATGGCCTGGAGTGTCCTAGAGTGTAGAGGGTGCGGGGGAGTAGAGTGGTGCAGTCTGGATTTGTTGGAGTAGAGTCATAGAGTCAAGTTGGGAGGAGTACAGTGTTGTAGAGTTGAGCGGAGTTGATTAAAGTTCAGTGGCAGAGAGTGTCAAAGTGCAGTGTCGTAGGGTGTGGTGGTGGAATACGGTGGAGTGAATTGAGTGAGTGGATTGGAGTAGTTTGGCGTCAAATGGATTGGGGCAGAATGAGTTGGATGGAGTGGGGTGGGGTGGATTGGAATTGGTGGACTTGATGGGGTGGATAGGAGTCGATTGAAATCAGGTGGGGTGGATTGGAGTAGGGTGGATTAGACTGGTTTGGGTGGATTGGATTGCAGTGGATTGGATTGGATTAGAATAGAGTTGTTTAGAGAGGGGTGAATTAAAAGTTGAGTGGAGTGGGCGAACTGGACTGAAGGGGAGGTGGAGTGGGATGACTGAAGGGGGTGGATTGATATGGGATGGACTGGAGTGGAATGGATTGGAATGGCGTTTATTAAAGTGGGTGCATTGGATTGGAGCGGGGTGGGGTGGGCTGAAGGGATTGGGGTGGGGTGCTTTGGGGTGGGGTGGTTTGGAGCGGGGTGGGGTGGATTGGAGCAGAGTGGGAAGTATTGGGGTGGAGTGGACTGGAGTGGGTTGAACTAAATGTGGTGGCTTAGACTGGAGTGGGGTGGATTGAAATGGGGTGGAGTGGGTGGAATGGAGTTGAGTGAATTGGGTGGGGAGGGTTGTATTAGAGTACAGTAGATTGGATTGCAGTGCGGTAGATTGAATTGGAGTGAGGTGGATTGGATTGAGTAGGATGGATTGGATTGAGGTAGACTGGAATGAGGTGGTTTGGATTGGGCTGGGGTGAACTGGATTGTGGTGCGGTTGATTGGATTGAGGTGGATTGGTTTGGAGTGCGGTGAATTGGATTGAAGTGGGGCAGATTGTTTTGGACTGGAGTAGGGCAGATTGTTTGGACTGGAGTGGGGCAGGTTGTTGTAGGGCAGATTGGAGAGGGGCAGATTGTTTTGGATTTGCCTGGGGTGGATTGGATTAAAGTGGGGTGGATTGGGGAGGTGGTTTGGATTGAAGTGGGGTGGATTGGGAAGGGAGTGGGTTGGGGTGGATTGGATTGAGCTGGATTGAACTGGTGTGAGGTGGATTGTACTCGGGTGAATTGGGATGGAGTGGCTGGATTGGAATGAGGAAGATTGGAGTGGACTGTGGCAGGTTGTTTTGGATTGGGGCAGATTAGTATGGGCATATTGTGTTGGAGTGGGGCATATTGTTTTGGGGTGGGGTGGGTGGAGTGGTGAGTGGTGGATTAGAGTGGGGTGAATTGGATTGGTATGTGGTGGATTGGATTGAGGGATTGAGTGGGGTGGAAAGGTGTGGATTTAGGTGATGTGGACTAGAGTGAGGCAGATAGAATTGGGGTGGAATAGAGTGTACTGTTACTGTATAGCTGGGACCCAGAGGAACGCTCGCTTCCCTGTAGAGTGTAGCAGAGAGCAGAGAATTACAGGCTCAGAGTGCGGCAGCCGCCACGTCCAGAGGAGCGTTCAGAGGAGCGGGAGCAGGAGGAGAAGCCGGTGCCTTTGCATTTGCCTTTACATTCCCCGGCGCTTTTGCTCTCCCCGAGTCTCCCCGAGTCTCCTCGACCCTCCGTGGTTTCGAACTACATCCGGAAGGAACCCGGTACCGTGCTTGCTACGAGGTACGAGGTATGAGGCGAAGGAGCAGGGGGGGGGGGGGCGCAAGCGTGGCCACCGTTAGAGCCGGCCGCAAAGTAAGAGCCGGGGGGTGCTGACCGCGGGGGCTGCTTGACCAGGTCTCCCAGCCTGCGGTCCCCCCGTGCGCTCTGCTTGCGTTTGTTCCACTCCCTCCCTCACGGCAGAAGTCACCCCGCTCAAAGCTGATTACTAGCGCCGCTCTCGCCCCACCTTCTGGAAAAAAGGCGGCCCGTCGACGTGACCAGGGATACAACAAACCTGCAGTCAATTTACCGGCGGACTGCAGGCGCCTTTTAACCCACTGCACGGCAGTGGAAACCACAGTTTTTCAGCAGCCTGTTAAATTCATCACAAAACTCAAAGCCCAACGGAAAAAAAAAAAAACTAACTTCCACAACATTTCAAAAATTTAAAGGAACAGCCGCTCCCCCCGACAAGAGCAAATCTCAACCATTACAAAACTGAGATCAGGAAAGCTACGAGGCGAAGACAATCCTCCAGAAAAATCTCAGGGCAAGACAAAAAAGGGCAATGCAGTCCTTCCGAACACGATCAATGAGGCAGTGGCAGAGGAAGGAGCTGCTGCAGGAAGAGGCAAGACCCCCAAAAAGCTAAGTTCGAAAGAGCCACGCACCAGCTCTATGGAGCCATTAGAATCCTCTCCTGCAATGAAATAACGACATGGTTCCCAGAGCTCAGTCGTGGCAGCAAAGGGGCCCCTCAAGGGCTGCACAGCCCGCGGCCAACCAGATTACGACGCAACGCCCTCTCCTGCCCAAAATGTTCAAGCCCCGTGTCCCAAAGCAAGCAAACGCGCTTTAATTACTGACTTCCTCAAAGCTCCAAATCTTACACCAACCAATATAATGGCTTCACGGAGACAATGAATAAGGGCACTAAATCACCATCATCTCCACCTAATTCAAGGTGTCATAGTGAGCCCCTTAACGCCCCAAACATTAAAATAAGAAGGATTTCTGGGGGCAGGGGATCAGGCCCTCCCGGGTCAGAAGACCCGACCAGCAACCAACAGGTCAAAGGCCCGGGCCCGGGCAGTCTCTCGTCGTATCCACCTTCTAAGGCTCAACAAGCTTCCCACACTTAATCGGCTTGCGCTTTAGCCCATCGGGCTTCAGACGCAAGCGATGAAGTGAGCAACGACTCGGTCTTCCTGGGGCAAAGCCCATGATCGACCCAGATAACCATCCCTGAAATAACAGAGAAAGGCTTACCTCAAAACCAAAACTGCACCCAAAAGCTACCCACACCAACTGTGAGTTCCCCTAGATTAACAAGCGGCCACCTCACTCTGGAATCAGACAAAAAGGAGGGAAACTACAGCTTCCTCTCTGCAGGACCAGCAATTGACCTGATCGAAGATATCAATTTCAGTAGAAATTTGAAGTCACAAGAAGATAACTTTCCAGCAAAAAATACTGCAGAGCTCAAACGAAGCATCTGCCTGTCCCCCGTCCTTTATGATTTCAGTCCTGGTAACGAAGACTGCATCTTAAAAAGGACATCGCGAAGGAGTGCCTACCTGTGCGAGCAACAAACCCAAATTGATCCCTCCAAACATCTTGACTCCTCACTTCTATTCAGCCAGACCCAGGGGGAAACCATTGAGAGCACTCAAACGGCCACAATATGGCCACAACTATTAAAGACCATGGAAACCATATGTGTAGCCATGTCCTACCACGCAGACAAATTAGATATGCAAGTCGACCTCCTCAACCTCTTAGCTTCTCATGTCCAGGGGATTGAATCAAATTTACAGGATCTAAACCGCATGATTACGAGGTTGCAACTTAATAGGGACTCCTCTTTTTATACTTGTCACTGCTCCCAAATAACAGATAAACTAGCTACCGTACCCAGTCTGATGACGCAAATTCTGGGGGCCGTCAGGGATTCATTAAAGGTAACAAAGACAACCATAAACCAAGCAAACGTCCAACAAGACGCTAAAAAGGAAACTGGCTGGCCAATAGACGATGATAGCAGTGGTGAAGAAAGCACAGAATCTCGAGACAGATCCTCCTCCCTCTCCACCAACGACACCCCCATGCCAGCAACCTCAGATGATCAAAATCCAGTTGCCACTCGAGAGGAAGCTTTGCTAACTCAGGTACTACCACCAATCAAGATAACCCCAGATGATCAAAACCCAGTCGCCATTCGAGAGGAAGCTCTGCTAACCCAGGCACCACCACCAACCAAGGTAACAAGCCCCAACCTTTCTGAACAGGCACCCACTCTCACGAAGAGAGAAAGGAAGCACCTGAGAAAAGCAAGAAAACTTAAATCACAGTCTCGAGGGGCGCCACAATCACAGGCCCAAACAACATACAAAAATTCCAACGGCAAAGAAGCTACACAGCAGCCAGAGGCTGCCCCACTTCAAAACAAAACAACATCAGAACCAGGGCTACTTTCAATAACACATCCTCCTCCAAAGGTAACTACTAACTCAAAAGGCCAAATTGAACGTATGTGTTCAACCCAGAACGTAAGGAAAGTGTATAGTATTTTCAAATGTCAAAGGGAGAAAGCAGAACGCAATCCACCAAGCCCAGACTTAGTTCATAATGCAGAGATTGAGCAAGGATCTCAAACAAAAGCTAGCCCCCAACTCACGCAAGCACCAGCTAACGACGGGCAAGCAGACGCAGATATACCCGTCAAGAGTAAGGCAAAAAAGCCAAGAGACATGCTGAGTGTAGGAATGCAAGCATCATCTGCCCCGGCCTCTAATGGCAAGGAGGCAATAAGCAGCGTGAACACATCTAACTTGCCCACTTCAGAGCTAGAGGCAGAACGGGCAGGAACAGTCTCGTCAAATCCCGAAGAGAGAAGGCGACCAAAAGATCAAAAACGGCACATCCCAAGCAATAAAATCGAGCTAATTCCGCAATATAGCTCGAGAGGGCCTCATGACATACTGAACAGAGGGTCCATTTTAAAACTCCTAGAGGCATTACCTGGCCTCCGACACCTATAATCAAGCGACTTGGTATTAATCGAGTTTAAACCAAACCCCCTTAAACAAGGCCATGAATCCACGATTACAACGTGGACTAAACATACCGACACCGAACTAATCCTGACACATAGGGAGGACTTTGCTTTATGGGGCATAGAGATAAAAAAGGTGGAGCCTGCACGATACCCCAGTTCGCCGCAGAAAGAAAGCCCTAAACGAAGTCTTCTAATAAATGCCAAAGGTCCAGATCAAAGAAGCTGCATCGAAGATGAAGATCACTCTCTCAGGCAAATTACAATCACTTTTGTCCATCAGGATGCAGCTACATCTGAAAGGCACCAACAAGCACCCACGGCACCAATCAAAAGGAACCTAGAATGAACCAACGGTAGACGAACAACATGGAAAGAGCAGGGCTGCAAGATCTGTTCGTGGAACGTCAACGGACTAAACACAAAACTGGAGGAAGATGACTGCATATAATTCATCACCCAGTATAATCTACTTTTGTTTCAGGAAACATGGCTGACAAAAAACACACCGCTGGTGGGATACAAAGAATTCTTCACACCAGCACATAAGGAGGCACGTCTCGGCAGGGCAAAGGGTGGCCTATCGATCTTCATATCTACTGACTTCCTTTGGTCATCAAGCTGCATCGAACTACACTCCACATGGATGCAAAGCATCAAAATTGATATCTCGCCCATTATGGGTTTATTGATCGTAAACTTATACATGCACCCCAGTGGAAAACACAAAGTGAAAAGGATAAAACAACTAATTACAGCAATTAACACAAAAATCCACCTACCCGAGCGACAACATCCTTATAACCGGAGATTTCAACATGAATTTACTGCAGGGCGACGAGGGAACTCTCCCAACTCACATCAATCCGCGACAGGGCAATCAAAGTAGGAAAAGCCAATGGGGAGGAAATGCGCTTCAGAACTGGAAGCCCTCCACTTGTACACTCTAAACGGAAGGGGCCACTTGGACAAACCAGCTGCCCTAACGATGGTCAGCAAGACTTCAGGCTCAACAATAGATTATACTCTGGTTGACCCCAACCTAGTCACTTATATGAAAGACTTCCACATTCAGGCGCGGGGGGAAAGCGATCACTACCCACAGACCTTCGCATTAACAACTCTGCCAACTAAGTCCTAGCAAGCACAGCCTTTATCTTTGAACACCCAACTTTTAAACCTGCAAAGGCTAAATTGGAATAAAGAGAACATCTCCAACTTAATGGAGTCATGCCACTCATTGTTGTCACCACCTGCCACGTCAAAAGACATAGTAAAGACATGGGAATCCTTCGTGGTGGATATAAATAAGAAATACCAAAGCAAACGCAGAGGACAAAAAACAATAAGAAACCGAGGAGGGAAATGGTATACTCCAAAACTACGCTTATTAAAAAGGCAAATGAATGCTTATCTCAGGGCTCAACGTAAAAAGGATCTTCAACTACGACAAGAAACCCTGAAAAAAATCGAATCTTTAAAAAATAGAGTTAAAACGAGAGACCAAAATGGCCAAGCGAAAGCACATGGAAAAACTAGAGTGCATTATACTCCATGCAAGCAAACAGCGGAATTCCAAGACTTTTGGGCAAAAATAAATTTCATGCTCAACGGCAAACACCAGCAGTTTAATTCAGATATGACTGACCAGCTCTGGTGTAGCCATATCGACTCACTATATAACTTCACGTAAGATACATCCTCCGATAACACACTGGCACTACCATCTGAGCCCACTCCAACCCAAAGCCCGAGTATAATGGCAGAATCAAAGTCCCCCGAACCCAAAGCCATCTGCAAACCACCGACACTGGAGCACACAGGAGTAATTGATCAAATCACAACGACGCAGGTACTGAACATCATAAACTTAAGAGCAGATGGAGCCCCTGGTCCAAATGGCCTCCCAAATGCCTTATTTAGGCAAGATCCAACGTTTTGGGCCAGCCAATTATCTCCCTTGTTTTGTCACAGCCTAAGCACTGGGAAAATTCCGGACTCCTGGAGGGGCAGCATTTTACACCCGATACACAAATCAGGGCCCCGCTCAGATCCAAATAATTATAGGCTAATAGCCTTAATAGATGTAGAGGCTAAGATCTATGCATCAAATCTTTCGGTAGAACTGGAATCCTGGGTCAGCAGCAAAGGGCTAATTCCTCCGCACACAAACAGGCTTTAGGGCTGGAATGGGCACTCTCACAAACTTATCTGCGCTAACCCTCCTGGCTAAAAAGGCAATCGATAATTCCTCCACGCTTTACACCTGTTTTTTAGACTTGACAGCGGCCTTTGATAAAGTGCTGTGACTTAAACTTTGGGCCAAAATGAAAGCCTGGGGAGCGCCGCCATAGCTACTTGGAACAATTATAGAGCTATATTCGCACACCTGGATTCAAATAAAAAAAGGAGATGGCCGATGCCTAACTAAGATATTCACAACTTTGAACGGCCTAAAACAAGGCTGCGTGTTGGCCCCCAGCCTCTTCAACATGTACACTGCAGACCTAGAAAGTGATCTACGTACAATCCAGGGAGATTCACCAAAACTGGGCCAAACACCCATAGTTAGTCTACAATATGCAGACGACATTGTGCTCCTCTCAAAAACCCCGATCGGTCTACAACGTTTGATTTCCAAACTCGCGTTCTACATCACCAAAGCACAATTAACTATAAACCTCAAAAAATCAAATATCATATGCTTCTCCAGCTCCAGAAAGAAAAAAACAAAATTTGTATGGAGGATAAATTCTTCTACATTGACACAGGTGGACAAATATAAATATTTGGGCATTTCACTTGACCATCAATTAAAGTACAACTACCACTCAGAACTGGGGAAATCAAAAGCCAAACCGCTTCAATTCGCCTTTAAAACTATACAAACACACCTAAGTGGTAGTTCTACCGGACAAATGCTAAAGATCGTAGCTGCCAAATTTTTGCCATCGCTCGGAAATGATGCCAACCAGGGACTCCACAGTGTTAAATCTAGCCCAACCCAGACTGTTTAAAAGCCTCATCTCGATCCCGAGACACATCTCACAAGCCCAAATACGTTTGGAATATGGACTAACCAATCAGACTCCGGCAGGACAAGGTGCTCTGGCCAAATATTACTGGCGCATGAGGGATGCTGAAGATAACACCCTTGCCCATCTTTGCTGGCTAGAGGTCGAAAAACAGGCCGGGTTCTCAAATTTAACATACAAATCTCTTAGGCAAGCGCTTGTTTCATTAAAGCTGGAAGAAGCCTGGCTCTCACCTGTATCATACAACGCTTTTAAACATCTTACCAATAAAGCCATCAAAGAAGCATCGCTGCTAATGGACAAAGCCGCAGTGGCAGGAAAAAGCCATGCCTGGATTGTGTTGCCAACTTACAAACATCTGAAACCTCAGCCATACTTGCAAGATTGTTTTAGGGACCATTTGTAAGAGGAAATTAAGCCTTCTGTGGCTGGGATACTTCTCGAGTAAAGACCTCACCCCCAAATGGCAACGGTCCTGGTCAACTTCTGCCTGTCGCCTCTGTGGCAACGCCATAGAGTCTTTATTGCATTTAATATGCATATGCCCGGCACTGCAAAAACTAAGGAAAATGCTTTTGCTACCACTCTTAAGAGAAGCTCAGGTCAGAACTTGCAGGGCGGCTGTGACAGGGTCCCGGATACAACTAGCCTGCAAAACTAGAACATTTCTGGCTCATGCTGCAGAAGAGCTAGAAAACAAGGCAGTAATTAAAGATGACCTTGGCCAACCGGTCTTATCACGCTTGCCCCTGGACCCCGATTTCCCTTCCTAATGGACATCCCTTTATTCTCACTTCTTCAGGCTGTGTTCTCTATTCTGAGTCAAAATGTGCATCTTCCACCAAATTCATTTACCCCCCAAAGTATTTGCACTTTTTCCAAGAACAATCATCAGTTGTTTCGCAGTTTCAACGAGATAGTCATATCCCCCCGTAGCCATATCCTTATAACTTTACACTGCGATTGTATACTTGTGTAAGTCTGTTAAGATTATGTTTTTTTCCTTTTTTGTGATTTTAATGTTTTTATGCTGACTTCACGATGCACATGCTGTTTGTATGGTGGTAAGACACACCCTTTTATGATTTTTACACATCAAATAAAAGTATTATTATCATACTGAGTGTACTGTACGATTATGTGTTAAAATTATCATTTCAGAAATTACAGATAAAATAGAAATAATGTCGCTTTGCAATAAAATAATCCTCATCTTTTGAGTACAGTGCCCACAAGCAAAAACAAAAGATAACATGAGTGCAAAGTGAGAAGTGAAGAGTTGGCAAACATAAAGAAGCTTGACTATGGAAAATAATTATCTGCAATTGTGTTTGTCCTGCAGGCACGTTTTTTTACCAGCCACACGCCTTCTGTTTGCAGGGCACTTAAAGTTAAACAGAACAAAATAGTAACTCAATCACGTCAGGAGTAACGGACGGGCACTGATTAAGTTTAATCATCAGTGCTTGATCCCTTCTCCACAGAGAGGAACTGTAATGATGTTAGAACTGTCTTGACGAATTATGAAGTTGTAAAGAAGAGTGCCACGCAAGTCAAATGGTAAGCAAGGGGCAGGCTCCAGTCCCTTCTATTTAAACAACAGTGTTTCACAAGCGAGACTCATGCGCTGTTGTGTGTCGATTTAGATACCTGTACATAGATTTACTGAATCATGTCCTTATGTAGGCACAATTCGCATTGCCCTTATTTAGGCATAGAATCCCAGTCCTTGTATAGGCATTGGCCATGCAATCCAAATACATGCATGGTCACCTACATCCGTACATCCCATTTCACAACGAGTTCTTAGAAACCAGACACATAAGCAATTGGGACATTCCCGGCTTGGATTATTGATTTCTCCAAGAACTCCTTTATTATGCATGAACCGCTATACCCTAAAGGTTCTTTCAGGACGTCTTTCTCTGCCTGACTTTACGTCAATGCTAGCATTCCTTAGTACCTTCCAGGTATAAATTTACCTTCACTTGCCATAGCAAGTTACGGCTACCTACCAGCTGTATACTTGCACGGCTCGGTTATGGCTTGCTACGGCAAGTTCGGAAGGAATTTGAGTCCCCGCCCGAAGCACTGACCAGACGCTGTCCTCCCTGCTCGCAGAGATTCCAGCTTCCAGTGTTCTGACTCCCTTTGCGGGGTGTTGGAGTTAGAGATCAGTAAAGAGATTCCCATCTCTCTCATTCTAAGGTATGGAGCGGACTAGAACCTAGAGAGACTCATGGCATACTAACTATAGCATACCATACTATAAGCAACAGCAACTACTTCTTACCTCGTACTACACTTAGGTTAGGTACACTGGAGTAGAACTATTTAGAAGCACCAGACTAGTATTCACATTTTAGCCTGTTATTTATGTATGTTTATATTAATATATGTCATAGCTAAAAGACCATACTATTTCAGTATTTTTTCTTCTTACTGCTCACGCTGTACATTTTATGTCTCGCATACTGTCTTGCGATTGTAACAGCTCATATCTCTTGCACGAGAAATAAGACTGTTCAATAAACCATTTAATGAAACGCCATCTATTCTTTCTGTGCAACTCTGCGGAAACCAAGCATGCACGGTTGACTGAGTGAAACTTATCTATTGTTTCCACGATTCTGAGACATGTTCCGATTCTAAAGGGAAACAAAGTTGTCATGTTTATGCGGTTGTCAGAAACTAATCCCTTCTTGTTAATCCGAGAAGTTTCTAGTGACCTCTGAGTTAGCTGGCACACACAAGTAATTAAGTTTAATGTACTAGATAGGAGCATACTGACCTCAGTCCTATGCTAAAACTATAGTGTATATTATTCCAATGAGCAGAACCTATAAGGGAAACAGGAAGTACACTACAGCGCTACCGCATGCTCAACCCTAAAATGGCAGGGAAGACTACTTTTTACACTTGGGGAGTGCATCTGTTGTCACTTTAGGGATTTAATGGCGATACACAAGGGTAAACTGGTGTTGGAGGTGAGTAACTTTACCCTCTCCACCAGGGGTTTTTCTCTATAACCTCAAACCTTTAGTAACATACAGAAAAAAAAGTAAACATGGTTTGTTATATTGCTCTCAAATCTCTGCAGGCAGGATCATAATTCAATAACACATCCTTTTTGGATTGGTGAGCTAGGGCCTAATGCCATTTAATCAACAGTTAATATTACATTGACCCCCTAAACATGCGAAAAACATGACCTATTAGAAAAAAATGCCTTTTCAGAGACGCCTGTTTGGCATTATGTGTTATTCCACCCAACACTTGAATTCATCTGTCATGCCCGTTCTCCCATGAACTCCTCAAAAGACTGCCAGCCATGGTAAGACCATTCCACACTCACTTAAGGTGCCCTATC
Organism: Lissotriton helveticus; assembly: GCF_964261635.1. Classification (NCBI taxonomy): domain Eukaryota; kingdom Metazoa; phylum Chordata; class Amphibia; order Caudata; family Salamandridae; genus Lissotriton; species Lissotriton helveticus. The sequence goes on from NC_136059.1 coordinate 1,109,449,204, forward strand.
AGTGGCACCTTTCCTAGTGTGACTGTCTCCGTGACAGACAGGGCCATTAAAGTATTTCTCAACCCGCCTCAGAACCTTTGTGATCCTGAGGAAATTCGGTCCAGACTCCATTTTGCGTTACACCGCCATTTTGTGTTGCCCTCACTCAGGCAGCCTGACGGACAGAAAACTCTTGCCCTTATGACTGCCACGTATCAAATAACCCCTCTATCCTTGAGGTAAAGTCGATTCCAGGAACCAGTCCGACTCACGAATCCTTATCCAAACTGCCTGTTGGCTTTCAGTATTCTTGTCTCGACACACTAATCCTTGTTTCAAACCATCTGTTGGTTTTCATTGTCCTTCTCCCCGTCTTATACTGCCTTGCAAATTGACCTCTTTTACAATACACAAACATGTCTACCACTGTTGATTAACTCAGGGACACCATTATTGAATCACCTGTGGGTTAGTCAAAACATGACCTAGGGGGAGAATAACTTAATTATGTGACGTCTTGTTTTTCTCAAAAAATATATCTTCTCATTGGTCCGAATTTTGCGCATTGGAAGTGCTCTTATGTAGGTGTGAAAGAATATAAAAGACTGAGCTCCGGAGTAAAGGGGCAATCTCCTGAGAACATACCATTGGTGTACTTCTAGGATCACTGTGCATAGCTGCAGCTAATAAATCCTGTTGTCTACGCTTAACAGAGTGTCCCGTGTCTCTGTACGACGAAGCAGGTGAACTCGGAGATTTAGGCGTGCCCTGCGCCGCTAGGCCCTTAAAGGCCTGGTTCTTCAAGTGACGCCCAACGTTGGGCGGCGTCAAAGGTCGTGGTCAAGCCCGAGGGTCGTGAGGAGCTATGTGAGAAAATTCCGGAGGATGCGCACCACATAAGTGACCCCTGCATGTCAGAAGTGGACCGAAGGTCTTTACAACACGGCTTCTCCTTTCCGACGGCTGCTGATGACTGCTGCCCTGACCGTCGCGCTGCTTTGGTTCGCGTTAGTGATGACTGGCATCTCGAGACGATAGACGGGCCTCTGTTGGCGTGAGAGAATACTTAGTTAAGTAATTGTGGGTAGCTCCCACATCTTTATTTTTGATTTTGCTTTGATTTGATTGTTGCAATAACCGAAGCCGAGGGGTGAGTACATTTGTACTGTGTTAAAATTGGTTAACCCCTTGATGTTAGTAAGAGGCCAGTGAAATAACGATGCCTGGTTTCAGTAAGTTCAAGAGATGGTGTTGTTGTTGTTGTTAAAGAGATTCCAGACTAGAAGACACTTGTCCAGTGCCTTCAGTAGGGACTCCAAAATATGAAGTTTATTCCAAACATGGAACTGGCCCTATTATCTTTGTCGACCTTTGGGAAAAATACACTAAGAATGATGGTATTTTACAATGGCCAAAGGATGGTAGTTTTGAGCCATGTGTGTTGGATAATTTAGAGGAAAGACTATTTAAGAGAAAAGCCTGGCCGGCAATGTTTGATTCATTTCGCATTTGGCGAAAGGAGTCAAAACAGAAAGAAATAAAACAAGCAAAAAGAGATAAAGGAAAAAGAAATGTCTGTTATACAGGCTGCTCAGCAATTTAAGAACAATGAAACTGATCGTGTGATTGAGGTTTCAGATAGACAACACAGTATGGCAGTAGATAAATGTTATCCAGCTCTGCCTACTTCTCAGTCATTAGATGAGAAGAATGAAGAAGATCCTTTAATGTCCCTTATGTTGTCTGCTCCACCGCCTTATGTACCAGCCTTGGTTCCTTTACCAGTACCTGCTATATTACCTGTTATACCTCAACCTTCACCTCTGTCTATGCCTCAACCTATGATCCCAGTTACTACCGCGGGTTCTGTTGTAATACCTCCTGTAACAACGTTAGTTTCTACCTCTGCGACTGTGACACAAGCTTCTACTACACAATCAGTTAGAAGAAAAGATAGTGGGTTCTTTTCAGCTTTAACTCCTTTCATGAATAAAGTACGTAATTCCCCTATCATGAGGAGAACTCTTAGAAGTCAGCGTCATCTCGATCTTCATGAAGCAATGCTACTCCAATCTCAGGCTCAAAAATGGATGACAAATGGTAATATGTATGGGTCATCCGATATTCAAGATCTAGCTATGCAACGGCCTACATCTACTCAGCGTTATGTGTTTGATCTCATATGTGAGGTATTGATTCAAATGTGGGAGAATAAAATACAAGATGGCCCACCTAGGGGATTAATAGAATTAAGAAGGGAAGTAGGTTCTGGAGCAGCAATTGGACAGGATTATAAAGATGCAATATCGAATTTAGTAGCATATAGAGATTTTCTATCTGGTAAAAATTCAGGAACATAAGGAATCGTTACAACAGACTAATTATATCCTATGCGAGAGGTACAACCAATATGGTGCAATGCTGTGCCAGGGGCTAACCCCCCTGTGCTTGCTCATTTCCAACAGGTTTGGGTACATGTTCCGTGGAAGAGATCAGAAGTTATTGCGTTAAAACAAGCATACCTGATCCCCGTAAAAACCCAGCAGGATATTATAAAGAATTAGTGCAAAGATTGTCCTCTTGAACACTAACATTATCAGATATAGATATGTTGATGGGTCAAGTAATTCCGTCCGAAATATAGAATAAAATTCGTAGAGAGGATCACGCTGTTGAATTAGGTGCCGATTGGGCTGCTATTCTACAAGCAGATCAAAGACAAGTGGGTGGAGCTAAGCCAGAACCAATGATTACAGAACTGCCCAACAGAATAATAACACTTATGAAGACTCTAATGCCAGCACAAGCAGTTAATTGGGATAAGTTGTCCGCCTGTAAGCCAAAAAAGGATGAGTCTGTGTCTGATTTCTTTACGCGTTTCGAGGAATCATTTGTTGATCACAGTGGACCAGATATGGCTACACCAGGTGGCCAAAGATTGTTTGTGGATAAGTTAGTCTCAAATGTATTGCCGGAATTATCTTCGAGGCTAAAAATGTCCGAAAGTGCGTGGCCTGTGGCAATGCCTTTGGGAATTTTGACGATGGTTCAATATTATGAAAATAGGGATTTAGAGGAGAAGGAAAAGTCAGAAAAGAGCAATAAAGACCTTAAAACGAAAGTTTGTTTGCAGCAAGCTTATCCACCCCGTTCTGCTCAGCGCCCGTATCAGCCACTTCCTCAATTTCAGAGGCTGTTACAGAAACCTGAACCCTTTGTTCCAAGGTCTCTATTGGGTCCTAATCAATGTGCTTATTGTAAGGAGGAAGGTCACTTCAAGAATAGTTGCCCGGTTTTATTACACCGAACTGGTGATATGTCTGGGTCACGTGGCCGAGGTGGCTAGGGTAGGGAACGAGGTAGATCTTATGATCAGCATCAGCGTTCCTTCTCCCCTCAAATTTCCACGAATTATTTTGATCAGCAAAATACTCAATCTGCTCAATACTACAATGATAATTATTATAACGAGAATGAGAGTCAAGATTTTCATACTAGCTAGGACAGCCATAGACCAAGCAAGGGAGTCATATCAGTTCCAGTGGATCAGAATGGGCCTTATGTTGAGGTAGTTACATTAGGTGTTTCTGAGCCATTCCTATTGGACACTGGTGCAACAAAGAGTTCTATCATTCACTCTAAACTCCCTGGGGCACCTTTGTCTGGCTTAACAAATATTTCCGTAGAATTTTCTGGCGCCCCAGTTAAAAACCCAATTTCTCAACCTTTGCCCATCTCGATAGGACCTTATGATCTAGAGGCTTCACTTATTTTAACAACTGTGGTGAAAATTTGTTGGGTCTGGATTTATTAAAAAGATTGTATGCAACCCTACCTTGTTCTCCTTCTGGTGTACACCTCACTTTGGGTAGGGAATTGATTTCCCCAGTGTATCTGTCTAAAGACAAACTTCCCCCTGAATTGCATGCTCTTCCTACTACTCTTTGGGCTACAGGTCCTAATGATGTTGGCCTTTTGCAAATCCCGCCTTACGTTTTCACCCTCAAACCCAACATTAAGTTACCACGCATTCCCCAGTACAACGTTTCCAACGATGGTGAAAAACCTCTTTTGGCTATTATTTATGATTTGATTCAGAAAGGTGTGATTGAAGAGACTAGAGGGAATATATGTAATAGTCCTGTTATACCTATTCTTAAACGTACTGATTCTTCCCAACCCCCCGCTTATCGCTTTGTGATCGATCTCCGGGAGGTTAACAAGATCGTGATACCCCAATTTCCCATTGTCCCAGATATCACTGCCCTATTGACAACAGTACCTGCTTCTGCTACTTGGTTTTCTGTAATCGATTTGAAGAATGCATTCTTCAGTATCCCCATTGCCGAAGAAAGTAGAGATATTTTCGGCTTCTCTTTAGGAGGCCGAAGCTTCCGATTTACATGCGCTCCTCAAGGCTATTGTGAGAGTCCTTCCATTTATAGTCAAGCTTTAAAAACACAGCTCGATACTCTCACTTTACCTTCAGGAGCCACTCTTATTCAGTATGTAGATGATCTGTTTATTTATGCTAATTCTGAAGCTATTTGTAAACAAACTACTATGACATTGCTACGACACTTGGCTGATGTTGACCACAAGGTTTCACCCTCTAAGATGCAATATTGCCGACAGAAAGTTACCTATTTATGTCATCTCTTATCAAAGGAGGGAAGACAATTAACTCCAGAGCGTATCCAAGCAATTGCTCAAATGTCTGTCCCAAGCACACAAAAGGAGGTACATGCCTTCCTACGCATTACCTCTTATTGTAGACAATGGATTCCAAACTTTTCTCTGTTAGCGAAACCTCTATTGGCACTCACTCTTAAAGATACACCCCAACCTCTCCCTTGGACTGCAGAATGTCAGAAGAGTTTTAATGATTTGCGTACCGCCCTGTGTTCTGCTCCTGTGTTAGGTACTCCTGATTACATTAAAACCCTTTACACTTTACGTCCATGAGAGAGAAGGTTGTGCATTGTCAGTTTTAACACAACAATTTGGGGACAAGCAACGCCCATGTGCTTATTTTTCGGCCACACTAGACCCAGTGGCCAAAGCGTTACCTAGTTGTTTGAGAGCCACAGCAGCTACGGCAGTATCCATTCGACAATCTGCTGGATTGGTGTTGGACAATGCCCTTATTGTTATGGTGCCACATGCAGTAGATATCCTTCTGAATAGGACAAAGACTCAACACCTCACTAGTGCTCGTTTGTCAGGGTACGAACTGACACTTTTGGCTAGTCATGTGCATATTAAACGATGCAATACCCTAAACCCAGCCACATTGATACTGATCCCAGAAGAAACAAATACTCAAGAACAACATGATTGTTTCTTCCGTACAGAAGAAGAGACAAAAGGTAGAGTTGATCTAAAAGATACTCCACTCTTGAATCCTGGCGGAATCTTATGGGTTGATGGCTCCTGTTTTAAACTCCCCAATGGCGAGACTACCTCAGCCTATGCAGTTACGCCTTTGCATACAGTTGTAGAAACTGCACATATTAGACAGAATTCAGCCCAGGCAGCTGAATTGATAGCTCTTACTACAGCTTGTGTATTGACTACAGGAAAAAGAGTGAATGTGTTCACCGATAGTCAATACGCGAGTGGCCCATAGTTTTGGCCGCTTATGGAGGGAGAGAGGGTTTCTCACCTTCCATGGTGCTAAGATAAAACATAGCGAGTTGGTGAATGACCTTCTCGAATCACTTACTTTGCCTACTCAGATAGCAATTATCAAGTGTAGTGCACATAAGAAAATTACTGATGATGTGGGTCAAGGACATGTGTTTGCAGACCAAATGGCAAAAGAAACAGCTAGAGACGTTACAAGCCGCATGTATGTTGCAGGCCCTGCTAGATGGGCCAGACAAGGAGGAATGTGTGAGGACACAATAGAAAATGTGAAAATGATCCAGGAAGAAGCCACAGAAAAAGAATTGAATGAGTGGAGAGAAACTATAGGAATGTTAGACACAACAGGGTGTTGGACAGAATTGTCTGAACATCAGCTCTGGTTACTACCAGATGCCTATGTGCTTCTGGTTGTTACCATGGCACATGGTCCAGCTCACATCAGTGCTAAAGGAATATGTAAACTTGTAGCTCCTGTATGGCAGAATGAGGGTATTCCAAAATGTGCAGATAATCTAGTTAAACACTGTATTGTTTGCTTGATGCATAACCCAGGAAAAGGAACACCAACCCCAGCAGGTCATTTTGCTCCTCCAACATATCCTTTTGAGGTGTTGCAAATAGATTATATTCACATGGAGCGATGTAATAACCGTAAGTACCTCCTTGTGGTGGTGTGTGCCTTTTCTAGATTGATAGAGGCCTACCCCCTAAAGGACAATACTGCTCTATCCACAGCCAAAGCTCTTTTAAGGGAGTTTTTCCAGAGGTTCGGCTTGCCCCGAATCCTCTGGAGCGATAACGGAAGCGAATTCGTAGGTCAGATAATGCAGAAAGTATGTGCAGGTCTTGGAATAAGACAAAAATTTCATGCAGCAAATCACCCTCAGTCAGCAGGCTTAGTTGAATGTTATAATGGTACTCTTAAACTTAAGCTAGCAAAAATACAGGCCAGCACGGGTCTTGCCTGGCCCGATGCTTTACCCTTAGCACTATTGTCCAGTCGAACAACTGTTCATTCCCGTATCGGACTTAGTCCCTACGAGGTTTGTTTGGACGCCCAGCAGATATATGGGGAGTCCCAAGGCCAAAGAAATATTCTGACAGAGTACCCATTGTTAATTGATTATTTACATGACCTCACCACTAAATTGCGTGTCCTTCACCAACAGGTACAAGATGCCTTGCCTCAGGCTTCAACTGATCCTGGACATGACATACACCCAGGGGACTGGGTGTGTGTGAAAAATTTTCAGCGATCAAAGAATTTGGAACCTCACTGGAGAAGGCCTTGTAAGGTCCTACTGACAACGCGTACAGCTATAAAGGTGGTCGGCAAAAAGAACTGGATTCACGGTGTGCATTGTAAAAAGGTACCTTTGCCGTTGCCTAATGACCAGTGGATCCGTGATGGTATTGGTGATTTTGAAAGTGAAAGGATTCCTCGATTTGTACCTTTTAGCGATGCACACCTGTATTGGACCCAGTCTGAAAAAAAAGATGATGACGTCTTGCAGGAAGCTGTCCCATCACATCTGAGGTTGAACACAACTGATCCAGAGACACTTTTCCAAAATCAGACTATGCCGAACAAAACCAGATACAATTAGAGAAACTAAAAACAATTAAGAGATCTATTTTGTGTTTTTTGTGATATTGACCATCTAATTAGGTTGCAGGGTCGTGGTAAGAGCCTTAGTTAGTGACCCGAGTAGTGACAATAGGTCTGCGGGACTTACAGTGTCAGTGCAGTGTCAATCTAGGCATCATTTTCGATGATCAACTTTCCATGAAAAATCATGTGGTAAAAATTTCCTCCACCTGTATTACCATCATCAAGTGGCTTCGTAAAATCATCGGGATGCTCCCTCAGGAGACCCGGAAAACCGTAGTCCAGGCCTTAATCACCTCTAGACTGGACTACGGCAATATTCTTCTCCTGGGGGCGTGCAAAGAGGTAACCCGTAAATTACAGACAGTCCAAAATATGGCGGCTCGGCTGCTCTGTAAACTACCTAGCACATCTCCTACCTCCAACTCACTTGGTAAATTGCACTGTTACGTATTGAAAACCGCACGAAATTTAAGGCCCTCTGCTATATGCACAGGATAAACACAGGCCAGGCCCCTCCATACCTGAATACCCTAGTGCATCGATACAGTCCTGTCCGTACCCTTCGATCCTCTAATCAGCATAGGTTCCAAGTTCCCAGAGTCAAGAGAGCCAGGATGGGCGGTCGCTCCTTCTCCGTCCTGGCCCCATCCCTCTGGAACTCTTCCTTTATCTCTTCGCACGGAACCTTGTTATCTTAAATTTCGTAAAGAAGCTAAGACCTAGCTATTCAACCAATAATGTCACTTGAGCTATCTATCCGTCTTCCCCTCACCTTTTGGTCTCTAGCGCCGGGAAACCTCCGGGTAGCTGCGCGCTTTATAAGCTTAAATATAATAAAAAATATAATAGGACGGCTGATAACCACGGCTAAGTGAAGAAGGAAGACTGCCACGAGCGACATTTAGAAGATGGATTCTGCTATATTAGAAAAAAGAAATGAAAAGAATATAAAGAAATGAAAAGAATATAAAGTGTTGCAAATTATTATATACCAGATGTGGTATAACATTGTGTATTTTAATTTCTTTATGTATTATATTAACATGTGTGGGTTGGATTGTTCACGTTATACAACACAAACATATCTACCTCCCAGCTCATACCTTTTCGTACTACTGCCTCCCCACACCAATTTCGTACACTACCAGAGCATGAGCAAATTAGGAGAATGGAATATCTCACAATTCATTTATTCAACTTTTACATCAGCATCAATTAGTAATCAATACCACCGACTGTTGGGTTTGTAGACTTTTACCCCATAATACAGAAAAAGGAATGCCATATTTAGTTCTCCCCTTCTCCCTAAAAGGATCTGCTTGGGCTTACACCTCTATGTTTGCCAATGCCTATGAGAACCAGCATCGACATCCTATCAGTCCATATAGGGATCGAGTTGACGTTAGTCATGACGTGCTAATTAAAGGAATAGTGGCTATGTCAAAACACTACAACAAATTTAATGAATTCCCCACTGACGAACGACAAGCATACATTGATTGGAACGTGACACACTACGTCACAAGTCTTACAGACAGAGCCAAGAAGAAAAGATCTCCACCTATATATACTGTACCCCACCAAGGTCACCTATGTCTCCAAGGAAATGGTCAGAGTCTTAAGACCCAATTGGGAAAGAGCACCTGTAACATTACATATACCTATGCATCCCAAACTTCTCCACCATTGGTAGCATCTCAGGGAACATATTTCGTTTGCCATGATAAAGCTTACACATGGCTACCAGCTGATTTCTCAGGAACTTGTTATATGGCTTTTCTCCTCCCCCAACATATACCGCTCCTTCAGGACATCATAAAAATAAGTACAAGAGAGATGTCTTTGATCAAAAAGACACGGCAGGAGATGAGGGAGGCGACTTCCTTAAAGGATTCCTCCCATTTTGGGCCCCTATGATCAATAGTAGAAAGATCAGACATCTCATTCGAGTAGTTGAAGCAACCATAAATGAAACTGTAGGAGCCCTGAGTAACATAACCGCCGAGCTTCAGGCGGATCGCCTTATGACATTACAAAACAGTTAGACATCATTCTTGCAGACCGTGGTGGAATCTGTAAATTGATCGGATCCAGTTGCTGTGTTTACATACCTGATAACGCACCTACAGTATACCAAGCCATCTCTAAACTACACCACATTGCTGAGTCCATCCACCAGGACGAAGGAAGTTGGTCTCTGATGGGATGGTTTTGGGGATTACTGTCCACATGGGGATGGAAAATATTAACTTTCATTGGAATGATTTTAGCCATTGTCTTTTCATGTTGCCTCTGCCTACAATGTGGTCCCGCCATTTGTGGCTTTTGTGCCACCATGTGTGTGCCAAGACCTATTCCGCAGGCAGCAGAAATCATACAAATGATGTTGCAACAACAGCTTAAAGACATTTATGGCTATTGACATAGACTCAGAGTAACGTGAGTTTATGTGTTGCCTGCGTAATGGCAAAAGGAGGGTCTGAGGAAATTTGGTCCCGACTCCATTTTGCGTTACACCGCCATTTTGTGTTGCCCTCACTCAGGCAGCCTGACGAACAGAAAACTCTTGCCCTTCGTACTGCCACATATCAAATAACCCCTCTATCCTTGAGGTAAAGTCGATTCCAGGAACAAGTCCGACTCACTAATCCTTATCCAAACTGCCTGTTGGCCTTCAGTATTCTTGTCTCAACACACTAATCCTTTTTTCAAACCATCTGTTGGTTTTCATTGTCCTTCTCCCAGTCTTATACTGCCTTGCAAATTGACCTCTTTTACAATACACAAACATGTCTACCACTGTTGATTAACTCAGGGACACCATTATTGAATCACCTGTGGGTTAGTCAAAACATGACCTAGGGGGGAGGATAACTTAATTATGTGACTTCTTGTTTTTCTCAAAAAATATATCTTCTCATTGGTCCGAATTTTGCGCATTGGGAGTGCTCTTATGTAGGTGTAAAAGAATATAAAATACTGTGAGCCCCGGAGTAAAGGGGCAGTCTCCTGAGAACATACCATTGGTGTACTTCTAGGATCACTGTGCATAGCTGCAGCTAATAAATCCTGTTGTCTACGCTTAACAGAGTGTCCCGTGTCTCTGTACAACGAAGCAGGTGAACTCGGAGATTTAGGCGTGCCCTGCGCCACTAGGCCCTTAAAGGCCTGGTTCTTCAATCCACAATAAACATAAATGCTTTTCCATGGTACTCATTGGACTGCTATACAGTGGCCTCAGTGGCTTGATCATACTATGACACATTAAAAACAATAAAAGTTTATGTATAAGCTTATTTACTCTAATTCTGTCTGTACTGAGCTCTGACGCGCCCCCATCAGTCTTAGTTCGAGCTATTGAAAACCACAGGTAAACAAACTTAGCACAAGGACCTCTTTTGGAAATTGAATTAAGAATAGTACACGGGCCTGAGTCCTTTGCCCTATTCAAGTGCTCAAGGCATGTAGAGGGGCATTTTGAGAACCTAACTGCAATATTTCGGGGCAAGTCACATAAAAGAGCATTTTAAACATGAAATACATACCTGCTCTTTGAATTGAGTCTGTAAGAATTCGATCAGGTGTGTCGTACTTCGTATGATAAATGTAGCCATTCTCAATAAACGCCAGATCTATTCCTGTTAAGAAAAAAACACCCTTGAAATGTAAACAGTAAAGTAACAGTTTAATACAATAATTAGACATGACATATATAAACTGATTGTTTTGACATTTGGAATTGGAGCACTAACCTAATACATGATACTCAAATACCTGATTTTCAGAAAAGGTCACCAATATTTTTGCAAGAAAGCTGATAATCTACCAAGCTGGTCATTATATTTAATTATTTAACTTCGGCCTGTTTTTCATTCAGCAGTGTTTCATATCAATCACCACATTTACATGGTCACCGTACGGTAAGTTTTGCTGATACTAAATGATATACTGCCTTTGCAGGTTAAAATGCAAATAAAAAGGGAACAGATTGAAAAATAAACTAAACTATTAAGGGTCCTCTGATGCCTCTGGCATTCAGAAAAGTAAGAGCACCTGGTATGCACTGTGTACTTACCGAGGGCAGTAACATGGTAATACCATGCGTATATTCTAGGCAAGGGGGAACTTTGTTACACTGGAGCAACCTCTCAATTTTGTGTTACGAGAAATTCCTGAAATAACACTCCAATGCCAAGTCAGGTAATTTTACAGGTCAATTGCGACAAGAATTTAGTGTGATCACAGGGGAAGAATGCGAACCACTAGAATGCAAGTGGTTGTGGTTTGTGACACTTGTGTATTGGCGCTACTGTTTAACACCAGATGCATCCAAAATGGGCATGGAAATGCATTTCGCACTAAAATAGTGCTAAATGCTGGTTTTGCAATTTGCTAAATTTCGTTTCATTTACCCCCAAAATTTTGCACAATTACACAAAAGCAAATTACACAGATTTCACATACCCCTAGTATACACCCACACAGAGTTACTAAAATTGAATGCTGTAGTGTATTAACGAATGTGGATACCCTGTTTGCGGGTTAGTACCTCCTGCTCTACGCTAAAGGTCCATGCAGAGGCTAAAGGTGACTTGGGATATGAACCAGCCTTAAGGAATCCCACAGGTTCCGAGGCACAGGGAAACCTCGAGGTCACTGTCTACACTAACCGTTGTTTCTTTGAAAGAAATGACTGAAATGGTGAAACAAAAAATATGGAGGGGAATATGACTGGGTAAGAGATGAACCGGAAGAGACACATCTCAGTGCAATGTATAGGCATAGCATACACTGAAACAGATGCAACAGTAAGCAGCTGAAGTTGATCAGACTGCATATGTTTAAAGGAACTGCATGCATTATTTTCGTGTTAAGCTAGTCATGTGAAATTCGAGAGACTGAACCATTGCAGCACACAAATATTAGTGCAGCAGCATGGTAACAACAAGGTAAACAACTAGAATACGAGTGGCTTTGGTTTGTGGCACCTGTGTGCTTTTGCACCAGCTTTACTTTAACATGTAATGCACCCTCACATCAAAAGGAATATAAAATATAGCGCTAAACGTTGGTTGTGCATAATTTCATGTGCTTCTGCATCATTTTTGTGGCATTTCACGTAAATTACGCAAACTCAAATTACACAAATGTTGCACACCCCAAAAACCTTATTCTGAGGCGGATAGTAGGTGGAACAAGGCATGGTTAGCATGGCAAGTTTACAACCCACAAGCTTGTATGCTTGCGGACATTCACAGCTCGATCCAACACTTTCCACACTGGAGAAGGTCTGTATTTAACTCCAGCAAAGCTGAAAAGAAATTTGAAAAGAAAAAAACGTGGATTTGCACACCGGCCTCCATTTTACCAGTGAGTGTATGTATGCTAGATACAATCGCGCACTGAGGAATGCGAGCCAGAGTAATAAGTCACAGGACATTTCCAGTAGTACACCTGGAAACTAGTGCATGGCGCAGCTTTCTAGGCTACTCCTGGTAAAGTTTGTGAATTCCAAAAAGTAGAATTAGTACACCCGTTGGTAGGAGTACTTCCAAAGATTCAGATATACTGCTTTGTTTTTGTAAACTGCGTACAAGGTCAAGATGAGACTGTTGTTCTACAGCCAGACACACTGTGCTGATGCTGTCCATTAGAACACTGCTCTACCTCAGGCAAAAGAAACTCCACACACTAAAGAAAACAGTCATTTTGATCAAGGAGTAAGGGTATCCAAATGTGATCTTCACTGTACCTTGATTGAAGGGCACCTGAAACGAGAATTGAACCTACTAAAAGGACAGCTATAGTTACCTCTGCACAAATCAATGCTGGTAAGCCTCAGGTAAAATCCAATCCATTGCAGCTCCATAAAGTAGATCATGTATGAATGGCAGTGGTCGCAACATGGCAAGAGAAGCAGTAGAAATGTTACCCGCAGGGGGAGGCGTGCAGTTAGGGAAGAGAGCATTGACCAACACAGATTGTAAATTTAGATGCCTCTAAGGCCTATTAGAAGTTAATCTTCAAAATCAATTGTAAGATAAGGAAAGTACTGGAACTGGTGAAATTTGCTTTAACTATAACTATTGTAAAAATACAACAAAGTGCTCCAATTTCTTGCTTTACATTGCATAGGGCTAGTGGCAGATAGTGGGCTGATCAGAGATCCGGTATCCGCCAGGCTAGAAAGGGGACGGGGTACTGGCGGGATCCATCCTAGTGTCTTCTCACAAAGGTGTGGCGCACAAGGCAGCTCTAAAACCACACCGTGGTCACGCAAGAGCCATGACCAGTCTCAAATTAACATTTTAGTTTCAATACTTCTGAAGTAATTTGATAGCAATACGGCTCACTCCTCAAACATCTAAAAATTACAGTGTTCTATTATGGACCTTAACACAACGACAGCATGTAAACAGAGAAAATTAATAATTAAATCTGAGGGAAGTGACCTAGGAGAAGATATTTCAGTTTAGAACATAGAGGAACTTTATTGCACAAACGCCCCTTGGTGACCTCGAATTTCGTTTTCTTATGCTATTACGTTGTATTTATTATTGTAATCCCATTGTGGAAGCCACTTGAAAGGCTCGCTCTCCAGGCTGTTCTCCCATGTAAAATCAAAGCACCCGGTGTAAAGTTACCGCGTGCCTTATCGCGCCTCGCAGCACAATGAGCACATAAATATTTGAAATTACAATTGTTTGTTAATGCGCGGGTGAGCTGCTTAAACATTTCTAAACTCCTGACCTACCTGGAATGTTGCCAAAGTCCCTGTAGATTCGGAAATCGGTATCCGACGGGATAATTCCGCTCTGGAAAACTTCCTGCGCCGCCACTGACGCGAAGGGGTGCACGGCGGAAGAGGCGTAGGCGCGGACCAGCCACGGGTTCTCGGGCCCTGTCACGACACACAGAAAACTCACCAATGAGACAGACAGAAGAAAAAATCTGACACTACTAGAAGCCACCAAGCAAGCAATGAACAATAGAAATACTGCGAATTAGTAGGCAAACAGGCGTGGAATGGATTACCTCAGCTTTTCTAACTGGATCACATTTCTAGCAGTATAAAAGCCATGCTGTATGTACAGCACAGTCTAACCGAACCTGAAGGTGGGGAATTCTTTCCTCGCGACTTACATTCTGCACGCTCTAAGGCAGTAATAACAAGCACTGGCAATGACAATAGGTCTGGCTGTAAAGGAATGGTATTGTGAAGCATTATAAGTCGATAGCATGGATATGCAATTGTGTGGAAGCAAAGTACTGCAGAATAATATTGCTGTAGGTTAAAAGGTCTTCCAAATGGACCCTTCATTAACCCTCCCACTTCTAACCTCACACCTCCCCTCCTTGCTATACGATCGCTCTCTCTCCTCCCCCCTCGCCCCCCCCCCAATACTCCGCTCTTACTCCACCCACAATGCTACCTTGGGGTATCCTACTCTACAATAATGGTAACGATTAACCAACCCTACAGCTGCAAACTTCCCTCTAACCCCCAAACCAACACAACTCCATGCCCCAGAGACACCAGGATTTGCTGTAACTATATGCCTCTGTCACTCGGTCACCATGCCTCTGTGGTTAACTAAGTATGTACCTATTGTCATTCCTCATAAGAGATGTCTGTAAGTCTTCCCGCTGTCCTATACCTTCTGATGTTTGTTGCATAGAATCTCAAAAATACTTTGAACAATAAAAAGTCAGGGGAAAGTTGCACTGTCAAGCTAGACCTAAAAACCCATCTAGGTTAATGAATGCCCTCCTCCCATCTGTGCTGTTGCCAGAGAACACCATAAATTATCTGGTTATCTAAGACACTAATATTTTTACAATGTCATGTGAGTGCCCCTCCCTGAAAGTTCAAACTCAGCCAGCAGGATGAATAACAAAATAATCACAGTTGCATGGAACACAAGCACATTTTTTTAATGGAAGCACCCACTTTTTTTCCCCAATCAAAACATGTGCTCTGTCTCCTAACATGTGGGCGGGGCTAAAACCCCTCTCTACTGTTGCTCACATAATTGTTTGGCAATCCGACCATGAACACCAAGGAGAGGGGACTGCTACAAGCAGAAGAGAAAAGTTCACTTGTAGAACCACCCAGGAAAAGCTGTGCGGCTTGCCAGACAACGGCAAAGTAGAGGTAGAGTAGGCGTTTGCAAAATATGGATCTTGAATGATATAAGACGGTCACTCACTTGCGATAACCCTTCTCAAACACAGAAACAATAGACAAGCTCTTTCCTACTGTTAATCTGTAGCTACCGTGTTACCTTGGGGCGGGAACGGAACCTGCACCTCATAAAAGTTTCAAGCACTGCACGCCCAGAACCACGCATAGGACATGTCATCATATGCAGTCACACCCGTGTGTTCTGCATGGGAACGAACCCTTGCAAAATACTTAATTTATATATTTAAAAATAGCTTATCATTGTTTTTTTGGCAGTTGGCTGACAAGCTGGGAGGAGGATGAATGCACGTGAATTAGTCAATTTAGTTACCATACATATATGCGATAGGCATATGCCAAGGGAATGCAAATGAGGCAGCTTTAACTCTGCAACTATAAAGAGGCCAATCAGGCAAAGGTGCCTTTGATGCAGCTTGCCCAGCCTCATGGGTAGTTGATCTGAAGAGTGCACTAACTTATTCTCTCTGCACAGAATCACAGCTAATTCTGGTCATCAAGAATGTGCAACATCTCTTCACGCCCAAAGTACTGTGTAGGGTCGCCAAGAACACAAGAAAAAAGGTCTTCATTTTGGTGGTATTCTGTCAAAACTTAGGGAAACAAACTAGAGAGAGTTATCAATACAATTCCTTTAGTTCTGTTTTAGATATTCATGATCTGTTATGTTTGTTTTCTCTTCTGATTGTGTTACGATTACCATGGGGTCTGCCAGTTGAACTGCCACGATATAAAGCATCTGTTACCCTTATGTGGTCTTGTTCGCGCTATATAAAACTCTTCAAAAAAAGAAATAAAAAGCTTACGTGAGGGAACACTGTGCATCGTGTAGAGCTGTAAATAGCCTAAAGCTCACTCAGATGCCCAACAATAGTTACAGAAAGCCGAAAAGAAGTCTTCTTTGAAAGAATCTTCATGTCACAAGAGTTTAACTTTTCTGAATTAGTCTTGCTAATAGCAGTTAGAGGAGAAGAAAAGAAACCACAAGATGAGATGAAACTAAATTGCCTCATTGGTACTAGAGAAAGGAGTTTTCTGGTCGTATCCATCTGGCTACGACGGTGTAAGGTACATTTTATTAAGTGGCCACTTGAGAGCCTGATTCCATCAGATGCCTGCAAAAGACCATTTCCAACAAGCAGATAAGATTGACGTTTCTTGATATGACCCAATGGCACAACCTCAGGCCCTTGCTCTTATATTGTAATCTGGAGGAGGACCACTTCCTGGTAGCCAACGTAACACCCAATGTCTTAGAGAAGTGGCCTAAGTGAGTGATGGATAACTCCTTACTATCAAGTCCCCCATTGAGCAATTGTTGTGAAAATGGCAAACCATTTCCTACATGGAAAGTTCGATCTTTTTCTGGGGGAGGTGGATGTACTTAGCAATATGTATTTATTTTTGCAGTTTTATATAGCTCAAACTCAGCCCAAGGGCATTGGAGCGCGGTTTATGAACAAGTTACATAACACAAAGTCAGATTTTTTCTTTTAAGTGATTTACCCAGAATCACAGGATGCTGAGCCGATGCAGAGACTCAAACATGGTTCCCCAAATCCAAAGTCGGCAGCTCTGGCCGTTACACCTCATCTTCTCTCTCAGGTGTCCAAGAACTACACATAGCAAGTCCGGGTTTGTCCCACTAGGATGACTAAGTATTGGGTGTTGTCTAAGATCTTCTAAAGGACTGTTTTGGGCCATAACAAGCATGTCATTTGTAGATTTCTCCAGGAACAGATCCACAGTTTGTTAGATACCTGATTGGAGGGGGGGGGGGGCATTTAAAGTTTCTGGGTCTGCAATGGCCCTGGTGAGCTGAATTCTCTTTGAAGAACAAAGAGTGGCCCTTTGAGTAGCTGTCAGAAAAACAAGACTGATTAGGGTCAGACTAAGAACAGTAATGGACTCTGCTAGCTTCCTTGATGAAACGGTCACCAGGCAATATTCAGTTGGGCACTGCTGTGGACCTTCTGCAGCTGCCAAAAGGCCAGGATCACTTCAAGGTGTGAGAAATTAGGTTACTGGTTGAGGGAAGTCAAACCCTACTCAAGCAGGAACCACAATTCTTGTCAGGGTGAAGTCACAAGCAAACCCCAAATTAATCAGTGCTAAACCCTCTGGTAGCTTTTCACAGAGCACCCAGGCTTAACTTAGAAGCACTGTGTAAAGTATTTATGCAGCACTTCAAACAGTAATAAAGTGAAAACAGTAATAAAGTGAAAACAACACAAGAAAAATCCAATCAGAAGAACCAAAGATATGCAATTTTAAAGAATTAGGTGAAAATAGCACCACAAAGCGCTAACTGTGGAGATCTGGTTGCTCTAGACCAGGACAAACTTACAAGGTCGGTCTGAACACAATAGAGCGCGGGACGGCTATAGAAACCCAGTTAGGCCAGCTGAACAAGAGTACCTTAAATCCTGGTTGCAAAGAGTTGGAGTCCTGCGTCGTGGATGCAAACTGAGGCGGTTCAAGGTCCTGGCTGGAGATGCAGCATCAGTTGTGAGACGTTGCAATACGAGGTTCTGCGTCACCATCGAGGAGGCTGTCAGCAATGGGGTTTATGATGCGCCACGCATCAGATGGTTCAGAGGAAGCTGCTGGCTTACAATGTGGAGTTCTGCGTCATCGTCGAGGCTGCCGTAGACAAGAGGGTTGCGATGCAAGGGTCTGCGTTGGGAATGCATTGAGCAGCAGTAACTCCGATGAGGCTGCGAGGGCAGTGCAAAGTCCTTATACCGGGAAAGTCTGTGCAGCACAGGCGATGAGTTGGATCTGCTCGGGGTTGCACTGCACAGCAGAGGAGATGCAGCAGTTCTACTGGGTCCACGGATGGGCAGCAGAGCACCTTCAGGCCCACTTCTAAAGTGTCCGGGACTGGAGTGGCACCACTTGGCATGGTAGGGCTCACAGATGGCAGAATCCAGGTGCTGGGTTCAAGGTTGTTGGGAGCCTGCTTTGTCCCTGAGGGTCTAATCAGGAGGCCAGCCACAGCCAAATAGGCTTGGAGTCACTCTTCGGTCCTGAGTTTAGAGATGCACGTCCAGTCCTTCTCACCCAGGCAAGAGGGCTGCAGGTCTGCACAGTACGGTAGCAGTCATTCAGAGCAGCAGTCCATCAGAGTGGCGGTCCTTTCAGCAGCGCAGCAGATCTCCTTCCTGGCAGAGTCCACAGGTCCAAATTGTACTGAAGAGTTGGGTCTAAGAGTCCACTAGTTCTACCTGGTGCCCACTTTTAAGCGGACAACGCTTCCCAAGGTTTCCACCACCGAGGGGTCAGGCATCCCCTCCTCACTGTCATACGAAAGAGGCACCGGATTCCATCAGTAAACACTCTGCAGATCCACAGAGCACAACCTTTCTTTTTTTCTGGATAGCTAGCCAGAACGGAGCTCTGAACTCTTCCAGAAGGCCTTAATGGGCTTGAAATAGGACATCAGCAATTTCACCATGATTTGGAGAACCTCAATGTAGAGACTGAAGATGTTTGTGCCACTGGATGGAAAATTGATGTCTTCTTCTAGGGCCATCAGCCTTATTCACACAGATCAAACTACTGTGTTAACAGTCTTGGCATCAGCACAGATTATGCCCTGGCATATCAGCAGTTTCTGGTCTAACACTTCCTTTTCCAGGCTATGCATGAATTTATCCTCCTGGACAGAGCCAGGTAGTAAGGAAGCAAGAAGATTGAAATCGTGGCACAGGTGCAGCCAGTAGCACACCATGACGCCATGCAATTAGCTAGCATGAACAAGATGTCTGGATTATTAATTTCGGTCTCTAGGATTCAAGACATTTTTACCACTTTGCCCATGTGGGAGGATGACACCTTAACTTTCAAGAAGGCTGCTATCAATACATCAGGTTGGTTACCCAAGTCACAAATGGAACATACTTTGCATGCTCAGTAACTGGTATCCAAGATATTAGAAGCAGACAGTACAAGGAGCTCATTTTTAAAGTATTTGAGGATAAAAGACTTAATGACGATCACTGGCACTGAGGTGAGAGGACGAGGGAGGGCATAGCCATTACCAACTTTTTCGGAGGAAGGAGCGCCTGTATTTGGATGTACAGAGTCAGCACCAGCTTAAGTGTCAGAGGCCAGTTCAAGTTCTGGGACAGCAATGAATAATCTCCTGCAAGGAGAGGGCTTGGGAGAAGGGTGAGATGAAACAGTCTATGGGCATATTGGTCTTATTGGCCATCTGAACACGACAGCTAGAAAAGTGTCAGTAGCGATGGAAGTAGTAGCAGAGATGGCGCTAAAAAGATTGGCGGCATTTCAGAAGGTGAAAGGAGGGAAAGAGTATCTGGTACGAGAAGCTGGACAAATGCCAGTGCATTCTGGGAAGTGGATGGTCCAACCAGAGCCAAAGATGCCTACCTGATTTTCCACTAGGCACTCAAGAGCACAGAAAATAGTGGGAAACCAGCAAGATGACAGCATGTTGCCAGAGTTTCTACATGGGCTGGCATGCATAAACATCCAGCTGTTCATGATTCAAGGGACTAGAAGTATATGCGGAGTCCTCCACCCTTGAGAAAAGCCGAAAGATGGACGACTGATTCCTGCTGTCAGTGAAGCCAGAGTTTAGAAACGAATCAGGGATTCCTGTGATACTTTTATGTCCCAGCATATTTAAATGAACTGCCGTGACTCGCGTTATTCCAACCCGGGGGAAACTACAGCGAGGGCTTCGTGATGTCCAAGTGACCGAAAAATCAAGGTAAGCACAAAGTTAGGTAACAAACGAATGTGATCTTAGATGTTCGTAAAATACAGAGTGACCCCATATCTTGAAAGAGAGAGCCACAGTGTCTGAGGCGCAGTGCCGTGGCCTGACGTTGGGGGATGCGGGTGCTGGCGGTTCGTGTGGGGGGCTCCGCGGCGTTACATTATTCCAAGTCTGGCGCTGCTGAGCCCATTATGGGGTCGCTGTCAGTTGCATTTCTCGGCGGTAGCTTATGGGGTCAGGATGGTATGCCGTTGTCGAGTAAGGGTTTTCCTATCTGTAACCAGTAGGAAACTAACAACACCGTGTAAAAGGTTTAGTCACACACGATCTGAAATATCTCATAAAACACCAATGTTAGCTAACCGGATCATAATCTGAGCATCTATGTATGTTTAAATAATAATCATAGACAGACCGCTAAAACGTAACTAGATTCTCATTAAATCTATACTTTTTGTTTTATTCATGCAAAACAGAAATTAAATAGACGAAAACCACAATGCCCCTGCACTAGTACAGAAAAATTATTATAGAGGTGAATGGTAGCTACAAAGTCACTCTGCTAAGTATGAAGAATGGATCGAACAACACCCCATTCATACAAAATAGTTCAATAGTAGGTGATTCTCTTAAGACAAAATAGAGAAAGAAGTTTAGGATGTAATCCGTTGCTGGTACGAAAAAGTTCCGTTTATTGTTCCTTAAGGTAGGCCAACACGTGTTTCATCGCAGGGAAACAGACTGCGAATCTTCAGGGCTGGATTGAAACATAAAGAGTACATTTGCGATCATATTTACATTGCAAGTGTATAAAAAGGTGACTGGGTAGTGTCACCATATGTGAAATGGAAAACATGCCAACTTGTGACTGTAGGTGATTTAGTGTCAACGTGTATGGAGACATTTCTTTGTGTGTGGGGTGACAAAATTACAACTCTGTGAGTTCTGGTCCTATTGCTACTAGTGAAGTGACGTAGACAGTTAACAACTAATGGCCGTAGAAAAAATTATTATGGTGCTATATGTGGAAAGGGTGTGTTCCAATGTGGAGTGTATAGCAAGAAAGTACGAAATCCCGCGTGACCGTTGTGGTAAGATTACATACATTTCTGTGAACTCATATGTTAGCTGCACCAGGGCGCTTAATTGGTAGATGTGTCTCATATTCTTAACATGGTTCGCTTAGTGTATATTGTACATCACCAACTACTTTATAATGGATTGCTGGAATGTTTATTCCTATTTTTAGCTCTACATTCTTAGGTGTCAGCTATATATTTATTTATTGCGCTGTATATTACTTTGGTATTTAGTACAAGTTGTGCGGTGATGGTGCACACTGTCTACAGAAACAGACGCATCAAGTATGAATCTGCATAAATCATATATTGAAGAAACAATCATTTGTAAAATCCATAGTTCGAGATAGTCTGTTAAAATGATCTCTATTTCTGGTACTCATCTAGAGTTAAGTATAAAAAAGGACCGTGCAACGCATGCTCAGTAAATATATTGCTGATCAGTTTAGGGGATATCCAAAACACTCACCCTAATTAGTGAGGTGCAAAGGCCACCTCAGATCAAGATATTCAAAGGATCCTGTGACGGAGTTTCACTGTGTGTGTGAAATCAACCTCCGGTGAGACCTGATGAGTCTGTGGGTGGTAATTGGGAGTATTGTTTGTAAAACACGTAACCTGGTAGACTAAATCGTCACTTAGTCTATAGGTGCATATAAAAACAAGAAGGGTTGAAGAAATGCGCGAAAAGCTAAAAAGACATACCTCAGTAGTTTAGCATCAAAGTTGAACCGGGAGGAGAGGATTTACAGGTTACTCCGATTGAGTGACGAAGTCAACCAACAAGAAAAGGCGGGTACACCTATATTTATCCGTCACGGAAAAATAAAATAAAGCAAAACGGAATGTTTAGACTCAAAGTTCTTATCTGGTGAGTGGGCCAGGTAATCACGGTTTTAGAAGAGGAAGAGAGCGTCAGGGAAAGGTCGCTTACCTTTTCACAGCAGTTCTCCCTCTTGAGTTTCCCGGCGCCGTTTTCCGAGGACGGTCACGTGACAGGAAACCCGGCCTGAAGATATACCGGCCAGAGGTTCCCTGTTAGGACAAAGACTAGAACGCCTACCTGAGTAGTTCATTATTTAAAAAGGGGACTATAGTGAAGAGGTACTCAAGTCCACAATAGTTATTATGGGCCTGTCCGGGCTTATCTAAGGTTAACGGGTCTTTCCTTTACTTTAAGAGTATTATTTTTGGAATTGCGTAGGTCTGATATAATTAAATCAGTAATGATCAAGATAGGCGAGTCTTTTGATTTTACGGCGGTTCTGTGGCGCTAGGTTTACGGGAATGATCAATTAATTATTTTGCGAGCATGCGTGCAAAAACGAGTCTAGATTGCAAATCAGGTATATGTACAACAAAAATCTTTCGTTGTTAGTTTGTTTTTTGTTGTATACGTGAAGCTCATAGATTACTGTTTTTGGACAGAGGAATCATATTATTATTGTTCCTCACATACAGTTAGGTACTTTAATAACTAGGGAGGTGTACTGTTACATTATGGACACAAATGGAAGGTTTTGTTTGAGAGAGTCCATCCAAGTTAGATTCTTAAAACAAAGAGAAATCTGTCTAGCGTATACAATAAATTGGTGATGCTGCTCCTATTTGCATATTAAGTTTACGTTGTCTAAGTATACAAAAAAATGTGCAAGATAAACACAAAATCTACTAAAAATATAATAAATTTCCAAAAAATATAGAGTACCCACGAGTGCTTATTCAAAAAAGTTTGTCTGTGGGGGTCATTAACGGCAACATATTTCGAACGGTACATGTTCATCAACAAATCATACAAAGAACGAAATTATGTCTTTCTGATAAGAAGTTTAGGATGATTCGCTTAATACATAATTGGTTTGGATCAATGTGCAACATTAGTAAAGTATGAAGAAATGAGATACAAACAACAATAAAATATAAAAAACAAAATTTTCTTAGTATTATTGTTTTCTCATTGTAAGTTGTATGAGAACTTATGGATACAAAAACACGGTTTTGGATCCTTTATGTTTGCTAGTTCCCTAGGAAAAATTGCATCTCTGGGTCATAGTTTAAACCGTGTTCAATACTTTGAAGACGCATTATCCACGTGGCCTCTTTGCGTCTGAGTGTCAGTTCTCTGTTGCCTCCTCTTATGTGTACAGGCACGGTATCGATTCCATAGAAAGAAACCGAAAAGTCTTCTGTGTTGGCCTGACACGTAGCCACATGAAGAGCCACCGGATATCTGGGATCCTGTTTCTGAATGGCTCTCATGTGTTCCGCTATCCTCTCTTTTAGTGTTCTGATGGTGCTTCCTACGTAGAGTTTGCCACATCGGCATTCAATGATGTATACAACATATTTAGTAACACAATTGATATTGACTCTTATATCATAAGTCTCTTTGTCTGGTCCATAAAAGTGTTTAGTACTGTGTTTGGCCCATTTGCACATTGTACAAAAGCCGCACTTGAAAAACCCATTGCTGCGTTGGGTTAACCAAGTTGCTGTCATGTCATTTCGTGGGACGGTTGGACTCAGTCTATTTCTCAGTGTTCTCCCTTTTCGATAGGTAATTTGGGGGGTTGTAGGTATTATATCCTTCAAGGTAGGATCATCTTTCAGCAGACCCCAATGTTTCGTCATGCTGTGTCTAAGTGAGTGGTGCATTGCGTTGAATTCTGTAATAAGTCTCACTGTAGAGTCTTTCGCTATTGATTGAGTTTTGGGTATCAGCGTATCCGGCCTTTTGATTTTGTTGAGTTTATTCTTTGCCCGGGTGAGGATGCCTTTAGGGTAGCCTCTTCTCTCAAATCTGGTTTCCATATCGTGTATGGTTGTTTCAAGATTCTTATTGTCACTGCAGTTCCTCCTGGCGCGGAGGAATTCTCCAAAGGGAATTGATTTGATTTGGTGGTGAGGATGGAAACTGTCTGCTCTTAAGATAGCATTGCAAGAGGTCGGTTTCCTGTATAGTTTGCTTTGGAGTTTATCATTCTCTACATACAACTCCAGGTCTAGGAACTCTATGTTTGTTCTGCTTGATTTCATTGTGAACTTGATTTCCCAATCGTTATGATTGAGATGTGCAAAAAAGTCAATTAGAAGTTCCTCTGTCCCTGTCCATAGTAAAATACAGTCTTCTATATAGCGACCCCAAAACAAGATTGAATCAGTGTATACTATGCCTTTCGGGCCCCAAATGTGGTCATCTTCGAAGGCACCCATAAATAAATTAGCGAAAGAAGGGGAAAATTTAGAGCCCATAGCCACTCCGCGCTTCTGTTGGTACCATTTTTTGTGAAAAATGAAAAAATTGTTGTTCAGGATGAGATTCATCATGGAAATTAGCATTTGTGTGTGTGCCCACAAAGACGCCGGTCGTTTGGACAAAGTTTGGGTGATTGCTTTTATACCCAAAGTTGGATTGATGCTGGTATATAGTGCGACGACGTCCATGGTAACTAAAGTAGTGTTGGGTTGCCAGTCTTGGTCGCCCAAAACACTTAATATGTGCTTAGAATCTTGTATGAAAGAGGGCAAGTTCTTCACCAGTGGGTTTAGAAACATGTCCACATACTCTGCAATTCTCTCGGTGGGACCTCCAATACCCGAGACGATCGGCCTTCCAGGAGGAAAGGGTAGATCTTTGTGGATTTTGGGTAGAGTGTAGAGCCACGGGTATGTGGGTTTGAATACTTTGAGATATAGGTACTCGTCGTCATTCAAGAGACCACTCTCTTTCCATGTTCGTAGGTGGTCATTAATGGTAGTTGTCAGAGTGCCCATGGGGTTGTTGGCGATGGGTTCGTAACAGGATAGGTCTGCTAGCTGGTTGAGTATTTCATTGTTATAGTCATCAGTGTTCATAACCACAATATTGCCTCCCTTGTCTGCTTCACGAATGATGATGGTGGGCAAAGAATAAACTCAACAAAATCAAAAGGCCGGATACGCTGATACCCAAAACTCAATCAATAGCGAAAGACTCTACAGTGAGACTTATTACAGAATTCAACGCAATGCACCACTCACTTAGACACAGCATGACGAAACATTGGGGTCTGCTGAAAGATGATCCTACCTTGAAGGATATAATACCTACAACCCCCCAAATTACCTATCGAAAAGGGAGAACACTGAGAAATAGACTGAGTCCAACCGTCCCACGAAATGACATGACAGCAACTTGGTTAACCCAACGCAGCAATGGGTTTTTCAAGTGCGGCTTTTGTACAATGTGCAAATGGGCCAAACACAGAACTAAACACTTTTATGGACCAGACAAAGAGACTTATGATATAAGAGTCAATATCAATTGTGTTACTAAATATGTTGTATACATCATTGAATGCCGATGTGGCAAACTCTACGTAGGAAGCACCATCAGAACACTAAAAGAGAGGATAGCGGAACACATGAGAGTCATTCAGAAACAGGATCCCAGATATCCGGTGGCTCTTCATGTGGCTACGTGTCAGGCCAACACAGAAGACTTTTCGGTTTCTTTCTATGGAATCGATACCGTGCCTGTACACATAAGAGGAGGCAACAGAGAACTGACACTCAGACGCAAAGAGGCCACGTGGATAATGCGTCTTCAAAGTATTGAACACGGTTTAAACTATGACCCAGAGATGCAATTTTTCCTAGGGAACTAGCAAACATAAAGGATCCAAAACCGTGTTTTTGTATCCATAAGTTCTCATACAACTTACAATGAGAAAACAATAATACTAAGAAAATTTTGTGTTTTTTATATTTTATTGTTGTTTGTATCTCATTTCTTCATACTTTACTAATGTTGCACATTGATCCAAACCAATTATGTATTAAACGAATCATCCTAAACTTCTTATCAGAAAGACATAATTTCGTTCTTTGTATGATTTGTGGATGAACATGTACCGTTCGAAATATGTTGCCGTTAATGACCCCCACAGACAAACTTTTTTGAATAAGCACTCGTGGGTACTCTATATTTTTTGGAAATTTATTATATTTTTAGTAGATTTTGTGTTTATCTTGCACATTTTTTTGTATACTTAGACAACGTAAACTTAATATGCAAATAGGAGCAGCATCACCAATTTATTGTATACGCTAGACAGATTTCTCTTTGTTTTAAGAATCTAACTTGGATGGACTCTCTCAAACAAAACCTTCCATTTGTGTCCATAATGTAACAGTACACCTCCCTAGTTATTAAAGTACCTAACTGTATGTGAGGAACAATAATAATATGATTCCTCTGTCCAAAAACAGTAATCTATGAGCTTCACGTATACAACAAAAAACAAACTAACAACGAAAGATTTTTGTTGTACATATACCTGATTTGCAATCTAGACTCGTTTTTGCACGCATGCTCGCAAAATAATTAATTGATCATTCCCGTAAACCTAGCGCCACAGAACCGCCGTAAAATCAAAAGACTCGCCTATCTTGATCATTACTGATTTAATTATATCAGACCTACGCAATTCCAAAAATAATACTCTTAAAGTAAAGGAAAGACCCGTTAACCTTAGATAAGCCCGGACAGGCCCATAATAACTATTGTGGACTTGAGTACCTCTTCACTATAGTCCCCTTTTTAAATAATGAACTACTCAGGTAGGCGTTCTAGTCTTTGTCCTAACAGGGAACCTCTGGCCGGTATATCTTCAGGCCGGGTTTCCTGTCACGTGACCGTCCTCGGAAAACGGCGCCGGGAAACTCAAGAGGGAGAACTGCTGTGAAAAGGTAAGCGACCTTTCCCTGACGCTCTCTTCCTCTTCTAAAACCGTGATTACCTGGCCCACTCACCAGATAAGAACTTTGAGTCTAAACATTCCGTTTTGCTTTATTTTATTTTTCCGTGACGGATAAATATAGGTGTACCCGCCTTTTCTTGTTGGTTGACTTCGTCACTCAATCGGAGTAACCTGTAAATCCTCTCCTCCCGGTTCAACTTTGATGCT
Organism: Lissotriton helveticus; assembly: GCF_964261635.1. NCBI lineage: Eukaryota > Metazoa > Chordata > Amphibia > Caudata > Salamandridae > Lissotriton > Lissotriton helveticus. The sequence continues at coordinate 1,109,476,421 of NC_136059.1, forward strand.
AAACTACTGAGGTATGTCTTTTTAGCTTTTCGCGCATTTCTTCAACCCTTCTTGTTTTTATATGCACCTATAGACTAAGTGACGATTTAGTCTACCAGGTTACGTGTTTTACAAACAATACTCCCAATTACCACCCACAGACTCATCAGGTCTCACCGGAGGTTGATTTCACACACACAGTGAAACTCCGTCACAGGATCCTTTGAATATCTTGATCTGAGGTGGCCTTTGCACCTCACTAATTAGGGTGAGTGTTTTGGATATCCCCTAAACTGATCAGCAATATATTTACTGAGCATGCGTTGCACGGTCCTTTTTTATACTTAACTCTAGATGAGTACCAGAAATAGAGATCATTTTAACAGACTATCTCGAACTATGGATTTTACAAATGATCGTTTCTTCAATATATGATTTATGCAGATTCATACTTGATGCGTCTGTTTCTGTAGACAGTGTGCACCATCACCGCACAACTTGTACTAAATACCAAAGTAATATACAGCGCAATAAATAAATATATAGCTGACACCTAAGAATGTAGAGCTAAAAATAGGAATAAACATTCCAGCAATCCATTATAAAGTAGTTGGTGATGTACAATATACACTAAGCGAACCATGTTAAGAATATGAGACACATCTACCAATTAAGCGCCCTGGTGCAGCTAACATATGAGTTCACAGAAATGTATGTAATCTTACCACAACGGTCACGCGGGATTTCGTACTTTCTTGCTATACACTCCACATTGGAACACACCCTTTCCACATATAGCACCATAATAATTTTTTCTACGGCCATTAGTTGTTAACTGTCTACGTCACTTCACTAGTAGCAATAGGACCAGAACTCACAGAGTTGTAATTTTGTCACCCCACACACAAAGAAATGTCTCCATACACGTTGACACTAAATCACCTACAGTCACAAGTTGGCATGTTTTCCATTTCACATATGGTGACACTACCCAGTCACCTTTTTATACACTTGCAATGTAAATATGATCGCAAATGTACTCTTTATGTTTCAATCCAGCCCTGAAGATTCGCAGTCTGTTTCCCTGCGATGAAACACGTGTTGGCCTACCTTAAGGAACAATAAACGGAACTTTTTCGTACCAGCAACGGATTACATCCTAAACTTCTTTCTCTATTTTGTCTTAAGAGAATCACCTACTATTGAACTATTTTGTATGAATGGGGTGTTGTTCGATCCATTCTTCATACTTAGCAGAGTGACTTTGTAGCTACCATTCACCTCTATAATAATTTTTCTGTACTAGTGCAGGGGCATTGTGGTTTTCTTTTGTTCTTGTATGTACCAATGCTTGGTCCATCTTTGAGCGGTTGTGAGGATTTACCGTTCGCCCTATTGCCTGTACCAATCCTTGAATAACCTTCATTGCTACCTTTAACTTTACGGATACTCTGGCTGTGCGCCTTGTAATTCTGGAATACTCTAAAAAACCTCCTAGTCGTTCATAGAAATTAAATAGACAACCAAGGATAGCAAGAATACGCACAAGTCGTTTTTTTAAAAGAAAGAATATAAAGGATTTGAATAACAACAGTCTTCTATAAATTAAACAGGTTAGTGCTTTACTTATTGTATCTCACAAACAACAGAGTGAATGAGTAGATCTATAACACTTCCATCTTCAATCTATACATGCATTATTTGTTTGTAGAAATACCCAGTCAGAGGATCCACCTCTTGAAGGTTGCTGTCCCCTACTTCTTCGGGTGATTTAACTTATCCCCATCGTATGGTATAATCTAGGTAAGCCATGCCAGCATCTTCAGAGAAATGTAGCCTATAATTTTATTAAAACACATTAACTGAAATAATGCCCATTACATGCAGATATCGAATGGCATAGTAGATTACAGACGAATTGCCATATATGAAGTTTGAATAAAAGAGGAGTTGCGTCACCGTAATTCTCTAGGTAAGGAACATAGGATGAAGTGGAGAAACCATTATTCATTGTATGTGGGAGACTGATCTAAATTTTAGAGATCACCTCTGTGTAAGATTTTAGAAATCCTTTCTTCCTGGAATCATTGTGGATCTTTCCTCAACCTTCTTTTTTCTCCCCTTTTCTGTTCAAAACCCTCATGGTACATTTATATGAATACATTGTGCTGGTTTCTAGTTAGCGGAGCATTTTCACAAAAACAAGAAAGAAATGAATAATGAATTGGAACCAAGTTGTTGTGATATTTTCACAAGGTGCAAGTTTATAAGAAAAGTCATAAGTGAAGAAACTATTTAAAAGATGTCATATATGAATTGAATTGTAATCTGAGAAATATGTAATAGTTATTGAATGTTATTTATTATTACAGATATCGATACAGAATATTTAATTTTCTTTGGTGAGATCGGTTATTCTGCCAAGAGGTCCTGAGGAAGGTGGTCACAGCCCACCGAAACGCGTCGACCTTGCGTATTAGATCACAATACTACACGTGATCCCTCCGACACAGAAAGAAGATTGAATGGAGTGTGTATGAAAGTGGTTGTATGAGACTTTGGTGAATCAGTATTAGTTTCTTTTTTCTGTACGATATCTGTATACTAATTGTCTTCATGAATTTGTATGTGTCTTTTTGTAAAATAACTATGAAATGAAATAACAATATAAAGAAATGATAAAAAATGAATAATAAAAAACTTCAAAAGTAAAAATATCTGTAGCCACCTTGTGTCTAAAAAGTCCACAGTAAATAGAAAGTTTTTTTATATAGATATTAAGAGGTCGATAGGGAATTTTTGTTCTTTGATACTTTCATGTCCCTCCTGAATGTGATATGAGAATGCGGTTGACATGGTCTTCTACTGCTACTAATGACAGGGCTAGAAAAATTATAAAAATGTTACTAGACCTGCAGGTCCAGTAACTTTAATAATCTACTCGACCTAACTGTAATGTGCTTGACCTGTGAACTGGTCTCAAATTGTGTGATCCTAGGCAAATATTTGGTCTTATGGAGCTGCCCTTTTCTTTACTATTACGTAAGAGAGCACCTTCAAATATGCAAGTACACTATTTCTGCTGCACCAAAAAACTATTTACTGACTAAATGTTTGCTCCATGTATAACAAGAATTGAGCCAATAAATAGGGTACGCATGATCCTGTCTTGCCTCTACGTTCACGAATAGCATTGTCATCTGGGCAGGAGCAGTAACAATTCCCAGTTCATGTTTAAAAACTCACTTTTCATAAATATATTACCAAAGCATGAAGTGATAGTGCACTGTCATTTGCACATAGCATATTTTCCATTGAAACTGCCACAAAACGATTCCACTAACGTAGTTTTACTGATAATAGTGCATAAACAATGTTTGTAAATTGGGTTTCAGCAAAAATATTTAAAATATGTACATCACTAAATAAAGTGTTCTAATTTTTTTGATCCTATACAAATATTTTTTTTACCACAGAATTACAAAAATGAGATTTCATAATTAGCTAAATATATATATTTGAAATGTTTGAACAGTTCACTTAGCTATTACTGTGTTGTGTTAGAAAAAAGCCTAATATTTTATAGACTTTCATTTAACATGCTTTGCACAGTTCAATTGTCACACCATTCACTTTACAAAATCCTCTAACTTTAGTCACAGAAAGAAAACTAAATGTAGGAAGACAAACTGACTTTTGACCTGGGTCTTTGAAATCCAGCAAATGTGACAGGATAGCAAGATTTAAAGGTATTTTTATTGCTCTTTCACTTTCTGAGCAATAAAGATGCCTTTTAAAACTTATCTTGTCACATTTGCTCCCTTTCAGAGAGAGGTCAAAAGTCAGTTTGTCTTAATACATTTACTTTTTGTCCTGTGACTGAAGTTAGAGGATTTCCAACTCACCAAGAATGGTCCCTAAAAATAGCTAGCTTGAATCCAGTGGCACAGCAAGCAAGGGGCCAAATCTGGACATACCCATCCCACTTAGGGTGAAAAATGCTGCGGCAACAATTGATGGACGGAATGCTGAATGAGTCCAAACTGGGGTTGCGTGGTGAGCTAAAGAACTATGGATTTAATCCAGATCTCTTGACTGGGGGTGAATGTTTGATTTATTAAGCATTCCGTCCATCATTTGTTGCTGCAGCATTTTTCGCCTTAAATGAGATGGGTATGCCCAGACGTGGGTCCCCTGCTTGCTGTGCCACTGGATTCAAGCTAGCCTGGCTCATGAGGGGGTGATACCCAGAAACCGGTCCCAGGATGCCTGTTTCAGGTCCAGGGAGGACCTGGCTTGGCAGTTTGGGCTGGACTGTTCCCATGAGGAGAAGGGTCAAGACTGATTTGCATATGGCTGAGTCCAAATGCTATAGAACAATAGATGTAACCCAGATCTCTTGACTGGGATGAATGTCTGATTTATTCAGCTTTTCGCCCATCAATTGTGGCAGCTGCATTTACTACCAAGATGGAACGCATCATGTCCAACCAATACGATAGTGTACCAGCTTGCACTAACTTCAAATCTTTGTGTATCATATTTAGGCCTCATCCACACCTCTGAACCAGAATGCTAACAATCCCATCTAAGTGTCTGTGCTTCATTCCCAGCACAATTATGGTGAAACTAAAGTTTCCAAAGACAGGAAAAAAAATTGGTCCATCTGCTCCTGCGCCCCACCTTCTGGAACGTTTACTCCTGTCATTGAGACAGGCCCCTTCATTTCGGACCTTCAAATAACAGTTCACATCCTCCAACTCTTCAACCATTTGCTATTATGGTAAATGTCTGTCTTTTTACTTTGACTCATGTGTGTGTAAATACCCAGTGGTCGATCTATAACCCTTAACCCAAAATTTTCAGAACGTATAATTTGTTCTATGTAAAGGGCCTGTAGCCGGCAACCTTAAGGATCCTTGCTATACAGGTGTAGTTATGATTAATTCCCCAAGGAGCAGGCAACATTCCATAACAATAACAATTTTCTAGACCCTAGCTTATTTAACAACACCCAATGAATCCTCGATGGGTAAGTGTACCTTGAAACCTACATGATTTTCCCCACTCAGTTCATACCTTTCAGCTCAGACCTGCATTTGTTCTGACACACCTGAATAAACCATTGCATTCAATAAAGAAACATTTTGAGATATCACCATCCAGCAGCTCTGCTTTCTCTCCAGTAGCTGCTCTTATCCTGAATGAATCAATACAAGTATTTTTCCCTGGACTTACTATTAAAATCGATCTTTCGTTATGTGCATACTTAGTTACCAACCAATGCATCTTCAATAACAGCAATTATCAATTATGCTCCAACCACAACATTTAGAATCTCACAAGTTTTAATAAATTGCACATAGAAGACTAGTAACATTTACTCATTTGGTTAATCATTAATTGAGCTAAATACATCAATGAAAAAATCTAATCCAAAAACACAAAACAACTGTATGCCATCAAGATACTAAACAAGCATTGGCATAGCCAATAGGTCTCGCCTTTGGGACTTTATAAGTGTTTAGCCAGAGATATTGACTTTACCTATGTTTTTAAGCTGTGCTGTACAGAAGTTTGCAGCATGCTGAAAAGTTATAATAAAGAAGTGTCAGAAGCATTTTGTTACCTTAGATATGACTTGCGATAGACGAGACAGAGGCAGAGTGTGTGTGTTGAGGAGCGCCGGGAAAGGGCTCCCTTCTCTGGTACTAGTTTTGTTCTTTTAATCAATTTTACCGGCAACTTTCACAATTGCCTTAATTACTGCATAAACAGTTTTTAAGTAAATACAGCCACCCACCTCCTTTTAGGTATCCTTAAGCACCAGGTCCCAGGTCCACCGCCGATTCTTCGGTTTGTGTGGAGGGACCGGAGCGTGCCACCGGAAGTGATTACTACTTCCGAACACTGTAACCAATCAGCTGCGCTCAGCTGACCGACTTCACAGGGTAAAAACCGGATGCCTTACATCCCACGCAGCGGAAGCGCGCCAAAGGCAAGCCCGTCTGCGCCTGACTGGGATCAGGGGGCCAGGCCCCTTGGACCGAAAGGGGCCCATATTACCTACTCAAGACACCACCTCATGGGTATAAGGAAACCGGAAAATGAACGCTGTGGGCACTGCATCGCCCCTTCATCCAGTCACCGCCCCTGCCCTAAATGCAAATTTCAAGTCCTTACACCTAAGCCTATCCCTACTAAAAAAAGTTAAAACTGCAGAGCGTAAGTTACTCCTAGTAAACTGCAGGTCTATACCAAAACACCATACGGAAATCAACATCTGACTCAGAGAACAGGAGCCGGAGGCTCTTTTTCTCACCGAAACTTGGCTGCACATAGACTCAAACCCAGATGTGGTACAAACCCTCCCCCCAGGATATCATATATTAAGGAACGACAGGAAGTCAGGGAAGGGAGGAGGGATTGCCTTCATCCTTAAAGACCACATAAAAGGTCGCATAGAACCAGACATTGTACAAGACTGTGAGAGCATGGGTTTCACACTATCCTTCACGCACACATGCTCAATATCTGGGATACTAATATACAGACCCCCTGGCCCATGCAGAATGTTCATTGAGTCTCTCACCAACTAAGCCTCATCCAGGGCATACCTCAACGCAAATTTCACCATCCTAGGAGACTTAAATCTGCACCTAGAGGACCCCAAGAAAGCAGAGGCATGTAGCCTCACACAAAATCTGCTATCTCTTCAACTCCGACAAACTATAAATGGCCCAACCCACAATAAAAGCAGTATACTAGACCCTGTTTTCTCTAACAAGGAGCACTTTGAGACACTAGACCCAGTCCCCATCCCCTGGTCAGACCACCTTTTAGTCCCTATAGTTTGGAGACTACCTTACCCTCCTTCAGACTACCAACCCACGAAGGAATGGGACCGACCATGGGCAAAAATCATCCCTGAAACCTGGACAGATCGGCTAACAACCACCTACCCTAGCAGTAACATTGACCCCCACTAGTGCGTATGATAAATATAATGAATGGATAACGGCATCCCTGGACGCGACCATCCCCCTTAAATGGAGGTCAAAGAGGCCCACTAACAAAGGTTTCCATGGTACACTCCGAATATTCGGGAACTCAAGCAAAATTGTAAAAAGCTTGAGGGCATGAAGAAGGAACTACTGCCCGGAGAAAAAACGAAAATATAAAGAGGCAATAAAAATATATCAAACAAATTAAAAAAGAAAGCACAGGCACTTTATTTTGAGGAAAAGATCAAGGCGGCAACTAAAGTCCCTAAAGAAATAGCCAGAATAGTGAAAACTTTATCAACGTGCCCTCAGCCAGAAGGTCCCACTGAAGGAGCCCCTCAGAGATGTAAGGAATTAGCAGAATTCTTTAATAATAAAATCCTCAACATATACAACAGGTTCCAACCCACTCAGCAGAAGGATACTCCTAACCCCGAAACAGCCAGTGGGCCAGAGAGACTATGGCTTTGTGAAGAAATCCCGATCATGGATTCCACTACACTAGATAAGATTTTTGGGTTAATCAAATCAGGATCTCCTAGCGACCCAGCGCCCGCACACATGCTAAAGAAAGTCAAGGAAACAATCCTCCCAGTACTCCTGGAAATGCTCAACCTCTCCCTGACCACTTCGATAGTACCGGTAAGGTGGAAACAGGCGATGGTGAAGGCACTTATAAAAAAAGAACCTGAATCCAGATAACTGGGGGAACTATCGACCGGTTTCACTCCTCCCATTAGTCAGTAAAGTACTAGAGAAACACGTGAACACAAAACTGTCCCACTATCTGGAATCACATGACATTCTGCACAAATCACAGACAGGTTTCCGACCTAACCATGGGACGGAAACAGCACTTCTATCGGTAACGGAGTAATCTAGGACAGCGCTAGATCTTGGAGGAACAGTGGCAGTTATCCTGATCTTACGGCCGCTTTTGATACGGTAAATCATAGGATCCTATTAGACAGACTCAGAGATAGGAGTCGTAGGAAAAGCCTTAGCATGGCTGAAATCCTTCCTATCAGATAGAATGTTTCAAGTGTTCGAAGGCAGGCACGCATCAACGGAGATTCCACTCACTTGCAGGGTCCCGCAGGGTTCATCCCTAAGCCCCACCCTTTTTAATGTGTACCTAAGACCACTGGCCGAGATAGTAAAGCCTTATGGTGTCAGAATAGTCACGTACGCAGACGACACCCAACTGGTTGTAGCCCTAGAACACCCTAAGGAAAACCCCATTGACCTTTAGTCCTGCCTGAAGCGGGTAGCCACTTGGATGGAGCAATGGTTCCACAAACTCAATGGGGACAAAACGGAGCTAATGATCCTTGTAAATAAAGCCAAGACACATTCAAACATAAGTTGGCCAAGCCGCCTCGGCCCCCCCCCCAGCCCAAAGAGAAGATTAAAAGCTTAGGAATCTGACTCGACAGATCACTCAAGCTTGTAGCAACCTCATGCTTCGGCATCCTAAGACAACTAAGAAAGATTCTACCACTTCTCCCAGACACTGCGCGCAGAACCTTGGTACAATCCCTGATTCTCCCCCGGCTGGACTATTGCAATTCACTATCTAGGAACTCCTAAAACCACGATTAGGAAGCTCCAGATAGTGCAGAACTCCGCAGCCAGACTACTTCACAATATTCCAGGAAAACAATCTGCGAAACCAGCATTAATAGCAATTCACTGGCTGCCCATAGCAGAACGCATTAAATTCAAAGCACCATGCATTGGCCACAAGACGCTCTGGAACACATTCCCTATAATAAATCATGCCCTCATAACTTTTCACGACCCTTACGTAACCTTAGATCTGCCAACCTCTTCCAATCCAGTGTACCCAAAACAAGGAGAGCAAGAGCAGGCGGACGTATGTTCTCGTACAATGCCTCCATCCTATGGAACTCTCTCCCGACCAAGCTCGTATCCATTCCTGACCATCTTACTTTCAGGAAACAACTAAAAACATGGCTATTCCAGAACACACATTAAAGTCTCCTTTCTAGTCCGTGGCTTGACAGCGCTGAGATGCCTATGGGTAGCCATGCGCTCTACAAGAATTGATTATTAATAATAATAATGACCAAAAAGGCATTATGTACAACTAAACGACCATATTAAAAAAGTATTAAAAATAATGTCTCGAGTTTGTTTTGTCCTTTCAATGCTGGCAACTTGTATCTGTCTGTCCCAATGATTGCGTGTTGTGTTTTTTTTTGTTATGAGGGGCATAACTAACATGAGGGTGAAGGTCCGTCAGTCAGTCAGTGAGAGCGCGAGTCAGTCAGTCAGTTAGTCAGTGAGAGCGCGAGTCAGTGAGAGAGAGTGGGAGAGTCAGTGAGAGAGAGTGGGAGAGTCAGTGAGAGAGAGTGGGAGAGGCAGTGAGAGAGAGTGGGAGAGGCAGTGAGAGAGAGTGGGAGAGGCAGTGAGAGAGAGTGGGGAGGCAGTGAGAGAGAGTGGGGAGGCAGTGAGAGAGAGTGGGGAGGCAGTGAGAGAGAGTGGGGAGGCAGTGAGAGAGAGTGGGGAGGCAGTGAGAGAGAGTGGGGAGGCAGTGAGAGAGAGTGGGGAGGCAGTGAGAGAGAGTGGGGAGGCAGTGAGAGAGAGTGGGGAGGCAGCGAGAGAGAGTGGGGAGGCAGCGAGAGAGAGTGGGGAGGCAGCGAGAGAGAGTGGGGAGGCAGCGAGAGAGAGTGGGGAGGCAGCGAGAGAGAGAGTGGGGAGGCAGCGAGAGAGAGAGTGGGGAGGCAGCGAGAGAGAGAGTGGGGAGGCAGCGAGAGAGAGTGGGGAGGCAGCGAGAGAGAGTGGGGAGGCAGCGAGAGAGAGTGGGGAGGCAGCGAGAGAGAGTGGGGAGGCAGCGAGAGAGAGTGGGGAGGCAGCGAGAGAGAGTGGGGAGGCAGCGAGAGAGAGTGGGGAGGCAGCGAGAGAGAGTGGGGAGGCAGCGAGAGAGAGTGGGGAGGCAGCGAGAGAGAGTGGGGAGGCAGCGAGAGAGAGTGGGGAGGCAGCGAGAGAGAGTGGGGAGGCAGCGAGAGAGAGTGGGGAGGCAGCGAGAGAGAGTGGGGAGGCAGCGAGAGAGAGTCCGTGAGCGAGAGAGAGTCCGTGAGCGAGAGAGAGTCCGTGAGCGAGAGAGAGTCCGTGAGCGAGAGAGAGTCCGTGAGCGAGAGAGAGTCCGTGAGCGAGAGAGAGTCCGTGAGCGAGAGAGAGTCCGTGAGCGAGAGAGAGTCCGTGAGCGAGAGAGAGTCCGTGAGCGAGAGAGAGTCCGTGAGCGAGAGAGTGTCCGTGAGCGAGAGAGTGTCCGTGAGCGAGAGAGTGTCCGTGAGAGAGTGTCCGTGAGAGAGTGTCCGTGAGAGAGTGTCCGTGAGAGAGTGTCCGTGAGAGAGTGTCCGTGAGAGAGTGTCCGTGAGAGAGTGTCCGTGAGAGAGTGTCCGTGAGAGAGTGTCCGTGAGAGAGTGTCCGTGAGAGAGTGTCCGTGAGAGAGTGTCCGTGTGAGAGTGTCTGTGAGAGTGTCTGTGAGAGTGAGAGGCTCTTTAGTGGCGAGTAGGGTGAGGATTTAATTAACAGTTCTAGATGGAAAGCCTTAGTGCAATATGACAATGCCCAAAAGCAGGTAGCGCTCAAGATTGCTATTGAGAACTCAATTAGCAAAAAACACCAAGTAATCACTCAAAACAATCACTGAAGTTGCATAAATAAAGATTGTATGTCTTTCAGTAATATGTGCTAAGTGACATCATAAACCATGAAAGACCATCAATTCATGACATCACAACAGAAAAACATATTATAATTGAGGAGACTGGACTTTGATGTGCACCTGCGAGAGCTTTATTGGGAATGATACACAGCTAAGCTCGGTCAGCCAGGAAGCGCTGGAAGGGAGGCAGATGGCGGCTGCGCACGTGCACGCTTGCGTGAACGCAAGCACTAGGCCACCGAAAGCCTGATGTGGGAGCACTTTGAAAACCCCGATACTAAATGTCTCGGACAGCGCATGCGCTGGCTCAGCAAGACCTAAAAAATGGTTATTCCACCAACACAGCATTTCGTTGGCTCCTTTACCTTTATTCCACTTCAGTATACACAATGTGTAATCTTGGAGAGGAGCACTACAGGTGTTGACTAGTTATTGGTCGTAAAGAAGGTGCTTTAAAGGTCCTTCCCCACTAGTTAAACGAACAGTCCGTTTCTTCTCAAATAAGATAAAAACAAATGTTTTGGACTTCGGGTGGGTGAAAAAAGGAATGACGGTTTGTGTTCCAGGTGGACCTTGATTTTAATGAGAAACACAGGGCAATGTATTGGCTTCCTGCAAGATTTGCGTCAGTTCTGAAATCAGTAGATATAACAAGTATGTGAACCGATTTGAAGAGACAGGTAATTGAAAACTCAGTTTTATGAAGCGTTCCACTGGCTGCTGAGAACCACATTATCACACTGACAGTCTCACTGAGGGCAGGAAGGGAACCATAAACACCTAAACTTTGTTCACCTGCACAAAGTCTGAGCTGGGTGTTGAAAAATAACAGTCTAAAACATACATTTTTATGTTGTAGGTGGAAACAGACTGTTCGTTTAATTAGTGAGAGAACCTTAAGAGCACTGCACCTTCAGTATACACATTGTGTAATCTTGGAGAGCACTAGAGGCTTTAACTAGTTATTGGTCCTCAAGAAGGTGGGATAAAGGTGAATACACCGAAACACTCCATCGACACTAACCTTTTTCTAATATCTTGATTTAGACGGTTGTTTTACGTTTTTGATTGCATGTTTTTATTGATGTATTTAGCTTAATCAATGACAAACCATATGAGTAAATGTTACTTATCTTCAATGTGCATTGTATTAAATATTTGTAAGATTCTAAATGGTGTGGTTAAGCCGAATTGGTAATTTTTGTTATTGAAGCTGCTTTGTAAGTATCCACTTAACAAATGATTGGATTTTAATAATAAGTCCAGGGCAAAATATGTGTATCGTTTTGGTTGAAACCTACCCCCTTTGCCTTTGTAAAAGGGGTCCGTCCCTCTCCAAATTGTCAATGACTTATCCTGAATGAGTCACAAAGTCTTCCGGGTCTTTTCAGAACCCTCTAAATCCAAAACGCTAGCCAGTAGTATGAATAGTTCTTGCCTTAGCCTTTTTTACATGGTAATTAAAATGTGCAAGAACCTTCTTGAGATCACACTACTAGCTCTCTGTATTCGGTACTTAATTTGCTGATGAGATGTGCCTCGAGCACCTGTTAAATAATTGCAAGAGGAATCAGAAGCTCAAAGCCAAGGTGAAGATAATGTTTTGCTATTTGGGGGCAGGGTATTGCTGGACTTGACCCTCTCTGCTGAATTACCCCCAAACCTTTTGCTTTAACCACTCCTCTTTTCTGAACCAATTTGTGTTGGCTTTAAGGACTCTGTGCACTTTGCCACTGTTAACCAGTGCTAAAATGCTTGTGCTCACCTCTTAAAACATGATAAAATTGGCTTTTACCAAATTGGCTCATTTAATTTGATAGAAGTCCCTAGTAAAGTGGTACAACATGTTCTCAGGGCCTTTAAATTAAATGCTGCTAGTGGGCCTGCAACACTTTTTTTTTAACTTTCTTTATTGCAGTTTTATGGTATACTTCCCAGGTATAAACAGTTACATCACATGCACCACCCTGAACAGTAGGCATTACAATCCCTGGTCAGAAGCTATTGACCCAATGTGGGTTGCCATTGAAGTAGGTACCAAACTGACAATCAGCAAGAAGTGGGCCTGCAACACTTATTGTGCCAATCCCTTAAGAAGACCTTAAATGGCAGGCCAAAGAAAACAGGTCTTCAGCCAGCCATTGCAGCCTATCAGCAGTTTTCAACTGCCAATTCAACGCTACAAAATAAACCTTTTGTCAGGATTAAACATCACATTTAATGTATACGATACCCCCCAAGGTAGCCCTTAAACAGCCCATAGGGCAAAGTGCATTGTATTTAAAAAGTTGAACATGTATTTTTAAGTTTTAGATGACCTGGAAGTGAAACACTCATAAATGTGTTTATCACTACTGTGTGGCCTACCTCTCCCATAGAATAACACGTGGTTACCTTATTACATTTATTAAGTGCTAACTTTTGATTTGGAGCAGGTAGAACTGTCCTGTTTGAACACAAATAAATTGTAATTTACAATTCTCTTTAATTATAAAGTCGGGTTTTAGTTACAATTCTAAAAATGCCACTTTTAGAAAGCTGACATTTTCTGGCCCTTCTATCAGTTTCCAGCTACCTGTGCGTGTTAGTTGCTTCCCCATCAGGAATGCGCAGTGGGCCCAGACCGTGAACACAAGAACCTGGGTGTTGCTGGGAGATGGCCATTTGGCCAGAATGAGAGGGACGGAGCTGTTCCTGCCCACTTACATTACAAAGGAGCTGCATCAGCACACTTACACAGAACTTGACACCAGGCTTTTGTCACCCCAGATATATTGGGACCTGGGCAGGGTTAAGGAAATATTCTTCTACTTCAAAGCCAGCACCAGATATAAAGAGTGGACCTTTGGACTAACTGTTCAGTACACTCCTGGACCTGTGGAAGACTACAAAAGGACTGCCTAGTACTCAGAGAACTGCCCTGCTGCTGGAGGTCTGCCTTGTTTCTCAGAGACTCCCTACTGCTACCAGGGGACTGCCCCACTGCTGGAGGCCTTCCTTATTCTTCAGAGGAATGCCCTGCTGCTTGAGGCCTGCCCTTTTTTCTAGAGGACTGCCCTGCTGCTTAAGGCCTGCCTTACTACTTGAAGGAGAGAGGACCACCTCATTGAACCCAGGACTGTCAGAGTTGTCTGACCTCCTGTGCTGAGCTACAGGGACACAATGAGCTCCAGAGGCCTTACAGCAACTGCCCATCTGACCTGCTACAACTGGACCTGCTTAGAACCGCAACTGGACTTCTGCTGGAGTGAGGCCTGGGAGGCACCCAAAAGGTGCCTTCCCAGGTCCTGGACCCTTGGCTGGCATAAGATGAGTTCCTCCTGTGAAATGTTGAAGTTTTGAACTCTGCGCTTGGAGAAAGTAACTTTTCAGCAGGGCTGACCGGTTTCCTTTAACCGGGCCACACTCCATCACGGTCGGCCTGAACTTGTGACTTTGTCATGGTCTAATGAGAACGTTACCCAGTTGGCGCTTTCTGCTCTCGGCGCTATTTTTATATTTTTACTTAAACATTTAAAATTGTACTTCCCTGGTTCTATTGTTTTGCCATGTTGGTCTAATTTTTTTTCAGTTTTACTCTATTTTTCTAAATTGGTTTTGGTATTTTTCTTATGTTGGGTTTTTACTTTATTACTGTTTGTGTGCTGCAGATGTCTGGAAAATAAGCCTGACTGCTGTTGTGCCAAGCTACGAGAGGGTGAAGCACAGATTGATTTAGTGACTTTTAAGGCTCACCCTGAGAAGGATTGTGATTGTTGCTTGTGAAGGGGTTTCACACCCTCAATCAAAAACCCAATTTTTCACAGGCATGTTGAAATTGGGGACATAGGAAAGCTACATAGCTCTTGTGTAAAAAGCAATCTTTCAAGGGGCTTAGGGCTTTAATAGACAGCTGCTCAGCTGCAAACAACGATTTTTCAAATATACCTGGGAAAGTATTTGTAGACATCTCCTTCTCAGGCCCCCTTTCTGAAAAGTAGAAACTTAAATTAGATGATGTCCCATCAGCCAAGATGATCTTTTCTCTTGGCACATGAACTTGTGTAAATGCAGGCATTCGCCCAAGGGTGAAGCTCTTTGTACAGTCGCTAACTAACTGGTCATGACTATTTAATAAATTAGAATTGGGTTCAAGGACAAAGGTAGAGTGTTTGTGCCTGTAAAAGGAATAAATGTGTTGACGTGGTGACACTAAGCGGATTTCCAAATGTTTTTTTAAACTAGGTGACAAATTCCTGGTTGGCATACATTCCCTTTATTTAAATTTTAAATGAAATAACCATATTATGTCCAAACTTTTAAAGAGTTAAACAAAGTCGTGGCTTTTGAAAATGACATCCTGATTTATGCGAAAATGAAGCAGGAACAGGACGATGCTGTGTTAAGAATACTGTCGATTGTACCGGAGAACGGGATAACATTAAGTTAAGTGCTTTTTCAAAACAAATTCGATGGAATACCTGGGACATCTTCTTTGGATTGATAAAAAAAAAACTAAGTTTCATCTACTCAAGTTTCAAATTATCAAGTTTAATAGATGGTAATCTCAAGGCACCTCACACAGCGGATAAGGACCAGGTATGTTTATTTCTAGGGCTCTGGGAGTACCTTTGAAAATTGTTGATGGGATTTGCAAGTGACACTGAATTTTCGGGAAACTACTCACAAACAGCGAATTTATTTGACTAATGCAATGTCGAAACAACTTAGTTCATATCAAACAAATATTAGCTTCAGCAACGGCTTTTCAGTCTTGTGTAGAGGGTCAGGAAACCTATGTTTCAGGGGATGCAAGCGCTTGTGATATGGAGGAAATGTGAAGGTTTGTCTGAGGTTCCAATTGGTTTTGCTTCCAGAGCACTGAGAGGTTTTGAGACCCGATACTCGTTCATTGAAAAGGAAATACAAGTGTGTGTTTGGGAAATTGATAAGTTGAAACCGTATTTATGGGGAATGTCTTTTGTTTGGAGTACATTCAACTGACCATTAGTGAATATTTTATCATCAGAGAAGATTAAGAAATCCACAACCAGGTTGGTGAGGCTTACCACAACGTTTTTAGAGTTTAATTTCAAGGTTGAGTATATTACCAGAGGGAAAAAACATGAAAGTTGATTGTGTTAATTTGTTTAGATGACCTGCTTCGAGTAATTATTTAGCATAATATAGAGGGATATATCATTGCAAGATGCCATTTCGGAATCTAGCCGATTATCTCTCATTAGGGGAAGCTTTATTCATGAGGTATAATAGGTTGATTCCGCCCACGTGCTACAGGAACTACACTTTAGTCCGCACATTCTGGTAGTTTAGGGGTGAGCGCTATCCAAGAGGAAAAACAGAAAGAACTTTTGATGACCAGGACATGATGGCGAAGTGGAAAGGCGAGTGCAATAGTGCACCTCTGTAGCTGGAGTACTAAACATTATCAAGGCTAACCCTCCTGCCATTCCTGTGGATTGTCATGAAAGGGTCTGGTAAAGAATTGGGAGCTTTGGGTGATTTGCTTGGCGTTGAAAGCCTTTTTTCCTTCGATTAAGGGAAGTCTGTTACAGGTGTTCACGGACAACACCATCATCATGTGGTAGTGCAATAAACAGGGCAGGCTGGGGGTCGTAGACCCTTCGTCAAGAGGCTTTACACCTCTGAACATGGCTGGAACATCAGGGCGTATCTCTGGTGGTTCAACACTTGGCAGGCTCTCTGAATGCCAAGGTGGACAAACTCAGCTGTCGATGCCTAGCGGATCATGAATGGCATCTCCATCTAGAGGTGGCACTAGGTCTCTTTCAAGAATAGGGAGACCTTTGGTTGGATATGTTCACCTCTGTTGAGAACGTGCAATGTCAGCTGTTTTGTGCACTGAAGCTTCCGAGGCAGCTCTTCCTCGGATACGCTTTTTGTCTTGAGTGGAGCTCAGGCCTCTTGTACACCTGTCTGCCTATACCACTCCTGCCCAGAATTCTCAAGAAGATCAGGAAAGACCAGGCTCAATTCATTCAGGTGGGTCTGGAACTGTGCACGGAGAGTCTGATATCCCAAGCTGTTGAGCATGTGCCCTCTGATTTGGCTGCCTCTTCTGGAGGCTTGTCTGATGCAGCAGCTAGGCAGGGGTTTGCACCCAAATCTGACAACACATGGCCTTCATGCGTGGCGATTGAGCGGCTTTAGACCTACCACCCAAAGTCTGCAATGTGTTCCTGGCAGCCAGGCGTTCTCGCTACAAACCTGGTATGTGCCTGTTGTTGGAGCAAGTTTGTGGCATGGTGTACAGATCAACAAGTTGACCTACTATCTGCATCCTTACCAGGGTAAATTATTTTTTACTCTTGCCTTGCAGGGCTCTGCTTTGGGCACCTTAAAAGGCTGTCTTTCTGCCGTCTCTGCATTTCTGTGGTTGGCAGATCCGCCATCCCTGTTCAAGTCCCCTATTGTACATGGGTTTTTGAAGGCTCTCCAACACATGTTCCCACCTTCACCCTTCATTATGTCTCAATGCAGTGTTGCTCTATCTTGACCGCACAACAGAGTTTCAGGTGGGTAGTTGACTTTTTGTGAGGTATGTCAGAGCCCGAAAAAAGGCACATGGTGCAGTAACGCACTATCTCATGATGGATAGTGCTTTGCATCCAAATCTGCTACGCATTGCCCAAAAAGCAACCGCCAAAAGGTTTGCAAGCTCATTCTACCAGAGCCAAGGCTGCGACCATTGCGTGGTCTCGCAGAGTATCCATCCTGGATATCTGTCAGGCAGCAACTTGGGCTTCCCTGCTCACGTTTACGAAGCACTACTGCTTCAACAATCCATCCCATCGAGACCGGCATTTTGCCCGTTCGGTCACACATTACCTTTTAGTATAATCTGTATCACAGCTCCACCTCCGGGGAGGTATTGCTTAGGTATTTATTCTAAGGTAAGGAATCTGCGGCACAAAGTCGATCAGATGAACAAGTTACATGCATTTGGTTACACCTTATCCAGTAGATACTCTGTCTAACTGCAGATTACTTACCGACCCACCCATCCTACATGCTCTGCGAACGGATTCAGTGTGAAGGGCGGTTCCCTTTAAAAGGCCCTAGTTTGATACACCATTTGTCAGTGTACTTCATAGCTCCGCTCTTCTGACGTGGAAAGTTGCGAAAAGAAACTGATGTCAGTACGCTGGGGTGGCACCTATGTAGGCACTGCACATGTCCCTTCCGGCGCATAAAATGCCGACAACACCACATAGAGCTGAACAGCACAACCTACTGGCGCGCAGGGATACTGCTCAAGACAAATGTCCAGATCCAGTCTAACGCCTGGAGAATATTCTAAGGTAAGGAATCTGTGGTGATATAATCTCTATAGCATACACACACTTAACAGCAGTGTATCCTTCCTGTATGGCACACATACACCCAGCACATACACATAACATGAATGCACTGAACAGCACTGTATCCTTCATGTAGTGTACCATTCATAGGCACACATACACCCAGTACATCCATTTAACATGCATGCATTGTAAAGCACTTAATCCTTCATTTATTTTACCACTCATAGGTGCACAATCACCCAGCACATACATTTAAAAGGCATGCTTTGCCCAGCACTACATCCTTCATGTACTGTACCACTCACAGGCACACATATACCCAGCACATGTACTCACTATGAGCGCACTGCATTATCCCTATATTGTATCCTTCCCAAACGCGCGCACACACCCAGCATAGATAAACCACTCATGTGGTGCTCAGCACAACACACTAAACGAAAGTAGACTAAGGGTGAGTTAAGTACCGCAGTAGAACCTTAAAATGAGAACCTGTAGTCCACACACCAGTTACACAGGATAAAAAAGTACCTATTCACCCCAACTGATCACTATACGGTATGCCATCACCAACGCGCTTGTGCTGCTTAACTTCTGATGAAGGCAGTAGCCTTTCACCACTGAGGGTAGCGCTTAGGCTCCCCTCCCAGTCCAACATGATTGCAAACCATGATACAGGCATATGTCATGTCGGGCACACACACATGATCTTGGTTTGTCTATGACAACAAAAATCAGCATTAAGGATCTAGTCAACAGTACAGTTGGGCACTCAGGGCAGCGGTGCACGTCCATTACCATGCAGAGGACATTTCCATCCCAACACTTTAATGCAGTCCAACACAGTCTCTACTACTCTCCAATCAAAATCTTTAATCTGGGTGCTCTGATCTCATTTTAGCTGAACTGTTCCCATTGGAGCAGTGTCAAGACTGACTTGCATATGGCTGGGTCTAAGCTGAGGTATTCAAAATAACAATGGATTGTGAAGTGATCCCAAGTAATTATCAGTGGCTGAGATTAATTCAAGCATTCCATCCATCACATTTTGTATACTTTAGTGTGTCGCCCTAAGTGGGACAGTCATGCCCAGGCGTAGGTCCTGTGCACACTGTCACCGGAACCAAGCTACACCCGTCTGATTAGCCCATAACACGGGTAAAACTGGTCCTGATGTGCCTGTGTTCCGGTTCGAGGAGGACCCGGCTTGACAGTTCAGGCTGGATTGTTCCCATTGGAGAAGGATCAAGACTGATTTGCATTTGACTGGGTCCAGACTGCAGCCCGAGTAATTTACCAGTGGCTGAGAATAATTCAAGTATTCCATCCATCGCTTTTCGCATACGTTTATGCAATATATAACACTTCATCGGGTGGTTTGAGTGTATGAGAACACTGTGGAAACTAAAATCATTACTTTGGTTGTTAGATTTAAAAACACACTGTAGCTTAACACATGTAAAAGCTACCCTGCAAGAGTGTCAATGATGAAAAATCTTGCTTTTATATGGGACTCCACTGCATCTCCATATTATCATGTCAAAGGGCTGGCAGTAGAGTCTTCCTATTCCTTCGACTTGAACATTTTAAAACTGGGTTTCCCAAATACCATTTTTGGTAATACAGTCCTTCTGTGTTCACCTGAATAGGCTGTATAGAAATCACAACACTGCAGTGCTTCTCTTAAAACTGATTTGGTGATTCTGTGGCTGAAACCTTGGGCAAATTACGCCATCTGACGCCTTTAACGCATCTTGTTTAAAGCATTTCATATCGACAATGAGGCCGTTTGTGAGTAAAGGACCCAATTATGTATACAGTCTGTCAATTAAATTTCAAGTGGGGACTTAGTCTGCAGACACCTCTGAATAGTTCAAGCAGCCACAAAAGTTTCCAATGGCTTTTAAGGGGGAAAAAAAACACTGCCAAACCAATGGAATGCCCTACCCGCAAACATAAGATACACAGACAACCATCTCCACTTCAGAAGATTGCTCAAAAGCTGGCTCTTACTCGCATGACTACTATACTCACAACTCGAGAATGTACCACAACAGTATACTCCGACATGACAAACAATGCTTCTCACGGTATGGAAAAGAGCTGTTATACAAGTACATGTCATTATACTTTGAACTATGTCTCCTGATACAGGCAGATACATTTCTAGAAGGGGAAAAATATGCATTACACCACAGGATATATGCGTACATCAGAAAATGACAACATTGCTGCTTCTAGGAGATATATATATATATATATATATATATATATAGGATTATGAATGCTAATAATATCTACAATAAGTGCACTGATTATATTTATGTATATACAAGTTAATTACAGTCATCTGAAACCATAAAAAATTAACCACATAATAAATGTGGCTAGCAGACAATGTAAACATTGCTGCTTCAATTACATATGGATGTTTATATAGGAGGGATCAATTCAGCAAACAAAACTTTACCAAGCATCGTGTGTGTGTGTGTATATATATATACATATATATATATATATACATATATATATATATATATATATATATATATATATATAGTTTACATTTCACCTTACCCCTCCTTTTTAGCCATGCCACCCAACTAACCGGCACCGACGACCATTCAGGGACGTACTGGGAACCCAAAGCAGCCCAAGTAATGTTCTATAAACAGCCCATGGGGTGGGGCAGAGTGTGGGGTGTGGGGCTGTACGCGTGAAGCTCTGCTGCTTTTGTTACTGGTTCAGAAAAGGGGGTGGTGATGAACAGAGTGTCTGAATTAAGCAGACCACTCTTACCCAGTCCAAAGATCAGGGCTTGATCCATCACCGTTATTTAGCTCACTGCCCCATCCCAGCTCAGAACCTGGCTATATGCAAATTAATCTGTCCCTGGCCCAGTGCATCATGGGAACAGGGCAGACCAAACTACCAAGCCAATTCTTCACCAGAAAGGAGACAAGCTTCCGGGGACAGGTTTCTGCCATTCCAGGCGTCGTCGGCCCGGCTTGCTTGAATCCTGATGGAGCAGTGAGCAAGGGACTCATGTCTGAGTATACCCTTCCACGCTTATGGTGGACAAAATGATTCAGAAAAGGGGGTGGTGATGAACAGAGTGTCTGAATTAAGCAGACCACTCTTACCCAGTCCAAAGATCAGGGCTTGATCCATCACCGTTATTTAGCTCACTGCCTCATCCCAGCTCAGAACCTGGCTATATGCAAATTAGTCTGTCCCTGGCCCAGTGCATCATGGGAACAGGGCAGACCAAACTACCAAGCCAATTCTTCACCAGAAAGGAGACAAGCTTCCGGGGACCGCTTTCTGCCATTCCAGGCGTCGTCGGCCCGGCTTGCTTGAATCCTGATGGAGCAGTGAGCAAGGGACTCATGTCTGAGTATACCCTTCCATGCTTATGGTGGACAAAATTATTCAGAAAAGGGGGTGGTGATGAACAGAGTGTCTGAATTAAGCAGACCACTCTTACCCAGTCCAAAGATCAGGGCTTGATCCATCACCGTTATTTAGCTCACTGCCCCATCCCAGCTCAGAACCTGGCTATAACCGGGCCGACGACGCCTGAAATGGCAGAAACCGGTCCCCGGAAGCTTGTTTCCTTCCCAGTATAAGAATTGGCTTGGTAGTTTGGTTTGCCCTGTTCCCATCATGCACTGGGACAGGAACAGACTAATTTGCATATAGCCAAGTTCTGAGCTGGGATGGTGCAGTGAGCTAAAAAACGGTGATGGATCAAGCCCTGATCTTTGGACTGGGTAAGAGTGGTCTGCTTAATTCAGGCACTCTGTTCATCACCACCCCCTTTTCTGAATCATTTTGTCCACCATAAGCGTGGAAGGGTATACTCAGATGTGAGTCCCTTGCTCATTGCACCATCAGGATTCAAGCAAGCCGGGCCGACGACGCCTGAAATGGCAGAAACCGGTCCCCGGAAGCTTGTTTCCTTCCCAGTATAAGAATTGGCTTGGTAGTTTGGTTTGCCCTGTTCCCATCATGCACTGGGACAGGAACAGAATAATTTGCATATAGCCAAGTTCTGAGCTGGGATGGTGCAGTGAGCTAAAAAACGGTGATGGATCAAGCCCCGATCTTTGGACTGGGTAAGAGTGGTCTGCTTAATTCAGGCACTCTGTTCATCACCACCCCCTTTTCTGAACGCTTTTGTTACTGGGGCAGATATTGAAGCACTACTGCAAAACTAGCCCCCACAGCTGCAAAATCAGCCCCCACCCTTCCGGGGAAATGCCCGATGCCAGGTATGGCACTCACTACTTCCCATTTTCAAATCAACTCCTATCATTCTATCGCTACCTAAACTCTACTAAACACACAAGAAATGAAGAGCACATTCCTAACACAATTATTGCACAAGAAAAAACAAAAAAACTCCACTAACTACTAATCTTGGGTTCCGGAGTAGCATGCTACTCGCCAAAAGAGCACTTGAATACCTCATCAGGGGTCATAAGCGCTAAATAAATACATACATTTACAATTACAATAAAACGATTACAGGTGAGCCAAGACTATAAAAGTACAGAGAAACAACTGGCGATCTTGAGGCTTGTGGAAACAGTATGACAAGCACCATTTCACTTCTAAACCACCCAAAACAGTTCTGAAAAGTTGAAAAACTCCTTCCAATGTCTTTACAGCGATGGGGGCCGTTTGTCCTGTATTCTTGTACCAACTAAGGAAGATGATACAGAGGATGAGCAACATACTAAATAATAAGTTATTTTACAAGGTAGCCTACTGTAGTACAAGTGGGACACATGACCTAACAGTAACAGGATAACCATTAGCAAAACTGTTGCGAGAAAAGATATGCTCCAATACGTTTCTAATAATGGGAGAGAATAGAGGTTTTCTACTGCACTGTAAATCTCAATCATTACCTGTTTGGAATACTAGCTCCTTTCCACCTACGCCTGCTGCTTCCAAGTTAATAAATGCTCGAATCATCTTCGCCCAGGGATGCTGTGTAATGAAGCCGTGACTACCCTGAGAGGAGAAAAGAAAAACATTACTGAAGTAAGTTATCCCGTATACTCCAAGCCCCCATCAATTTGCAACATGCAGGAACAGCTGCAATGTGTGGCTAATATATAAACTATATTAGTAAGTTCGATCAGGGAGCAGATTTATATACATTTCATCTTCAGGTTTAACCCCGAAAAATCCCAGGAATTCTATATACCACCTCTTGCTGGTTGGATTTATTGAGAAACTTTATGCATGCCTGACTTACCCTTGTATTAGCGAACATCAGGCTTTTGAAGACCACTTCACAAGTTCCATAGTAACCTAGTGCAAACAAGACCACATCTACTCCAGTTCAAAATCCCTACACTCTTTCAGTATCCAAGAAATACGTTCTTTCATAAGCACTTACTTCATTTACAAATCCATCTTTGGGCACAGTTCTTCCTCTAATGTACAACCTGCTATCGTATCAGCCCAGAAGAAACCTTACCTGTGCCTATGTATGAGAGCAGTAGTGAATGGACTAGTAAATACCAAATATCAGCGAGCGCCCTTTTCCAGTCGTAAACTAGTGGTGCAGTTTTGTTTTGTTGGCTGTACATGGGTTCCTGGGCCATTAGCTAGGGCTGTTGGAGGTGTCAAACTGACGAGGAGGGTGTGGTATCTGTTCGTCACCTATATCATTTACACTGTAGAAGACACAAGAACATTGTAGAAGAGACTAGACAAGTGGGACCTTGCGGTCCTGAAGTTCTAGAATGTACAGTGAGGACTCTATGCGCTGCTGAACCAGCAGTTGGTATGCTGTGGCTGAAGTGTATGGAATAAACCTGATGCTTCTCTTCACTCTCTGGTCTGCTAATTGGATAATCCTTTTATCTTGCATTGGACTCTGACATCCAGGTACACCTCAACACGCACTAGATGCAGCAGGAAGATGGTGCGGCCACTCTCAGGAACTGAAGGGTGTAGGGAGGTACCCTGGTTACACGACTGAGTCCAAGATAATTATGTCAAACTGACTGCTACACAGTCAGTGCTTTTACAGATGGCCACTGGCTGTGAGCCTGAGCAGCAAGCAATTGGCTACTGGCGGCAGTCTCTGTGGTGACTTAACGATCATCCTGACGTGACTGCCAGTTCAACAGCTGAGTTATTGATTTGGGATAGAAACTGTATCCCAGAGGGATGAAGTGAGTTTAACCTCCGTCGAGTGTGTACAGAATTAGAAAGAGAGATAACCATCTGACGCCGCTCTCCGCTTACGAAAGCATGAAGGGTGTGTGGCTTTCTAGCGAGAGTGCACACTGTACATGAGGAATTCCAACTGTTTGTACTGCCATACTTAAGAGGCTACGAACTGATGGTAGTGAGTTTGACGCTGCGTACACGCAACAACAAACTGTTGCAAGGGGTGCGTGCTGAGCACATGAATTCACTGCAGTTGGCAGCCTTTGCTCACTGGGGGTGCGCACAGAGTAATATAATTCATCACATAAGCAGCTACGAACTGATGCAAGCATGACGGACGTTGCATGCAAGTAGCTACGAACTGTTGTGAGAGTGAGGGGTGCACGCGCAGCACGAGAATTCACCACCGTTAACTCGCCTCGCTAGCAGGACAATGAGGAGAACTCGATACCCAAGAACCCAAATTAGGGTCTCACTCCAGTAGGACCGCTCATCTTCCTTAAGTCTGCTTTCCCGGGTGCAAGCGGCATCCTTGTTCCCGTGGGGTTCTGGGGGAGCCACGAGGGAGGAGCATCTGCGAGGAGTCTTGGGAAGACTTTCTGTGGTACACCACCTACTACCCATCATTTGCATCATTTTGTCTTAGGCCTGCAAGGTGTACTCTCCTCTTTGATTCCGGGCTTCAGAGTCTTTTCCTGTCTAAACCGAGCCAACGCCACCTGAAGGCAGTTGAGGCAAACCACACTGATGTTGGCAGTGATAAAGAGGGAACAGAAACTCAGTGTGTGAAAACATTTCGCTTTGCCATATACTGTGAGACCTAAGCCCCAATCTGGTTGTAAGGTTATAGGGGTTGGAGAAAGTGGGGTGGGATATTTTATGTGACATCAGAAAGAAGAATTGAGTATGCAGAGTGTTACTCGGCCCCCATTCTTTTTAACGTCCCCTGGGAGGTCACCATTAAAGTGGAACAAATGGAAAAAGTCTTTCATGATTATTACATATTTTGTGGGCCCAATTTGGGTCTAGAGAGGAAGATAGCACTACTAGAACACTGTTTAGGAGCAGAGGGACAAAAAAATCCTAGAGCATCTACCTGATCTGAGTGCTGATTAAGCCAGGGTGTTAAATTAATACGAAATAAGCATACAGAAATTAGATGATCATTTTCTTCCTAGGATCAGTACAATCATGGAGCGTTGTCATTTTGGGAAGCGCTCACAAAAGGAAGGAGAAACAGTGGAAGAATTTTTTTCTGAGTTCCGAAAATTGGCAGCCTCATGTGAGTTTGAAGCAACAAATGACTAATGCATCAGGGACCAATTATTGTTTAACTGTAAAATTGATAGGTTACAGGACGGAACTTTGGCTAAAAGATTATCCTTCCTCGGGAAATGTGTTGATTGTGGCAAAAAAGTAGATCATATGATGAAATGTGTGAAAGAAATTAAGAAACACACCGATAGTAAGGAAATTGTACAAATACTTGGAGATGAGAAAAATGAGGTACACATAGTTAAGGGTACTCCTACGACAAAGGACAGGAGGAGTGTCAGCACCATTAGGGGGCAATGCTACAGATGTGGGATGGTTGGCCACATGAACAGTAAGATGCCCAGCAATAAAAGCTTTATGTAATAAGTGTGGGAGGAAAGGAGTGCTGGTGTGCTGTAGAAGTTGCTCTGGTAGCAAGAAACCGGAGAAACAAGGTGTGCAAAGAAATTGCACTGCAGATGGAGGGTCTAGCAACCCCAAAGATGTGGTAAGGATAGAAGACCTCGAGCTTGAGGTCCTGTATGAATCATGCTCTGGACTAACATTTTCAGAGGAGGTATTTAATAAACTGGACATACACCAGGGAGGGCATGGTGGTCAGCCAATCAAGACGAAAGGCTACTTTGCAGGAAAGAGAGTATAAAAACAGACATACAGTATACAAAGTTTATGTTTCATGTAAAGGAGATAATATTTTTGGATAGCCAGCACAAAAAGACATAGGAGTTCGGAATCCCAATGCTGAACCTCAAATACTGCTCCAGAATGTTAACAAGGATGTAGAGGTGGGCTCTGATTTGAGAAAGAATATTCTTAAGTAGTCACAGAAAAGTTAGGAAGCCTCAAACAATATGTGCACAAGATAAAATTAAAAATTCCAGTGTCAGGTAAAGTACGTAGTCTTCCATTGAGTGTACAGAACGCAGTGATAGAAGAGTTAGAAAATTGTGTAAGCTGTATGAAATCGAACCTGTGGAAGCAACTGAATGGTCAGCACTCATTGTAGTGGTAAGAAAAGCAGATCGCAAGATTTGCCTTTGTGCTGACCGTAGGGCCCTTAACAAAGAGGTAGTTGTTAATAAGATCCCTTTCCAAACATAACAGATGATCACAACTGTAGCTGGAGCAAAACTCTACTCAACATTAGATCTAGCATCCGCCTATTACAAGATACGTCTACATCCTGACTCGCAAGAGCTCACTCTTGAGAGTTTGGGGGCATACAAATTTAAATGCATGCCGTTTGGTCTGATAACGGCTGCGGCGGTCTTTCAGAAAGCAATGTCTAATATACTGTCTGGAATCTAGGGGTGTTCTATTATCAGGACAATGTGCTGATATTTGGGAACTCTCAGCCACAACATAATGAAAGACTTAGACAAGCTTTGGACAGATTCAAAGAGTATGACCTTATAGAATGAAAAGACAGGTGTAAACTCCAATGTACTGAAATAAACATTCTTGGGCATAAATTCACTGATGAAGGGGTACAACCCAAAGCAGATCTGGTTAACACCATAATGAAATCAGTGGCACCCAAAACCAAAGACGAGCTGAGATCCTTTTTGGGAATGATTGAATTTTATAGTAAATTAATCAGCAACTTTGCCAGTCGAAAGTGCCACATGTGCAAATTGTTGAAAAACAGGGTAACCTTTTAAACAGACCAACAGCCACTTAAGGAGGTATTTACCAAAAAAGGGACAGAGGAAATGTCCTGTATACGTAAAAGACGAGTCATTAATCTACAAGAGTACACATTTGACGTAGAATATATCCATGGTAAAAGTAACTTTGCAGCAGATTGCTTGTTCCGATTGGTTGATGACATTGAAAAGGAAGAGAAAGTCCATGATAATCAAAGTGAGGATTCAGAATTGCACAAAGAAAATGTGTGTGATATCACCAAAGGGGCTGGTTGAGGAGAAACTTTGGAAAAAAGAGTTAGCAACAGATCCCATTCTAAGTGAAGTACAAGATTTGTTAATCTAGAAAACAATAAAGAGCAGCTGAGGCAATTATCAGTAGTAGATGGATGTCTTTTCAGAGGCACAAAATTGATACCTCCTCAAAGCCTCAGGAAAAAACTGAATGTACAGCACACGAAGGCCATGTGGGATCACCAAAACCAAACCAAGGTTGAGGTTAGACTTTTAGTGGATAGGGATGGATGTATTGGTTGAGAGAGAGATAAGGAATTGCATAGACTGTTCCACCAGCAATAAGGTAGCAAAATTGCGCACTCCACCCATCATGCGGTGTTGCACCCTACCCGAAGGTCCCTGGATGGATGTAGCACTGGCTATCACTGAGCGACTGACGGGAGAAAGGAACTCCCCATACATTCAAGATAGCCAGAAATCAAATTTGGCTCCGGCATCAGTTCGACCTCAGTTGTAAACTTCCTGGTAGGATTTTACGAAAGGGACTACCCAACCCCATTTTAACTGACAATAGTGTTCAGGTTTGCTCCTGATAAATGAAAGAATTTATACAATGTAATGGAACACAAACTTTGTGCAATATATCAAACAGAAACTAATGGGAGAGTAGAAAGATTTAACAAAAAACCTCACAGAGGGCATTAAGCTGGCAAGACAAAATGGGTTGGGCAGGAAAGATGTGGTTTGAAGGCGAATAGATGCTATCACTTAACTTCCCATCAATCAACAGGTATGACTCCGTTTGAGTTGTTAAAGAGAAGGAAGCACAATTCTAGACTGGTACCTGGGAGGCTGAAGTGGCACCAAGGTTGAGTGAGGGTTCTTATAGGCCAACAGTGGAGGAAAAGGGAGTTGCAGGCAGCCCACAAAGAGGTTTGACAAATTGCATGAGACCAAAGTTATCAAGGTTAAAGTGGGTGATTGGATAAGAGTGAAAGCTCCAAATGGCAACAAACAATGGTCAATGTACTGAACCCATAAAAAATCAAAGCTCTTTCACAATGAGGTCAAGATACAGGATGGTAGAATATGGAATCTGGGGAGGGTGGTAAAACATTACTGACCTGGACGCAATGGGAAAACAACAGTGAAGCAAGGTCAGAAAGTGGACATTCGAATGACAGTCCTGTGTTACATAAAGGGGAAATCATTGCGGTTTGGGTCAGACCAAGTGGATAGGTGACTCATTCCCTGAGTTACTTAAAAGATTACTTAGTCAAGTAAGGCAGCGAGAGTTATTACATTTTAACTTACCCTTATCTTGGGAAGTATAATGTGGTTCTCATGTCTAATTTTAACTCCATGAAGCCAAAAATGAAAATCCTTACTTAACTTATTTGTTTATCTTTCTTCGAATGAGTTATTCACAGCTATGTGTTTCTATGATTTCTGATGAGGGATTATGAGAAAAATATATTTTGTGAAAAATGGGAGAATTGTGGTATCTCTCTGTCGCCTATGTCACTTGCACTGTAGAAGATGCCAGAACATTGTAGAAGAGAGTAGAAAAGTGAAACCTTGCGGTCAAAGTTCTAGAATGTAGGGTGAGGAGTCTGCGTGCTCCTAAACTGGTAGTTGGTATGTCGTGGCTCAGGTGTATGGAATAAACCTGTTGCTTCTCTTCACTCTCTGGTCTGCTTATTGGGTAATCCTTTTATCTTACATTGGACAGAGGGCTATTCACCTCCTTTTCGCTCCTTTTTAGTACTGTTTTGTACAACATTTATGAACCTATAACTTTATAACCATATGTGATCCTACCAGAATCAGTCAGTCTCGCAAGCACACACCAAATCTATTGCTCGATTTGGATTAGATGTTGTTCACCTGCAACACACAATGGTAACCTTTGAAACAACTCAGAGCAGTTTTAAGGTATGGGCAAAATTAGGCTATTGCCTGGTCCCTCACATTCCACTCCCTCCCCGTAGAGATCACTATGTACATAAAAAGTGATTATTTTTGTAATTGGGAAGCTTGGCATGCTAAGCTTGCTGAATCTTAACCCTCCTTCTCTCAGACAGGTGTGGCTAATTCAAATAAATAAAAATAATCTTTCTGTCTCTCTTTCCTTACTTCTCCACATTGCTTATACCGGATACCTTTTTACATTCTTGTTTTCTCTACATCTCAGTGCCCCCACCATCATACTCTCTCAAGTCTCACAGCCTCATTAGGTATACATCACCTCTCTCTATACACCTCTCAACCCCACCTCTTGCTTGCTTCACACCTACCTATCTTTGCCTACTGATATCTTGTCTCGATACCTCAGCACTCTACCACATTTCACTGTACATCACTGCAGGAAAGTGTCCCTTGTTGACATGGTTACCCCCACTTTTTGCCTGGTATCTGATGCAATTTAGACTGACATGCACTGTGCTTGGGCTAACCAGGTCCCCAGTGCCAGTTCTCTTTCCCTAAAACAAGGTAATTGTTGCCCAATTGGCACCTCTATAAATCCATAGTAAAGGGCACCCCTGGTACCTAGGGCATGGGTACTAAAGAGGGTCTCCAAGGGCTGCAGCATATATTGTGCCATCCTAAGGGATCCACCACCAAACTCATATAGACTGCCATTGCAGGTTGCGTGAATTGGCGCAGGCAAATGTGAAACATGGCACACACCCTGTGCCACACTCACAGACAATGCATGTAATATATGGAAGTCACTCCTACAGCAGAATTAATAGTCCTATGCCAGGGTGCATTATATTACATGTGAGGACATATCTGCATGAGCAAATATGCCTGGGTTTACTCACTAGTTCAATTAATAGATAGTACAAGTGAACATGGAAGCCATCTTAAGTATATGTACTGGGCGCTGGTCATGAAGAGTTCCCCAGCTACACAATAGCTTTACTGAAACCTATGGCGTTTGGTATAAAACACCTGGTCTTAATAAATCCATACTGAGGCCGGAAGTGGAATTATTAAAACATTCACCCAGAGGGCACCTTAGAGGTGCCCCCGGAAAACCTACCAACCTCTTAATGTGCTGGCTACTGGTATCGTCGAGTCTGCCACCATAGACACATTTCTGACCCCCTGCAGGTGAGAGCCTGTGCTCTTGGAGGCTAGAAACAATGCCTGCTCTGGAGGAAGGTGTTCACACCTCCTCCAGCAGGATGGCTAGTAATTCAGCATATCAAGGCCAGGAGCTTCAACTCCCTATTCGTCTTTGATATGCGACTCCTGTTTCCCCCAGACCTGTAAAATGCCATCTCCAGCCCTGAGGCCCATTTGGCACCAGAACACGCAGGAAAATAGCTAAGCACCACCAGGTTAGTCACACCCCTAGGGTCAGCTGCCTGATGTGCTCCTTGAACGAAGGGTTCCACCATTGTGATTTTGGTGGAATTAGGATTTCTAGGACAGGTTTATGCCCACTTCCCACAGGAAGTGGTCATATAGTGGTGTAGTGACCCAAGGGCAAGGAGCCCATTGGCCACTACACTTCACTACCCTTAAAGCCCCTGCATTGAGTATTTAGGTGGCCCCTGACATCAGGACCTTAGATTAATCTGACTAGAGCCGAAGAAGCGAGAACTGTGGACTACCTGCAGACTTTTGACGCAAACATTGCCTGCCTGCTCCTGTTCTGACAATCGCAGATGAACGGGAATCATCCTGCCGCTGTGCATCCTCCAAAAGCTGTGGAGGGCTGCCAGCAAGTCGCCAACGAGCCAGCATATCCCTTGAAGCCACTTCCCTGTGAACCGCAGGCACTGACCGCAAAGTCCAGTTCACCATTCTGCTGAGCACAGGGTCCACCAACGCAGCAGCAACTCAGGAGGTAACTGTGCTCCAGAGATTTAGATCCGTCTCCCCACCAAGTGTGAAGACGTCCGGACCCACCCTGCACCAATACCTGGGGTACCGGACACTTTGCAGAAACCAAAGCTTGTTTGAAGCCCAATCCGGACTTCAACCCCACAAAGACTGACCAGCCAACGAGGGACATCACCTTCACAGAGGCCGACACTTAGAGGGGCTCCACTGTCCTGTTTGGTCTCCCTTTGGAGGTCTGCCCAACACCAAGAGTACCTTTGACGCACAGGAACAGCTGACCAAAATCCCTCTGTACCAGGGCTCCCCCACCCGGGCCCACTAACAGACTGTGCCACGCTGCTCCCAGGACCTCACAAACTGACCCCCCCCCCCCCACTTTGAGCTCCCGGACTTGTCTCCAAGTCCCACTCTGCAGCCTGTTTCTAGGTGTCCCCCCTCTTTGCCTACTGTGTAGCGCACAAGGCTACCAAGTCATCCAGCACCTCTGCTCCCAGACACTCCAGGGCAGGTAAAGCCGAACTGCTGGGGGTTCTTGGAACCTTGGCCCCCTAGCACCTAAAGTCCTAAACATGACTGCAAGTACCTGTATGCAGTATATGTTTATTTCTCCATAGGAAAGCATTACAGCATTAAAAGGCATTTGTGTGACATTTTACTTACCTGCAAAAAATTAATAACTTGTAAAATACTTACCCAATTACAAAGTTTTTGGTGTTTAAATAGAAGTACATAAAAATATATGTTATTTTTGTAAATTGGTCTCGAGATTCTTCGAGTGTGTCTAGTTTATTGATTTCGTGTGCACAACAAATGTTTAACTGATAAGCCTGATGAGCCTAAACTGCTCGCCCACACTACCACAAAAGAGAGCATTTGGAATTATTAATTTAAGCCCTGTAAGAATATAATGGTAGTATGGACTTTCTACACAGTGTACCTCGTTTTGGTGCACTACTTAAAAATCCAGCTTCCTACAATCACTACTTGCTTTCTATCTCACCTCTCTGTAGCTTTCCTTCATCTACTTTACTTCACCGCTCAACCCATCTCTCTATACCTCACCTCCTTTCAACTTACAGCCTTTTCTCCATATCACCACTTTCTACCTTGCCTATTTCTCTACCACATTTAGCTCTTTACCTCACACTAACTCTTCTACCGGCTCCTCACCTCTCTTTCTGCCTAACCTCTCAATTTACCTAATCATTTGTTTGCTATTTCATCTCCCCACTTCCTGTTTTTTTACGCTTGTTCCCTGTACTTCAACTGCCTCATTAGTTACTCCGTTGTCTTTACCTCTATTTCCCTATCTCTACCTCTTTATTCTATCATCACATTTACTAAATATTTCACTGCAACGGTCTCTAAATCAGCTTAAGCGCTTATCACGCCTATCTTACTACCTGTGCATCACTCTATCCAACCTGTTTACCTCACAACTCTCTCCTCTTATTTCTCTTTGCACCACCTTCTCTATTTCAACTTGCACCCTTAGTGTATCTCTCCTCTCTTTTTATACATCTCTCTATTCAACTTCTGTCTCTTCCACTGTTCACCGTGCATCTCTCTCCACATCATAACTATGTTTCCTTCCACTGTCTCTACTTCACAACTTTTGTCTTTCACCCTATATCTCGCTCTTCCCCTTCACACCCCTTTTTTCACCTTTGTCTCCAAATCACTACTTTCTTTATCTGACCTGGCTTTCTATAATTCTTCTTAGTTGAAGCCACCCTCTACTTCACCACTGTTTCTACCTTCGTGCTCTATTTTTCCACTACATTACCTGTCTTCCTCTACATCACCTCTTTTTTACCTTACCTCTTTCCACCTCACCCTCAATGTACCCTACATTTCATTGTCGTTATCCCAAAGTCTCTCTAGGTTACGTACTTCTCTCTCCATTTATTTAATCCTCTATCAACCACCCAGTAGCTCTCTTTCTGGGTATCGCACGTTTTTCTCTTTGCCTTCCATTTCTCCCCACCTCACTTATCTATCTACTTTACTTCTGTCTCTACCTACATTCTTACTTATTTCAGCCATCACTACACAGAACTCTTTACCTCTCGCCCCCTGTCCGGTCTCCAACGCCCTCTCATTTCTTTTACTACACAGAGTCAGGGGTCACTTTCTAGCTAGAGAAGTGTACATAAAGGAAGAAGAAGAAGGAACAAGGAATGGGAAGAGAATTAAGGAGATCATTTTCATATCAGATGTCACCCTATGGCAGGATACAAATTCTCAACCCTCGGAGAAGTGTTTTACTCATCACTGTTCCAGCAATAATATGAAGAGGGATTTATTTACCATAATGAATATCCTGCAATAAAGCTACAATTTCAAGCACTATATGTATTATTTCAAGATCAGGCACTAGACCACTAAGCAGCCATCTAGAAACCGTTGCTGTGTTTTTAGGTTTGGGTTAGAAACATATACAGGGGATTTGCCAGACTATTTTATTTCAAAACATTCACAGATAACATACATACGTAAATGAGCTTTTGGTCAGTAAGATTCATCCACTAGTCTGTTGAACTATATTTCACATTACACTTCTACCCACCACAGTAAACAGCATTTGGCAGTGAGTCGAACCACTTTGCCTATTAGCTGCCTTCACTTCACTTTTAAAAAACTGCTATTTTTTGTGTGCTTTTCAGGTGCCCATTTAGATTGTGGGTTATTTCCTGTCTCCTTTTAAACGTTGTTATTATAAAGTGCTTAAGTGACATTGTAGCTGTCTGCAATGTGAGTGTTTGTGTAGTGAGGATTCCTTCTTGTAACTGTCACGAAGAATAATGGCATTAAAAAATGAAACGTTACGCGGTGGTGTAGGGGTGGTTAGACATACTTGGTAAAAAAGCCAGATGGTGAATGTTTGTTTAAATGTATCATTTTTATTGCAAGCCTGCGGTGGGCACTTTAAGAGGCGGCGTATTTTCTTTGTGTCCTATGCGTGCAATAAAAATGTAAGAGAGAAAAATAACCCTTCAACCAGCGTGTCAAGGCCAGACCAAATGAATTTGCCAATACTTGTTCCCATATTTGGTGGAACAGGCTTGGTTAGACACTGAATTCCATGTACAATCTAGACCCTGCAGCGAAAAGTAAGTACCTTATCATTGCTTGATCAAGGTTTCTTTTAGAACTATTTGACTGTTGTGCGCTGAACAGCTTGAACCTTCAACTATTTTTTGTGCCCCCTTTTGAGAAAGTTTAAAATATGATTTGGTATTATTTGGCACCGGGCTTTAATTCAGTGAAAACAGGTAAACAAATTAGAAGTTGTTCAGAAAAAAAGGCTCAAAACAGGTTTTCCCAGGATTCCTCAAAATGGTTGAAATGGTACTTAAACAATCTACCAAGGTCCCTCTATTTTACTGCTAACCTGAGATGAAGCGGAAAGCGGTTATGCCAAATTTTACCATCTGGACCCAATTTTAATACCCAACCGTCCCTTTCACACTGCATGAGTTTAAACCAAGTTACCAAATTTCTAATATCCATATTGGTCCTCTCTCTCTCCGATAAATCTTGTATAGTTGACAGGGATTGACAGAATTCTAACAATGAGGACCTAATTAAAGAAATAATTATTCAATTTAACCAAACTGACATTAATAAAGACAGACTGATTACTTATCAATATGCTTTTATCTAAATTAATGTGAATGCTTATTAAGTACAATACAGCTCAAATCATAGATAATCTCACAAGAGAATCAACAATACAGTAATTCATAATAACATCTCAAAACCGTGTCATGAGAGACTGGATAGGCGAAGAGACAAAGAGTAAAGAACATTTATAAAATTAATCAATGCACATTCAGAATATCATAGAAACCTATAGCACAAAATGCTAGTAGTCTGAAAAGCTTTACTCTGATAAGTTTTGAACAAATTGCTCAACAAGAATGTTCTGCACATCAGCTCCTCCTCCCCCATTTCCTCCCAGCATCCCAGGAATCGTCCTGTAGCTCAGTCTCGCAGCATGGGGGTGCAGTTTAAAATAAAAAAATTGTTGATCAGAAGCAGATTGATGTGCTGCAACTGAGGGATTAAAGGCCAAACACAGTGAATGTAAGGAGTGTAGGCCAATAGAAGTTACTTATCAGGTGGGGGGGCGCTAGAGGACGCACGAGCAGCATGGCCGCCACCTTGTGAGGCTCCTGCTGCCTGGAATCTAATATCCGTTAAATATCCTTCAAATCTGGACGAAACACGCATCTAAAATGCACCTACGTGTGCAGTAAGGGCTTGCCCAGCTCCGATGCAAATTTGAAGCGCGTCCTGTCCCGCACTCCGGAGATACGCGCCTCGGAACCTGCTGCCGAGACCGACCCTGCTTCTGCACGGGTCACGGAGGACGGCTGGCTGCGGCAGGCGAGGCCGGGGCTTACCACGCGGTGTATAGGCCGCTGCGTAGCTAGAGCTTGTGGCGCCCAGGGCTATCCCTCAGATTGCCGCCCCTGGGGAGGGGGCTGGGGAAAAAGGACCGATAGACATGTAGTATTGCCGCTAATAGTTACTTCGATCATGCAAGTTACATGCACATACATGACACGGTCCAAGGCTACACAGTTAAATACACTGGTGACCGGCAGTACAAAGGAGAACACACAGACTGGCACCATACTAACACTTATGTTTGTGACATTTAATTGTAGCTCTCTCCAGCACATGCACCACCACATATGCAGTGCAATTCTTAAATCAAATATTGCGGCGTGAAGAACAAACTGACGACTTAACGTTCACTATAAGACAACACATCTTTGCTAACATGGATTGTATGACTTGGATGCATTTCTCAGAATATGTATGTACAGATTGCAAAATGCTCTGACGTCATCCGGAACATTTCTTTGTAAATATGTATGTTTATTATTTGGACTCATTTCTCACATTTTTTTGTAAAACAAAAACTGTACAGTACTTTAACGTCGTCTGCGTGTGGTATACATTTTTAAATAAAGAAAAAAACATAGAAATTACCAGCATTCGCAGGGTTCTATACTTTATGGAATGTTCTCCGACACCCCACTGTACAACCGGCGGCCATGTCTACGTTTCTGCAGTTGCAGGGCAATGCCTGCAATGTTCAGCTCATCGTTTGTGCACGTGGCGGGGCGCAGCTGGCACCGGAAGTACAGGTAACAACAGCAGGCCGGACATAACATAGCTGCCAAGGTTTCAGATTGCTAAGTGTGACATTTTTATAATGTCAGCATAATTATGAGTAACATTTCAACAACTATGAGTGACACTTTTTTTGCAATGAAGACGAGGGAAACATATAGGGGCAAGGCAGGCAGCTTGGAATGAAGCTAATTTTAGCAGCCATAGCAAGTTACCAACATCAGGCACACTTACTTCAGTTCACACATCATGCAAACATTGTACATCAGGCCCAACCTCTTTCCTGCAATGCTTTCTTTGACAGATCAATTTACTAATGGTAAATGAGTAAATGTGCAGTTTAATTTGTCGTAAAAGTCCTAACTTTCTAACAGAAATAAGAAAGTAGAAATATTTGTAGTTCTTGCCAAGATGCAAGGTTTTTAACAAACCTACACAAAGGCTCTGAAATCTCTTTACATATTCACGCATGGCTGCATGGATCAGTATCACACATCACTGCCTGGCACATTCCTGCTTGAAACAGGGCAGCAGGCCGCTGAAGACGATCAGAATGATCACGCTATTAATTTAAAAGAGAATGTTATTGAGCAGAGAGATATGATTAGCAAACTCACTATTCAGTAACGGGCCGCCTCAAGGTCGCAGTGACTCCCGCGGAAAACACAGCAGTCTGGCATGCTTCTGGCTGGGGCTCAGCGAGGGGGTTAAAACGCTGTAGTGAGATCTGCTGCCATGGGGGGCGTTCAGAGTTTGCCATAAGCGGGGGGCTTGGAGGGGGGGTTTGGGGGGGGGGATGGTCTTAGTGCAGCAGCGTCGCTATTTCCTGGTTCGATAATGCATCGGAGGGTCCGAGGGTTATTTATATTTTAATGTTCTTTTGCAAGGGCCAGCCCTGCCCTACATGCTGTAGAAAGACTGCCTGACTTCCGAGTGACGTGACTCGGTCGTGACCACACCACCATGCGTGCAACGTGCCGCGCTTGCCGCCTCCAAAACAGTGCCGCCTGGGGCGGTCCGCCCCCCTCGCCCCCACCTAGCTACGCGGGTGAGGCCGCACTGCCTGCACCTGCTATGGCGGAAGAGGAGCCCGGAGGCCGAGCGTGGTAAGGCGGCTATCACCGCTCCGACGACTAACCGCCCCTGCCTGTACGCACGGGAGGGCGAGACCGGCTGAGCCTGTGGGAGCACTCGATCTGCCTGCGCTGGGGGATTGACATGCCTGCCTAATGCAGCCTATCGCTCCTTGAGGAACTGTTGCCGGAGCGCTGCAGAGCGCCGAACGCGGTGCTCACGGCTGATGTATGCCGCCTGTGGTGCTATTACACTGCTTAATACCATATAGGGATTCGGAACGCGCTGAGAGCCCTGCGCCTAGACAGAAGTTGCCTGAACTGAGAGGACAAGCACTGCATTCCAGGCCCCCCCACCAGACAGGCGCCATAACCGCCTGCTTTGATCATGCGCTGCCCAGCCTACTATCTTAATGTGTTTGTGGAGACAGAGGCTTCAGATCGTAGTAACGTACCTGCACCAGGTCCTTGGGAGGGACACTACATTGCATAGCAAGGCGCAATTGCGACGCTATTTACAAGGTCCCCCAGTTGTGGTGACAGGCGGACGGACGCAAACGCGCGCTGGAGCCGTGAGACCAGATACCAACAGGGAAGCACGACTGGCACTGCTGACCAGAGTCCTGTGAAGAAGAACTGCTAGGACACCCGGTGCCCTTTGATGAACCTTTTGTGCGCTGCCTGATCAATTCTAGTGCATACTACGGACGGACTACGCACCATTGGCTGTGGTCCTCTCAGTGTTGGTGATATCATGGGGAAACCAGACACCAGGCAGCCAAGCTCAAGCTCAACTTTGATACTGCGGTGAAAAAAGGGCCTAAGGCGAATACGGATGATGCGGAAGCAGAGGGAGCTAACAGGCCGGGCCCTGGCGGATCATCCTCGGACCTTGACATGAAGCAAATCCTGCAGGAAATGAGACAGGGATTTGCCACAATCGTTGATAAAGTGGATCGCATGTCCTCGGGGCTGAATGCAATGGTGCACAAAGTGGATACATATGAGGAGCAGCTTACGGAGGCCGAACGGCGTATTTCAGAGACTGAGGACACCACTGCGGGCCATACAACCCAGTTGGCACGAATGGAGAATTTCTTGCGTGTTATTGCTTCAAAGAACGAAGATTTGGAGGCCCGCAGTAGACGCAATAACATTCGGGTCACGGGTGTTCCGGAATCCACCGACACCGGGCGCATGGAAGACTATATTGAAAAGTTGCTCCTGACATCTATTGGCGCGGAGTCTTTCTCCACGCAATTGATTGTGGAGCGTGCACATCGGTCTCTTGGACCCCGGCCAAAACCGGGCGCACCTCCGAGGCCCATCATTGCAAGACTATTACATTATCGTGACCGCGATGTGGCACTGCGCGCGGCGCGCACCAAGCAAAACTTGGTTTACAATGGAGTGTCCTATTCAATCTTCCCAGACTTCACTCCGATGGTACCGGCGGAAAGGCGTAAATTTATAGATGTGAAGAAAAAGTTGCGCGCAGCACAAATTGACTATGCGTTATTATACCCGGCGAAACTCCGTGTGACGCACCATGGAAAGCAAAGATTTTTTATGAACCCACAGCAGGCCGAGGATTACCTACGCTCGCTTAAGAGACCACACCGGGGAGGTAATGGACGCGGGGAGGTGCAACAAGATGATGTCCGAAATGACGACGAAGAGGACTGATTTTTGTAACTACTATGTTGTCAGCCTAGGCTAGATGCCACTGGGCTGAACCAAGGACTTCGGCGCTATGCTGGAGCTGGGACTAACTGCTGCCTTTGACAACGGATTGAATGCTGCTCGTCCAGTGGTAACGTATTCCATTCCCCGCTGCCCTCCCTCGTAAAAGCCTATCAAACGCACATGCCCTTGGGCTTGAGGAGGGGGCAGTGTTGGTGTTGCTCTCTAGATTGTCCCCCCGTGGGTGTTCCCCGATATTGTTCCTGTGTTGTTTGGGGAAATGCTTTTGGTACTGTTTTGGGATGGGATTGTTCCATTGCTTGGGAATAGGGGAGGTGGGTGGGTAATGTATGCTGGCAAGTTGGGGATGCTTCAGTGGGAGGAGGGTGGAGGTGAGAGGGATGTGTTGCATGATGATTACAAGACATGGATGACTGTTATGATGACCTGGGAGGGACTGTGGGTCAGACTGAGAGGAGGTGGGGGGTACCAGTCGTTCTTATGGTGCATTCGAAACATACACACTCTAGTATTGACCATTTCAACAAAAAATGCGTTGCATGGAAGCTGGGACACAACACAACTTATGCACTATTCTTGGGCACTATTGCGGAACATGCTCCGATCAGGTGGCTTTCTTGGGTAGGCCAGACGAACATGCTCCTTTATCAATGTGACACGTACGACTAATGGCAGGCACTGATTTGAGTCTTATGTCCTGGAATGTTCGGGGGCTGGGAGACCCGCGGAAGCGGAGACAAGTGTTATCGTACTTAGACCGACATGCTGTGCACGTCGCCTTTCTACAGGAAACGCACTTCAAACCCGACACCAACCACACTTTCGCCAGTAGGTGGGCAGCTCATACAGTCTTTTCCTCTTACTCGACCTATGCTAGAGGTACCGCAATCCTTATTAAAAAGGGCACACCATTTATTTTGGGGGGCGGTAAACACGACGCTCAGGGACGATATTGTATCATGTTGGGAGGCTGGGACACATGGCGGTTACCATGATATGTAGCTATGGACCCAATACTGATGAACCTACCTACTTTACTGAGCTATGGGCCAATATCATGAGCACAGGTCCAGATCGCATAACATGGGGCGGTGATTTTAATGTAGCACACGACCCTGCCATTGACCGGTCGCACCCGGCCCTCCATCACTATACTAAAGCAAGGGCTGAACTGCACACCTTGATTGAAGAAAATACCCTGATTGATACATGGAGACACC
Organism: Lissotriton helveticus; assembly: GCF_964261635.1. Classification (NCBI taxonomy): domain Eukaryota; kingdom Metazoa; phylum Chordata; class Amphibia; order Caudata; family Salamandridae; genus Lissotriton; species Lissotriton helveticus. The sequence continues at coordinate 1,109,516,779 of NC_136059.1, forward strand.
TTCATACTACTACACGAGAGGGCACCCACTTCACAGCTCAGGCCAGGTCCTGGGCGAGATTAGACTACACCTTCATTTCCCCACAGCTCTGCCCCGCGCTGATTTGAGCATAACACTTAGCAAGGACTTACTCCGATCATTCACCTGTGAAAATAACGTTGCGGGCTGAGGACCTTGGTCCGCCGAGATCAGCCTGGCGATTACAGCCTACGATGCTCCTAGACACTGTATTTCAGGAGGAGTTACGAGAGGAGGTTTTAGACTTCTTTGCACGTAACAAGGACTCTGTTAGGGATGTAGAGACAATTTGGGACGCCTTCAAGGTGACCCTGAGAGGAATCTGCATCGCGAAGGGGTCAGGTATACTTAAGATTATATTGTCCACACTAACTAAGTTAGAAACTGAGCTAAAAACGCTTGAACGATCGCTGGCGGGAGGCCCAGACAGGTTAACGCTATCGCAAATCAGGGAGAAACTTACGGCGTACACGGATGAAGCCAAAAGGGAGTCCAAGTTGAGAGGCCGACATTGGACGGCTCGTAGATACGGCGAGGGTGAACGACCGGGGAAGGCGCTAGCTGCAACAATCAGGTTGACACGACAGCCAACCACTATACTGGAGATTGATGGACCAGATAGGCTAGTATACAGTGATACAACACAGATACTTAATGCCTTTGTCGCCCACTATACCACACTATACACAACCACTAGAACAGGGAAGCTTAACTTGCAGGACTACTTGCAGGATATCACCTTGGGATGGCTAAGCGATACCCAAAGGGCCTTTTTAAGTACCCCATTTGAAATAGATGAAGTGCGTGATGCTATTATGCAATTCAGTCTGCAAGGCTACTGGCCTAGACGGGATTCCAATAGAGTTCTATAAAACGTATATTGATTTTATGGCACCGATACTGCGTGAGGTCTATGAGGATGCCCTGGAGGTCGGACATCTCCCACCTTCCATGCGCATGGCTCTTATTACATCATTGCTTAAACCCGGGAAGCCAGCGGTTAGTTGCGACTCCTATAGGCCCCTGTCGCTGCTGAACTGCGACGTGAAGATACTTGCTAAGCTTATAGCTACACGCATTAATCTGATTTTGCCTAATCTGATTCTACCTAATCAATCGGGCTTTGTCCCTGGTACGCAATCTACGCACTTTCTTTACGATCATGAATAATATCCATGAGGCCTAGGGCAGCCATTTTCTTAGACGCCACTAAAGCCTTTGATTTCCTGGAATGGGACTACGTGTTCCAGGTACTGGAACGAATGGGCTTCCTGAATATATTTATATCCTGGATCAGACTCCTATATGAGATGCCTGTCGCCAAAGTAACTATTAATGGCAGGTCGTCACAAGATTTCCCCTTCAAACGAGGCACGAGAAAGGGGTGCCCCTTTCTCCCCTGCTGTTTGCCATTGCTACTGAACCCTTAGCGGCGAGATTGCGGCAACATCATAATGACAAGGCGTTACGCTGAAATCAGCGACAGATTTTGATATCAATGTACGCAGACGATATCACCCTCTACATCCGAGATCCCAATCATAATTTGAACCCTATCCTCAGGGAGTTTATTCGCTCTGGCGAACTTTCCGGCATCCAGATAAATTGGGGGAAGTCGGCTATGGTGAAATTCAAATTGGACTACCCTATTGCTTGGTGCGAGGAAGACTTCAGATACCTGGGGATCCAGGTGGCAAGAGATAGAGAGGAATTGCTGCGGATTAACTATGGCACAACTATGTCCCGTATCACTGATATCACAAGATGGATCACCCTTCCACTGTCTATGGCGGGAAGGGCATCTCTCATAAAAATGGTTGTGCTGCCACAATTGCTTTACTTATTTTTGAATATGCCGTATTACCCTGGTAGATTTTGTTTCCAACAGCTCCGATCGGAGCTTACCCGTCTGGTGTGGGGGGGCAAGACACCTCGACTGCGATGGGATGTCCTCGTCAGACCATACAACCGAGGAGGCTTCGGTATTCCAGACTTTGAATTATATTATTATTCTGCTCAGGCACACTATGCTTACTTTTGGATATACCAACCTCGGTACATGCCCCAGATTGCGGCGGAACTCTGGCTGGCGCATCCAATCCCAATAGAAGGGGCAGTGTATACTCCCTTACAGAGTAGAGATCGGACGCAGTCTACGGTAATGAGCACTGTCAATGCATGGGCTCGTTTGGGAGCTATGTTGAATGCCCCCATGCTGTACTCGCCTTTGCTTCCACTTACCTATCATCCAGACATGCCCCTGTTACAGGGGGCGATTTTCCATAAACTGACTAAGCGTTTGCCGATTGCAACATGGGGAGACCTGTACAACTCGGGAATATTTTGCACACTAGATAGCCTGGGGTCTGACGGCCCCCCGTCTTCTCTTGGCACTTTCCTTTATATTAGGCTGCGCCAGGGACTTAAAGCAATTACGCCTGGCTTTCCTGGTGAGCCTCCAGCCTTTGAGCCCCTGCAGCGTATATTACGGTATGAAACGCCCAAAAAACTGGTGTCCACAATCTACAGAACTGTACATACATTGAGAGACGCACCACCACTCGCGGCCAAGACACACTGGGATCGGGAATTAGGCATGGTAATCACGGACAAGCAATGGGAATTCTGTTTACAACAAACTGAACGCGTTTCATCAAGCAGCAGATTCAGAATTATACATTACAAATTTATACATAGACTATTATACCCCAGTCCGTATGCATAGATTTCACCTGCGAGACACCGACACCTGCGATAGATGCAATGCCCCCGGGGCTGACTTCCTACATTTGGCATGGGAATGTGAAGGAGTGCAAGATTACTGGCGTCAGGTATTCGTTGCGGTGACCAAGATGATACATACAGACATGGCGCCCTCTCCAATAACGCTCTATTAGGGTATGTGGAGACGATACCGCCGGCACACCGTAAGTTTATTGTGCTGGCATTTTTGGTAGCTAAGAGATGGGGAAGAGGCAGAGCCCCTAAATTTAAGAACTGGTTACACGATTTCACATACTGTCAGGAACAGATTGCTACATATTCTGAACTACTGCCGGTTTCCTTTAGGCCGGCCGATATCTGGGCCCCATTGAAGTGTTATCTGTTAGAGAATGATGACCCCCACAATGCAGGCATGCCACCTTCCTCGCATATTGGGTGTCCGAATGATAGGCCCTCTGAACATCCGCACTAATGTTTTTTAACACGCGGGAGCCAGGGGGGAATTGCAGTCCTGAATTTGGCTGACTGACAATATACTACAGAGCGCTCTACCTGGCCTGCAAGGAACGGATCGATTTGACTGATTGTTGTCCCTGTGGTCCCCTCTCGTGTTTGCGAAGGAGCAGGGCGCTGTTCTAGGTTAACCTGAGACAATTGTATTACTGAGTAATTATTATTGATATTTGGCCCCTGCATTGTAACTTGAACATTGATCCATGAATGAAGGCATGTTCCAGTGGCTCCATGGTTTATATTGACATGTAATTTGTATCTTACTGTTGGTCCAGATACATGTACGCATTGCTGACTATGTATTGTACTGTATGACTAATGAATGCACCATTTTGTTGTTCCTCTGCAAACTTCAAAAGTAAAGTTTCAAAAAAATAAAAAATAAAAATAAGTTACTTATCAGGTGAGGCCCTTTCTCAAAAGTATGAGACTATACCAAAGCAAGAAAATGTTCCCAGGAAAAGGATTACTAAAGCCAGTATGACATCAGATCTAGTTTCCAGAGCACCACCTATCCAAAATGAGCATCACCTCCAGAACTAGAGTCTGAATTAGAAAGTACTAGTAGCAGAAAGGGTCTGGAGCACCATGTGGGAACAGTCTAGTCATAGAGTACTTTAAGTCAGTACCTAGTCGGAAAGCCTGTGACAACTCCTGAAGCCCGGTGGGAAAGGCAAGGATGGTTTCCAGGAGGGAAACTCCATGGGCTCCAAAGGTAAGAGGGCTTTTCTTTACAGTAGAGAAAAAGTTAGCGAGTAGGTGTGCTTTTGAGCCTCAATAGTTCTTAGTAATGGCCCATGATAAGTGCATTATCACAATTTCTTGCCACAACATTCAGGATTAGAAGACAGGACTGGACAGTCACAGGTCAGGCTATCAGTCCTCATAAATATGTCCTCATAAACAGAAAACATTGAATGCTAGGTCATATTTGATGGGTATGCCATAGTTGTAGTTTCAAAAAAACATGAAATTATTCATCGTGTTTTCATTAATTGATGGGCTAGAGTCAATCTACTGTTGTAATCTGAATTTTCTTACTAACATGATATTCTGTACCATTACATATAATTTGTTTTGTTACTATAACGACAGTGTACTTCCTTACCTTCCATTGTGTTCCCTATATATCCTTGTTCCTTCTCTCGGTTTGCAACAGCTTTCCCCTGTTTGGTACATTCAGAAGATTTTGACAGGTAAGTGATGAAGAGAACAGCGGAGTGGCCTGGGGTGTCGTGTTCTTTTGCGCTCCGAGAATAAATTGATCTATGCCAAAATCACAGCACTCTTTACCAGGTATTTCTACACTGGCGACGAGGATCGGATCTAAGCTGTGCCGGGGGCAACCGATGATCCTCTGGCATGAACTTTGAGTTGAGCCACTACGAAAGAAGCTGGTACCTGCACTCCTAGACATAAGAGGATTGTGACTGCCTTAAAACCTCACAGGTGACATAGGAGTGAGAGGGTGTACATGAGGTGAGGAGCAGTGCATTGGGGATTACCTCAGACTTTCTATAATTAGAGAACCAGCGCTCAAGATTTTCTCGCCTGGATGTAGGGAGATGAGTTCAATCAGCTTAAAGATTTTTAGCTCATTTACCACACAAACTAACAATGGTAGTTACCTGGCCAGGTGAGTCTGTTTATGTGGAAGCCTGTAAGGATAGTACCCTGTGGAGCCATCTGCCACAATCGCAAAAGACTCTTTCGGAACCGCAACCGTCCTTTGAGGTGGAGAACTCCACACAATCTAAGAAGACGGAGTTGTGAGAAAGTAGTGGGAACATAGTCTATTCCTGTATGAGCGTTAATGAGGACGCGTCTGGACCCAACAAACCCCCTCCATTAAGGGAACAGTCTACAAGTGAGGAAGAAGCAGTTCTGCACTGGAACGGGCGAGTGAGTTCCGACCCGGTTACTGTTGGCGTAACAACAACAGCCATTCTTCAAAGGAGCAGCCTACTGATGGAAGTCACCAGCAGTTCACACAGAGACGTGCGGCTTCGTCTGCGTGTCCAGAACCGACCCTTGCCTCAGATTCTCCACCTTTTAAAAAAAAAATAAAAACGGAAATAGTTTACAATAACAGAGGTACGTACAACCATCTGCTGTGAATCAGGTGCTTTAGGATACTACGGCAGTACCTATAGTGCATTGCTACTGTGACTGAAATTGTAGTAGTATTTGGTCCACAAACAGCATTAGTATAAGCTTTCACTTATTTGTAAACAAAATAAATATAATACACAAGTCCTCCCATCAGTGTGTTATTGTTGTATAGATTACTCCATTTGTTAATACTCCTCATTCAGAATGGCAGCAGCAAGTATGACCGAAACCCCACCCTTCTTGAATGATGTAGGAGACCTGGTGTTTACCTCAGAAGGAATGGGTGAAAACGTTCAAGTCCTACTTGATAGCAATTGGAGGGGACACATTCTCCCTGCTTAGGAAACAACATATCCTCTTAGACAACTAAGGAATACATGGAAGGAAGGTGTAGGAGAGTGTGATGGATCCTGAGCTAAACAAAGACGATGACAATTCTCAAACAAACATATCAAATAACCTATCACAAACTGGAAAAATACTTTATTCATAAGGTAAATGTGGTCCTAAAAAGACACAAATTCTTTTGTAGGGCACAAGGTAAGAATGCCAATGTAGCTATGCTGCTTGTTTGAGGGGCATGTCGAACACATGTGATTTTGGACCCTTGAGTGACTAGTTGATTAGGGACCAATTGGTCAGAGTCACCAATAATCCCCGAGAAGCTGTTAGTGCGCAATCCGGATGTAAGGGAAAACAAAAAGCATTGAACACAAGCAGATGGCATTAAGGAAATTAAGTAGAATTCTATTTCCGATACAGTTCATGTAGTAAAAGATCACTCTACTCATGAAGAATTTGGAATGAACAATGAGGATGAACAAAAAGTACATGAAGAGCAAACCAGAAAGAAACTGAACAATGAGAAGCAAGTGATTAACAGCAAGTGTTTTCTCGATGTGGAAACAATAACCATTTATCTAATGGAGCAAGGTTTCACACTTACAGAAACTTGCTTGTAATCAGCCCTCTCGAAATAACATCTAATATATTAATCAACATCTTTTGTCTATTAATATTTGCATTTCACGACATATTTAGCAAGCTGGTGAAGCTTGTCTATGTTCTTTTACTAACAGTAACCCGAGTGTCCTACAAATGGCCGCCGAAAACACGGGAACTCTTCTGCGTATGCGTCTGCCACATCTACGTGGTGTGAAGTCTTTCGCTTTTGGTGGGAAACTTGCTTCTGCGCACTAGTGCCAAGATGGCTGCTTCATGCTTACTCATACTAATGCACATGCTGCTGCTTGTACTAAATTTTGTTCGTTCTGCTTAACCATTAATGCTAAATAAATAAATTGGGTTAGAGTAGAGATAAGTGGTATACAGTGCATTCATTTATTTTTGCATTCTAATATGTTTTTCTTTGAGTTTTTTACTAGCTCGTAATTGGGCCTGAAAGTGACACGAAACTCCATATTGAAAAAGCTGCGCCTGCGCAGAAAATCCCTTAAAATCATGCAGCCACTGTCATTGAATGGCTGCCAACACCCTTCTTACCCACGATGTTCCTGGGAACCTGCTCATCTGACCTCTAGAGAGGAAGCAAACAGACTGTATGAAATACAATGTATTTAATTTGTATACCAATATTGCTGGGTGGAATAAAATCATGAGAAAATAAATTATGGGCGGGAACTTGATAATATAAGTCAATGAAGAATGATCTCATCTTAGTATGGTCTGATGACCTCTCCTCGTCTTTCCAACCAATCACTGAAGGGGAACACAGATTTGCAACATTAAGGGGTGGTACATTGCCCTCTAAATGGTATAACTAAGGAAGGTTTAGTTAGAGAAATTGTCCAACTTGTCCGAGTAGCTGACCTGTCACTGATGCAACGCCTGCTATAATAGATCGAGAGCAGAGGTGCTGGCGGAGCACTCCACAAGAAGAATAGAGGCGTTTGTGGGGAAATTGTCGATTACCCAGTCGAGGTACCAAATTTGCTAGAGAGGGGTGTGACGCTGGCGTTGCACTTATCGGAGGTCACCTGTCCTGATCTGCTCTGGTCTTGACCCGTGGGCACCCGGTTAGTCGGGAGCCGTATTTTTTGGCCCAGCCCATGGCCAGGATTGGTCCTTGCACCATTCTAGGTAAATATAATCCATGTGGTATGTCCTTGTGCTATTTTCCTTTCTCACACTTCCCAGGTACCAATGTCTAATGGTGGCACTGTAATTTCTTGCAAACTTTATATCTTATTATTCATATTCTTACTTATGAAATCTTTGATCTCTGTAATTTGGATGAAGACTCACCTAAAACTTGCATAGATAAAGCTTATAAAACTTCTCCTAAGTCTGTGGTTATTACAGGAAAGGTACATTTTTTAAAACAACTCATTTATTCTAACACCCTTTCGATCCCTAGGACTTATAGCGAAGGTGACCAGGATTGGCAAGTCATGGTTTACAGATACAAGTCCTAAAAGGAATCAAAATACTGATAGAGTAAAAATACAAAAAAAAAGCAGGACTACTAGTTCATGGGCCCAGGTGAGTATGGTAAATTGAGCTAGTGGTCTTGCGCTCTATCATATCAAACAGCCCAAAATGCCATGCAAGTACTAGCATGTGTAGGGAGTGCAATAGAAGCGGACACTGTACTAGAATCTGCAGAATTGGTGAACATGTGGAGGAAAGTATGAATGACTGTGTAAGGTTGTGTGACTCATAAAAGCAAAGGAAGGTGAAGGTGAGAATAATTATCCTATTTGTGATATTCTCTAGATGAAGAAAAAGTAAGTGTTTGCTGAATTTTATTCACAATATTCCTTTATGGACCATATCATTTTACAAGAAAGATTCAGGCAAAAAGGCTACAGTGTACATCAAGCAGATGTCAAGCCGGGGTGTATAAAAGAGACCCAATCCCATTGGTGGGGATGCTAGCTATACATATTTCCTTCAAGAATTTCTTCACGATTGGGAAAGTTTACATAGCTAAGGGTTCAAATTTATTAGGCTGGAGGCCTCAAAAAGAACTATGAATAATATTAGACCCTAACAATGTAGAGCAAGTTATGGTGATGGACAGGTCGTTCACAGGCATGGATGTCTAAACAATTCCCTGGATTGTTTGTGGACCGGTTTGGTCATCTAAAAGATTTTCACATGAAATTAGATCAAAAGAAAAGGCAGTGCTGATGTTGCATAAAGCAAGACCGAATACCCATTTGATGCAGGAATTTGTGAAACAGAACTTAAACGGGTGAATCCAGGGGTTATTGAACCCATTGAAAGTTTTATATGGCTAGCTCCTATTACTCTTACTAAAAAACAGGAGGAACGGGGATTTCTTTAAGGACTTGACTTAAGAGTCCTACATGCCAACATTTGGGTTGACAGGTTTCCCTAAGTCAGAATAAATGAAATGGTAAGTTTGATAGGAGAAGCCTACTCCTTCAGAGTCATTGACCTCTCATCCGCATACCATCAGATAAAACTACAGCCAGACTCGAAATCTTTCATGTCCTTCACACCCCTCTTGGTGCATACAGATTTTGCAGGATGCCCTTCGGTTTAGCGTCCACTGTTTTTCAAAGGGTGCTGCAGCAAATTCTGGAAGGTATGCTTTCAGGGCGACACCCTGGTCTATGGGGTCTCTGGGGAAGTGCATAACACCTCATTAAGAAAGGTTTTTACTGCTCTTAAGAAAGCTGGCTTATCACTACAAACTGAGCAATTCCAAATAGGAGTAGGTTCCGTAGACAATCTGGGTTATACCATCTCTAAGGATGGTGTTAAACCTGAAGCAGTCAAGGAAGCGGAACCACCCACAAACAAGGAGGGAAGAACTGAAATCCTTTTTGGGCTTAGCTGCATATATTGCGAAGTTTGTAAAGACTTTTGAGGACTATACTGCACCCATGAGAACTTAGCTCAAGTAAGGAACTCACTTTATTGAGATCAAGAGTGCCAAAAATTGGGACTCGGATGAGTCCATAAAGCGTCAACTTCGGCATAAGCAAAAGGAATTGAGAAATTTGGAGGAGTAAAGGGTAAGAACACAAGCATTAGCAACTCAGAGGAAACTACGATATTGGTGATAAAGCGAATAAAATGATCGCATGGCTAGATAAAAGAGAGGGGGAACAAAGTTGGGCCCTGGAAATGAACACATTGAAGGGGACAACGCATCGGACGGAAGAGGAGATAGCGGAGGCATTTGCACAGTACTATGATGCACTCTATACCTCCTCCACTAAGCACACAGCAGCAGACTGTGTAGAACTACTGCATGAAGTTAATCTTCCCACATTAACGGAAGAGGATAGAGAGACACTAGACCAGGACTTCACGGTGGAGGAGATAGCCAGCGCATTCACTGACCTCCAGTCAAGGAATGGCTTGCCAGTGGAAATGTACAAAAGTGTAGCAAGTAAAATCGCACCTCATTTTCTGAATATGTATCAGGAATCCAGGGAAAGAGAGAAACTGCCCTTGGACAAACACACAGCATAGATAGTGGTGATACCTAAGAAAGGAAAACCCTCTGATGACTGTGGATCCCATAGACCAATATCATTATTAAATACGGAGGCAAAAGTGCTTGCCAAATCGTTGGCGACCAAACTACAGACAGTAATCACCACTATGGTTCATCTGGACCAGTCAGGATTTATGCTGCATAGGGCCACGTGACTTTACTTGAGGAGACTATATGGGGTGCACTGGACCAAAACTGAATGTACTAAAGATGCAGTGCTTCTCTCCCTGGATGCACAAATGGCATTCGACAGTACCGAATGGCAATATACGTTAGAAACATTTAACAGACTGGGCTTCGGTCCAAAGTTCTGTGCATTGGTAAAGCTCCTATACCAAGACCTGAAGGCAAGGGTAAAGTGAATGGAGTGGTATCCCGCTCCTTCCCTCTGAGGAATGGTACGAGGCAGGTCTGCCCGCTCTCACCCATGATTTTTGCATAGGAGCTACTGGCGGCCTGGGTCTGTAATGATACGATATTAACAGGCATAGAGGGAGGAGGAGACTGGGAGGACAGAATATCCCTATATACAAATGATGTGCTCCTCTATCTGGCAAATCCATACAGATCAGTACATCGGGTGCTGCACATCTTCCAGTTGTTCGGTAGTTACTCTGGGTGTACAATAAACTGGGATAAGTCCCTGATTTTTCCTGTAAAGGGAGATATCCCATGGAGACTAATTGACACGACCCCGCTAGTAGTCAAACATACGTTTACATATCTAGGCTTAAGAATATCCACGAAAGAAGACTTCCTGGCAGGAAACCCATACCATCAAATGCAGCAATTGAAGAGTGATGTGGAATGCTGAGAAGATTGCCGATATCACTGTTGGGCAGGGCGCTGCTTTTTAAAATGTCTCTACCCAGACTGCTCTACATCATGCAAAATACCTCATACATAATACCAAAAAGGGTATTCCAAGAAATTGATAGTGAACTGCGTAAACTCCTGTAGGACGGATGCTGTGCCAGAATAGCATTGTGTAAGCTGAAAAGAGGGGTGTATGAAGGGGGCTTGCATTTCCAGATATCCGAAAATACTATTGGGCCTCACAGCTAATAGTGGTAAATGACTGGGCATTCTCAGATCGTCATGACCCGGCTTTTCGGGGAGACCATTGGGCTATGGGGGGGTGGGGCTATTCTGCGGCACTATATAGTAGAAGCAAGGAAAGATCACTCCCATCGCACACAGAAAGTAGTATGTGCTTGGCGAGAGGCTGCCAAACATCTAGGATGGGAGGGGAAGTTGACAGAGAGGACTCCTTTATTGGTTAGCGACCAGCTAGGCGAGGTGGGGAGCCTGGCAGGATTAAAAAAAAGGGAGTTACTAGGGATTGAAAGCCTGGGAGATATTTGGAGGGAGCTTACACTACTTACGTTTGAGAATCTGCAATCCGAATACGAATTGGCTGACACAGAAAGGTATAGATACTTGCAGATGAGTCATGTCCTGCGCAAACATATTAGGGAAGGGGAAATACTGGCAGAGTGCTCCCCACTGGAAAATAGACTATTAATTGACCACATGGCAACGAACGCCACCTCATTAACGTATAGGAAAGTTGTATATACCTCACCCAACCAGATTGATCCCCTCAGAGGGGCATGGGAATTAGAACTAGGACTCCTGGAGGAGGATGATGATTGGGAGGAGGCAGTGCAGAGACCTCATGAGGTGGCAGTAAGAGCCAGGTTGCTTCTCATTCAGCTACTGCTTATCCTAAACAGGTCTTATGCTTCCAGAACATTGCTACATCGGTGGGGCTGAGGTGCATCACAGTACTGTGCAAGGGGGTGTATGGGGAATTAGGGCTCCTTCTTTCATATTCTCTGGGAGTTCAGGTACATTCACAACTAGTTGAAGTAAGTAACACAAATTATGGCAGAGGTCTCCGAGGAGGAGATCCCATTAGAACAGCGATGGCAAATACTGTGTGCGACGGGCGAGACAAAATGGCCCAAATACAAAACAGTATGGATTAAAATTGCGGCAATAGTGGCAAAAAGGAATATTGCCAGAGGGTGAGGGGCATCCAGACTGCCGGGAATGGGAGGGAGACTTAGACTGGAGCTCAGAGGCGGAAAAGGTAACTTCCACAGCCAGAGGTTGCCCACGAAATTGGGACAAAATATGGGGGCGGTGGAATATATAGAGGAATTTAGAAGAGTATAACGTTTCAAAGGAGGAGACAAGGCGGGCATAGAATGTATATGGAAAGAGAAGAGCACTCTTTCCTAGGGGTATGGCAACATCAGATGAGGGGGTGTGAGACTACAAATATTATGTTACATTTATGGCATGAAAAGAGTGTGTTGTAATCTACTGTAATATTTGTGTAAGAAAGATGTACTGAGCAGAAATTAATAAAAACATGTTTTAAAAAAAAAAAGTGCCAAAAATCTTTTGATTCCGGTAAGCTAGCCATCGTAAGAGCACAGTCCTTAAGGAATTTCGATTCTAGCCGGAAGACCATTCCCACACTGATGACAGTGGGAAGGAAATAGGGGCCATCTTGGCACAAGTGGTTGAAGGCTAGGAAATGATTGTAGACTTTGCTTCCAGGGCTCTTAAAGATTACGAGTATAATTATTCCACCGTAGAAAGAGAGGCATTGGCCTGTTATTCATATCCCACTTTAGATTTGCCCTGTGAGGGTTACCTTTCAAATTACTACAGATCACAAACCCCTCACATTTATCTTCACCTTAAAAGAAAGGGATAAGACCATCCCTCACAAAGCCTTTCCTAGATTTAGAAGGATACAATTTCAAAATCAAATCTGTTCCAGGTAGCAAAAACTTAGCTGCAGACTGCCTGTCCAGATTACCCTGGAATGGGGAAGAGGAGTTTAGTAAGTTCCCTTTCGTGCCCACTTTGGTTCTCCCTTACTTTAGCCTTACTCCACGTTTTAGGCCGCTTTTGTTTTACATGATCACACAGAATACATTTATTTTGAGCCATGATATTTTAGAAATACGCTGAACATGTTATTGTTATTCAGTTCTTCTAGGGATTCAGTCTGAACATTTCGAAAAAAGGTCGAACATGGTGCTCTGTTTTTCTGGGCTCAGTCAGCAACATCTAACGTTTAGACACAACACAGAGGCCCAACTGCTGTTTTCCAACACCACAATTCTTATTATATAAACCAAGAATTGCCCTTTGGAAAACAGAGAGGAGAGTTCTAGCAGAGGGGTATGGTCCTGGAACAGGCACACCAGCCTTGCATAAACTGAGTTTACTCCTATGATGCGGACCACAACTACAAATACCAGGTATGGAGTCTGGTGCCAATACCAGAGGTCACTGATTTATCCCAGTGCTCACATAGTGGTGGTAGGCTTAGACAGATGTATAATTTACCATGGTAGGGCTTTTCATTGTATACAGTTTGCTCATAATGTTGATTACTTTGCTTAATTATATGTTTTCTAATCGCAGCCGAACTGCTTCGTAATAGACAATAGTAGCTTAAATAAATATTGTAAACGTTCCTAGTGTCTTTCTTTTGTTTACTATGGACATGCATGAGTGAGAATTGAAAGGTGATTATCTGTTTCCATAGTTCCCTTGGGGATCAAAGTGTTGTGTTCTAGGTTGCCAATTCACCGGTTACTCTGGGAAGGTTAGGAGTGCAAGTGAGGCACTGTGAGCTAGTCAGATTTGGGCCCATTGGTACTGATGTTGTAAGGAGACTCCGTCCCTACAGTCTGACGTCCCCTGGGTCCAGGCACAGTTCCGTTTCGAAGCATAATTCCTGCAACAGAAGCAGGAGACTACTTCTGAGGATCAATTTTATTAGTCACTGTTAGAAATGGGGGTCTCTAGTTGGCAATGGTATACACCTTTGTCCAAATAAGGATCCTTGATTCCAGTCAGAGAAAGGGTGATACACTCCTGAATAACCCCTGCTCACCCCCTTGGTAGCTTGGCACAAGCAGACAGGCTTATCTCAGAGGCAGTGTGTAAAGCATTTGTGAACACATACAGTAATACAGTGAAAACACTACAAATGGACACCACACCAGTTTAGAAAAATATATATTCTCTGCTAGACTTAACACAAGACCAAACAACAAAAATCCACAATACTGTATCAAGAATGACTTAAAATTTTAGAAATAGCTTAGTTCAATGTAGATGGTAAATGCAACACATCACTCTCAAAGTACCTTGGATGCGTCACACAAAACAAACAAAAGGGTCGCAGGGAAGGTGATGCGTTGTTTCCTTGCTTCGGGGGAGGTGATGAGTCGGTTCCTTACTGCAGCGCAGGGGAGGTGATGCGTCGGTTCTTACTGCGTTCCGGTTACGATGTGACAAGATGGCGCCTCGATGAGACGATCCTGTGCGATGCGATAAAATGGCGTCTTTGATGCGATGCGACAACGGGGATGCGATGTGTGGACGCCCGACGGCCGTGTGGCAAAATCGATGAACTTTGGAGCCGCAACATGCCCTGCGACATGCTTCTCCAGTGATGCGACGGCGATCTCTGCGGCGGCCCGGTTCGCCATCGTATCGCAGATGAAGTGTGTTGCATCACTGGAGAACAGCTGCGGCAGCGGCACGCTTATTCGGCGATGCAACGGCAACTGCTGTGGCAGCGACACGCTTCTCCTTGTTGCGTCGCACTTCGAGCTCCCAGGACACGCAGCCTCTAAGAAGGCTCAAACAACAGCAGGCACCTCACTGCAGGTAGAATTCCCAGCAAGGGAATTCAGGGGAAGCTGGTGGTGAAGTCTTTGTGTCCCTGAGACTTCAGAACAGGAGGCAAGCTCAGCTTCAAGCCCTTGGAGATCTTCCTCAAGATGGTGAAAGTACACACAAAGTTCCTTTTCTCCTTTCTTTTGCAAGGAGTAACCACTGAATGCCAACCTCAAACAGTCACCAGCGCAGGGGCAGTCTCCTCCTTCAGCTTCCTTGGTTTCTTTCCTCAGCAAAGGTTTGTCTTGATTCCCAGAAGTGATCTAAAGTTCTAGGGTCTGGGCCCCAATATTTATACTACACAATTCTTTGTTCTCTGAAGGCAGGAGTGTCTGTACCTAGTCAAAACCAGTTCTGCCCTCCTGGGTGCAGCTTCCTGGCAGGAGGTGGAGACAGCATTGTTTGAGAGCAGACGTGGCCCAGATAGCTGAAAGGAAATCTCCTCCCCCTACTCTCTATTCTATGAGGGCTCAGGTCAGTGAAAGGGAATCTCCTCCCCTACTCTCTATTCAATGCAGGTCGTATTCAGCCCAGCCCTGACCCATCATACTGCTGGAGCCAAGGCCCTCTCCAGCCCCCTGTCACTCACAAACCAGACATGGAATACACAAACCTAGCAGAGACAACTGGATGGTTATGCAAGACAATTCCTACTTTCTAAAAGTGGTATTTTCAAAAACAGAATGTAAAAATCACCTTCACTAAAAGATGTAATTTAACATTTGGAGTTCAGGCATACTAAACTCGAATTTCTACCTTGTTCACTGCGTCAGTTAGGATTATAAGAGGTTATAATCAAACTGCCCGTTCAGCCCTATGGGAACAGGTAGCCTTGCAGTAGTGAAAAACGAAATTGGCTGTAATTCACTATTGGGACAAGCCACACACATCAGGGCATGTCCTACCTTTTACACACAATGTACCCTGCCCATAGGGGTGACTAACATGTAGAAAGGTTTAGGGACTGGCAAGTGGGTGCACTTGCCAAGTCGACATGGCAGTCCCAGACTGCACACAGGCTCTGCAAAGGCAGGCCTGAGCCACACTTTACAAGCTGCTTCTGTGGGTGGCACAACCAGTGCTGCAACCCCACCAGCAGCATTTGATTAACAGGCCCTGGGCACACATGGTGCACTGTACTAGGGACTGATAAGTAAATCAAATAACGATTCATAGAACCCCTAATCCATTACAACAATTTACAATAGGGAGCACTTGCACTTTGGCACTGAATAGCAGTGGCAAAGAGCCCAAAGCAACGAGGCCAGCAAAAACATAGCAAAAATACAGGAGGCAACAGCAAAAAAATGGAAGGGGGACCCACGCCAATGGTGCCAGATCTAACAGTCACCATTATGGGCGTAAAGAAGGAAGAAAGGGAAATATGGAAAATGTTATGACACTAAAGTTGGTTAAAGAAAAAATGTTCATGGGTGGCCAGGTAGGCCCAATGATTTACAGGGAGGAATCAAAAACGTTTGGGGGGTACGGCATGAAGTATATACAATGACAGGGAAAAGGGGAGAAAGAATGGTAACCCCCCACCCCCTCCCTCTAAGGAGATGCGGAATAGAGGAGTAGAATTACCCCACGAGAGCCCCTTGGGTAGGAGCATCACCAAGTCCAAAGTGTTTAAGGTGTGCTCTGAGTGATAAAACCAAAAGTGCTAGGAAAGAACCATTTTGCCCAGTGGAGGTACCCCTCAATCCATGCAATGAACTGAGATTGGACATTATTGGTCAATTCAGTCACTTCATATGGGCAGGAAAATGTATGCTTGTACTGGGTGGCGTTATTTTAGTATGTGCACGACACAAGTAGTGGAATCCATCAAGGTTGTCTCTCTATATCACCCACTATTATTATAGTCATGGGTATCAGTATATGAAGGCAATGCCATGGGTGCTCTGGGTGTCACTCCCTGGTGGCCCTATGAAGATATACCCTAGTAGACTTGGCCATGGTGGTGGCCATTCGCGCTGGGTGCTGCAGCAAGCAGTCTATGTAAACTGTTAATCTTTGGAGAAAGCAGGTACATTATACACAACGTGAGTGTACGGAGTGACTGCTTGGGGAGATAGTGGAACGGAATGCTAGAAATATAGGAGCGTGGGTTTTGAGTGCAGAGAAAATGTGTGTTTTGAGTGCACAGAAAGAGTGTGGGGGGCGAGGGTAAGTGTTGGTGTGTGGCAGACAATGTTGGTGTGTGGCAGACAATATTGGAGTGAGCAGCTGAAAGGTGCCCCAGACAGATATTTTACCTGTGGGAAGACATTGTTTGAGTTTTCCAAGCGTCGTTCATTAACTTAGAGTTGCCCAGAAGCTTACCTCTGTTACTAATGAATTACTAACAGCATGCACGTGACACACATCAGTTCCATCATTTACTCATACACAGGGGTGAATCAAGGAAATACAAACTACAACGTTTAAGCACCTTACAGCACCATGCAACCAACCCACTACAATAAGAGGGACAGGATACCATCTCAGTGGGTTACAGCATCATGATGCGACTGTACTGCATTTTTTTGTTCACTCGCCATCTTTCCCTCTGAGCAGAGGGACAAGGCTGGGGTTACACTAAACAAAAGTGCACTCAGTGCTGGGTGTGCTTAAGGAATACTGGGGTGACAGCAGTGGCAGGCCGATATAAACCCACGGCAGCTCTTTATAGGTAATGTCTGGAAGATGCATTAAATGTGCACACTTTGTAATTTTTAGAAGCAAAAAATGATAGAACACAGCAGCCAATCAGACTCTGAGGCGAGGGAAGAACATTCCACAAAGTATCTCTTAACGGAAACCGGAGAGGGCCTTGGGAACAAATAATAAACGTGTTCCTATTGCCGCTATGTCCTTGAGGAAAATACTGTAACGCTTACAAGCTAAAATGTTTGCAACTCACTGGCACAGGGAGCTGAATTTAACAGGTCTAAAAATGTGACCTTGATATTGACGGGTGCAAGTTTCAGGCTCCCATAGGCTCAGCTGGCAGCTTCCCCAACCAAGTTACAAAAACGTTAAATCCAGCTATAGATTAGGCTCTGTGACAGTTTCGAAAAGAACAGACAATACAAATAATGACTGACTGCTCGGTTTGAATATAACAAAATGGAAAAAAAAGGTTCTGATTACTTCCCCAGCCCCAATGACAGTTACATTTATCATTTAATACGTTTATTTCGAGTACGTGTTAAACAAGATAATACAGATTCTCTGTAAAAAAAAAAAAAAGTGATGAGGATTTCATTTAATATACATACAATAATAAATTACATCATCATGAGTCGATAGAGCGGTGTTTTATTAGGTCGAGCCTGGGCAGCGCATGCGCAGCTCTGCAAGGCATGCTGTATTAAGGTATGGACGTGAAGCTCTGTCCACTCTCCGCCCAGTTTTTTCGTTGGCTTGTGTCATTGTCCATTGTAAACTATGGCTTTTCATTAGTCAATAGGCTTAGTAGTCCCTCCTTAGTACCTCCTTGTCTCTTTTTGTAACCTCCCATGAGGACACCCCCTGTTACGGGTGTTGTTGCTCGGTAGGCTTTAATTACAGCCTTCAAGCACTATTTTCTCAAAGAGATTTGTCCTGCCTGCAGTTGCTGCAGGAAAAGAAGGACACACTCTCTCCTACGGCATTTACGATGCAATAGGTCTCCATTTACCAGAGTTTGAGCTATTGGCATTGTAAATGACAATGTCTTATTTATGGGTTTTTATAAAACACATACATAAATGGAAATGTCATTTACAATGTCAATAGCTCAAACTCTTGTAAATGAGAGAACTATTGCATTGCAAATGCTTGTGTTTTTTAGTGATAAGACTTTTTTATTACAATACATGGGATTCTCGCAAACACATGCGGAGCATACTGCCGGTGCTTTCTGTGCGGATAGAAAGGATTAACCCTCCGTGCCCCCCACACCCTTGGGAATGCGTTGGTACATCGTTTTCCTCATCCATGACTTATTCACTGCCCTTCCTTACAAATTGAAGAGCTGTGAGTTTTGAAAATGTATTTGTGAAAGTTACGTGTTTTTCTGTACCTATTTGTTGTTGAGAAGGCAGCTTGGCTTTCTATTTAATTTCTTATTTAGGTTTGAAGAGTTTCTTTGTTTTCAATAGGGCACGCAAATCATTCAAATTCTACATGCAAATCACTTACATTCTACAATCAAACACCTCCACATATGCCAGTCACGCCAATGATAGAGATCTTTATGGCTATGCTAATTCTCTGGTTAGTCCAGCGTGGCTGTCTCCTTTCTTAACACAGTTACAGACAATTTAACCCTTTCTCCCCACTTCAGTCTCCCTGACTCTAATTTGGTGTTGTTTTGGTGGAAAAGCAATGCTACTGTAGATGGCTTAAAAGGTAAAATGTGTATTTTTAAGCCATTATGCTACTTTAGCATGTAAGCCGATTGTAAGGCTCTTACACCTTAATGTTATTTTAACCCCCTGGCTGCGGCCAGAATTCTGCGCTTGTGCGGCACATTCCGATCGCGGGCGTGGTCATAACGGCTCCCGGCCGTCATTAGCACACGCCCACCGTAACTGATGACGATCGGGAGCAGTCATCAGCACCGAAGGGGTTAAAAGCAAGAAGGGTCCGACAAGAAGTTTGGAGTGAGGGACGATTGATTACTTTGCAGTTGTCGTATAAAGATAGCTATGCTATATTAAAGAGAAAGTTACCATAGCTGTGAAGACTGCTCTCCCGCCATGACCTGCAGATTGTGTGGACTGCTGTAAATCACTGGTTCTGAAGCTTCCCACCAGGACCAAAACCTACTTCCTGAGTTGTTAAGTTACTGGTTGCGGATAGCAAGCCACATTTGCTGTTCTTTATTGTTACTCAATAGAGAAAGAATTACTTGGTGATTGTTGCCAAGATGTAAAGGATCAAACCAAAACGTTGCGTTTCCTTGCAAAAAACAAAAAAAGTTCATTCTAAACACACTCAAAGCAACATTTACGATGGTATAGAAAGTTGTGGCAATTTTTTGTGCAACCCATGATGCGCTAGAACACTTCTCAATGACATGCAGATCAAAATGCTTACACTTTATGCATGAACTAAATGTAATCTGCATATATAAAAGGACAGTTTTATACATGTCTAATAAGATCTCCTTTCTCTAACAATTGAACTGTTCTGACATGTGCTGGCTTTCCCTTTTCATAGTGCAAGGTAAGAGACCAGATAACCTTAAAGGAAGAAAGTGCATTTTTGAGTATGTGGTGAGTGCTCCAAAGGCAAACATTTTTGAGTTTGAAAAATGAAACGCTTTGCATGGTGCATTGCAATTGTGTAAAGGACTTTTTCACTACATCCACTTTTCTGTTAAGCTTGTGATGGTAGATCACAGAAAACAAGCATTGGCATAGCCAATAGGTCTCGCTTTTGGGACCTTATAAGTATTTAGTTATGCAGCACAATATCCTTGGTGCAATAACATCAACATCAACTGTTGCATGGCTAAAAATGTATAAGGTCCCATAGGCGAGACCTATTGGCTATGCCAATGCTTGTTTTTAGAGGCCTGGCATGCAGTTTTAAATGTAGGCTGGTAAGAAAGGTGCCAACCCGAGGGGCAAGGTCTTGAGAGAAATAAGATAGGAAGAGAGGTGAGTTATAATGAGATAGCACAAATAGAAAGGTGAAGCACAGAATGACAGGTATGGTAAAAAAGCAGCGAGGCAGAGGCAGGTAGAGCCGGTGGGATGAAAAATAGAAAGATATGAGAAGTAGAGAGAAAAGAGGTGTAGATGAGGTAGAGAGGTGAGGCTAATACAGAGGAAGGGCGAGGGAGTAGTAGAGAATGGTGAAATCGAGAGAGTGACAGAGGTAAGACATGTATTAAACGAGCAAGACATTGGAAGCAGAGAGAATGAACGGAAACAGTGAAGGAGATAGAAAGAGAGATGAAAGCAAAGGGAGTGATAGATGGTGGAAGAGGTAGAGAGTGCATTGTAGAGAGAAAGAAGTAAAATAATGTGAAAGGTGAGTGAAAGAGGACATCAATAAAAAGAGACATAGAAGGCCAATAGGTGAGGTACATTGAGAGGCTAGCAAAACGAAAGTGAAAACCAAGGAGAAACCCCACCCCACAGTAACTATGGGTGCATGGATTTGCAGAGAATCCCTGCAATTTCCAGGAGTTACATAAGATGTTTGCATATGTGGGCAAAGAAGTGGGAGGAAACAGGGCTGGATATGATGAACCACAAACGGGGCAGCAGTACGCAGGCAGGGAGGTGTCAGAATCAGAAATAAAACAATATGCAGTGAAAAGGGAAAGAGAAACCGCTTTTGGTTTGAATATATTTAAACAGACCAAGAATGCAGCCCGGCTCGCGCACAGACCTATTTAGAATAACTTTCACGAATATATCTACCGCCTGCAGATACTCACGGTTTTCTTGTGCTCATTCGACGCTAGGAGAAAGGGCATGTGTGCTGCGACTTCTGAAATCTCAGTGGCAGTATTTAACAAGCATTTGCATAGGTCTTGCATTTGCGAGAGTTTGAGCTATTGGCATTGTAAATGACAATGCCTTATTTATGCGTTGAAAACCTGCAAGCTATGCCTAAACAAGCACTTTGTACTTATAGTCCTTACTTGTGAGAAGCAAGGCTGGCAGTCTCCTTTACTGCAAGCCTTGCTTTTCGTAAGCAAGGACTATACATACAAAGTGCGTGTTTATGCGCCCCCTGCAGGTTTTCAAAACAAATTAATAAAAGGCATTGTCAATTACAATGCCAATAGCTCCAACACTCGCAAATCCGGGACCTAATGCATTGCAAATGCTTGTCCCCGTTGACCCTGCTTTATTTACACAGTGTGATTTGCTCCGGATGTCCCCCCCACCTGTTCTGAGGATACGTTTGTTCTCAATACAATGCCATTTATAACGCACTGCTGCCTCCAAAGATGCATCCTGGTGCTAGCCACAAGGGTCCGATAAGTCATACACCAGACAACCCAAACAGATTCAGGTTCCCAGCTAGCGAGAATTAGAAAACAACATTTTCAGATTCTGTCTAAAGGCGGCTTCTGACAGGCTGTGGTGCAGACTGTGAGGAAGAGAAAGAAGCCTAAAGCTTGGAGGTGAGGAATGCCTGGTCCTTCCATTGCCTCTGTGGTCTTCTCCTCTTTACCCATGGTGGTTCTCGCTGCCCCTGCTCCACTGCTCACGTGATCTACATAAGGTCTGGTCCCACTTCCTATCCACGGCTGTTGCACCCACACCTAGAAGCTTCTCTGTCATGTCTATTGGGATACACCTACATGACAGTACCTTTTGAGGGAAGTGGTGCATGATTTTCACTATTTCTCCTGCAAGTGTCCAGTTGCACATGTTGAGGAGCATTGACTAGAATCTAGGAAGCTCTTCCTGGACCTGCGAACCCTGCTCCGGATCAGAGGTAGTCGCCATATATGTGTGTGTGAGGTAGCGGCTTAAATGAGGAGCAGCTGAGCGCTTGTGATGGTGGCGGTGCTCTGAAAGGGCTACCGAGCGCTGCGGCAGAGCCCACACTGCACAGCAACACCTACCTGGAAGTGCATCTACAATTTGATATATTTTTATGTTATTTTAAAGTGAGTGATAAAGGCTGTCATTTTTATCACACAGGCGAGGGAGCCGCTGACATACGGTGTTATATTGACATCTATTACTTGTAAGTGCTGCTTAGAGATTTCACTTTTTTACTTTATTTCTACATCAATTTTCCATATTGTAAGGCTTAATCACAAAATAAAATATTTTTAAGTAGAGGGAGCCTACCCCTTATTGTCCGCCTGGTGTTTTATTGCTGAGGCGGGAGCCCACTCTCCGTTTCGCCGCCGCAGCCCGAGCTGTTCTAGAAGCCTTCTCCGGGCCACTCTCAGCGCGACCCAGAATTCAGGCAACCTTGCCTGGGACATGGGCGGGGCATGGA
Source organism: Lissotriton helveticus (assembly GCF_964261635.1). Classification (NCBI taxonomy): domain Eukaryota; kingdom Metazoa; phylum Chordata; class Amphibia; order Caudata; family Salamandridae; genus Lissotriton; species Lissotriton helveticus. The sequence continues at coordinate 1,109,539,310 of NC_136059.1, forward strand.
GCGTGCGGCCGAAGGTGTCCGGGGCTCCTGTGAGCTGAGGGAGCCCTGTGTGTTGCAGCCCACGTGTAGGAGAAGCGAGGAGTGAGCCCACCCCGCTTTGGTGAATGCCGTATGGTGCGGCCGGAGCAGGATTTCAGGCGGGGCTCCTGTGAGCAAGACGGAGCCCCACATGTTGCTGCGCCAGTGACCGGGTGAAGAGGCGAGTCCCCCCTGCCATAGAGGAGACCAGCCGGGGAGCAGTGCAAAGTCCCCACAAGAGCCGGTGAGTGGGGTTGAGCGGGAGGCATGCTGTACGTGCCCACCGGCAGGCTGATGTACAAGTAGCAGACAAAAGGCGCCGTGCCTGGACATGACATATGCATGCATATGGTGCGTGCAGGCATTGTGATAACCCCGCGAGCCGTACGCGAGCACATCTACCGGTCTGCTAAGCTTCGGCACAGACAGTCTTTGTGCAAGCGTATATACGCGTGCAAATGTCCCGTTTCCCTTCGCAAAGCAAGTCGGCAACAATAGATCTCGCCTAGGCGAGCAGCACATGACACTGCATCGCTAAAGGAGACCTAAAAAACAAAAATATAAGGCGCATTACAGGACTTCTGAAGGATTGTTTCCTGGAATCGAATTGGCAATCTCTGAACAAGGAAATAAACGAGCAGCACGCGTGTTAAACAAGGAACAAACATGGAGCAAGAATCTGCACAGAGCGTGCGATAAAGGACAAAACCCGGAGTGGAGTTTCAGAAGTAACTGTTATTGCAGAGAAGTGCAAACATGCGAATGTGAACGGCCTAAGCACCCTGTAACTGCTGTGTCTTGAAAAGTGAAGTAAAACAAATCATTGCGCGTGACAAGGATGGAGGAGTGGGAGAACAAAGCAAACAATGAACGAATGAATAGCAACAATGAATGAGCATGAAAGGGAGTGTATTTAGGAACACTAACAAGCGAGGGGGTCCCTTGAATGACAGGGCTACAACAGGGGTGAGGTACTGGGCTAGTAACAAAAAGGGGTGGAGGACGGGCGGGTGAAGCAGCAACGTAGGAGGGCGCTGGAATGAAAACTGCAATGAGAAAGTGAAACGGGAGGGATTTCGAGGCCGCAGCACAACTAGAAACAAAAACAAGCAACAAAAAGACGCGTTGCCGGGAGACCCGCTCTGTGGTGGGGGAGGACGTTGAAGCGTGAGAAAGACGGAGAGGCGGAGCGAGGCGCGCATGCTTGTGCGAGTAACAGCACGCTCTATGCCTCAAAAAAAGCTGTGGTAGGCTTTTTGAAGCCCAGTAACTAAAAGTCTCGCCAGAGCAGCGCATGCACTGGCTCAGGCGAGACCTAAAAAGGTACTTCTTTGCATAGCTACACAGTTTTTTATGAGCATAGTTACCTTCATTGCCAGTCATCTACGCAAGGCCACGGCACTCAACTGCATTCAAACACCACCAACAGAAGCATAGCACCACCTCAGCATCACTCAGCCCAAGCACAGCACCACCTTCGAACCAGCACAGACCACCTTCGAACCAGCACAACACCTATACACCAACTCGACACCAGTGCAGCACCACCGCACTACCTCAGCATCAGTGCAGCACAACCACCTCAGCACAGTGCCACCACAGCATCACTCTGCACCACCTCAGCACCAGCGCAGCATTACCCAAGCATCACTAAACACAGCACTACCTCCGCATCAGTGCACCACCTCCTGCGCAGCACCAACGCAGCCCCAACACAGCATCAGCACAGCACCGCCTCCGCCGCAACTCAGCACCAGCATCACCTGAATATCACCAAAGCATCATTCAACACCACCTCAGCATTACTCAGTACTACCCCAGCACCACCTCAGCATCACACGGCACCACCTCAGCATCACACGGCACCACCTCAGTATCACTGGGCACCACCTCAGTATCACTCAGTACCACTTCAACACGAGTGCAGCACCACCTCAGCATCAGCATAGCATCAATACAGCACCAACTCAGCTCCACCACGGAATAAGCCCAGCACCAACTCGTCACTAATGCAGCACACTTCAGCATTAGCACAGTAGCACCAGTGCAGCATCACCTTAGCACCAGCTCAGCGCCAGCTCTGCAATACTAAGCACCACTTGAACATCAGCACAGCACCAACAAAGTATCACTCAGCACCGCCTTAGCATCACTCAGCACCACCAGTGTCACTCAGCAGCACCTCAGCATCACTCCGCACCACCTGAGCGCTGCATCAGCACAACACCATCTTAGCATCAGCACAGTACCAACTCCTCAACAGTGCACCACCAACTCTGCATCAGTGCGGCACTACCTCAGCTGCAGTGAAGCATCATCTCATTATCAGCACAACACCATCTCAGCATTAGCGCAGCACAACCACCTCCACATCAGTGCACCACCACCACCACCAGCTGATCCCCATCTCAGCACTGCACAGCCCCACCTCAGCAGCAATTCAGAACCAACGCAGCACCACTTCAGCGCAACACCACCTCAGCACAGAACCAACTCAGCATCACTTAGCACCAGTTCAGCTCCACCACCTCAGCATGAGTCATCGCCACATCATCACTCAGCAACTCAGTACCACCTAAGTATCATTTAGCATCATCTCAGAACCAGCACACCACCACTTCAGCATCACCTCACCCAAATACAGCTATATGCAACTAAAAGGTGAACAATCAATCTTTACTGAGTGCCTTTCGTCGCACAGCAACAACAGTCACTGCATTTTTATCAACGTTTGATCCGTTTAAACTAAAAACTACATTTTGTTTGTTAAAATCCGCAGTTTATGGAGCAGCTGATGCATTAAAAGGCAAATCCATAATTATGCTTAAAACCCGCAGCATCGCATAATTCCGAAAGTGTCCTCTCCTCTTCAACTCAAATCGGTCAAGCTACTACTTACTTCACCCAGAGTTTTAAAAAAACACGCCTGGGATCCTGCCACTTTCCCACACGAACCTCGGCATGAACACCACCACCCATCCAGTATTATAGACAGAGACGTTTTAATGCATGGGCAAAGTGGGCTCTGGCCCAGGGCCCCAGCCTTTCCAGGGGCCCCCTGACAGAGTCAGCTCCTGTTTTAAATACTGGTTTCCTTTAATTTATTGTTTACGTACCTGATGTGTGAGAGTCTAGTACAGCCATTTTGCAGAGAAATGTTGTGTTTATGTTTCATGCAATATACATTAAAAAAAAGTTTCTTTTAGATCAACACAAGGCCTAACTATAAGAAATGGGAGGGTGTCACAGAGATTATTTGCAGTAATATTGGTGAGCTGCTGCTGTGTTACAATATGGAAAACACACATAACTATCCCTGAATATTAGATATAAACACATTTAAGGCTTTATTTATGAGAAGTGTTGCATCGCTGTGTGAAAACTGATGCGTCACTTCTTAGTGCACCCTCCTTGCGACATGACGCATCATGTTGCAAGGAGTTATAGATACGTCAGTATTTATGATGTATCTGTAGGTGCAAAAGTGATGCATTGCTGGGGTGTGTCTGAAAATACATACAACTCCAGCAATGTGTCCTTTTACATGGAGCAAGCCCCATGTAAAAGGGCCTGCATCAGTCTCACGCCTACTGTGATGCAGGTTTAAGATAGTGACGCAATGGCAGAGATGTTTTAATGCATGGGCAAAGTGGGCTCTGGCCCAGGGCCCCAGCTTTTCAAGGGGCCCCCTGACAGAGTCAGCTCCTGTTTTAAATACTGGTTTCCTTTAATTTATTGTTTACGTACCTGATGTGTGAGAGTCTAGTACAGCCATTTTGCAGAGAAATGTTGTGTTTATGTTTCATGCAATATACATTAAAAAAAGTTTCTTTTAGATCAAAACAAGGCCTAACTATAAGAAATGGGAGGGTGTCACAGAGATTATTTGCAGTAATATTGGTGAGCTGCTGCTGTGTTACAATATGGAAAACACACATAACTATCCCTGAATATTAGATATAAACACATTTAAGGCTTTATTTATGAGAAGTGTTGCATCGCTGTGTGAAAACAGGGATGCGTCACTTCTTAGTGCACCCTCCTTACGACATGACGCATCATGTTGCAAGGAGTTATAGATACGTCAGTATTTCTGATGTATCTGTAGGTGCAAAAGTGATGCATTGCTGGGGTGTGTCTGAAAATACATGCAACTCCAGCAATGTGTCCTTTTACATGGAGCAAGCCCCATGTAAAAGGGCCTGCATCAGTCTCACGCCTGCTGTGAGGCAGATTTAAGATAGTGACGCAATGGCATCCTAGAAGTGGCCCACTGAGTTCTCCGAGATTTCAATGCGCCACTTCTACGAGGCTTTTTGCAGGGGAACACCCACCCTTCATACATTATACCTGGCACAGGTATAATGTGGTGCAGGGGTTTACAAAGTGACGCATCTACCTAGATGCGTCACTTTGTAAATAGGGCACAACATAGCACATTTTTTACACTGCCGGTGTGTCACAAAAAGTGATGCACCGGCGTCATGAAAGTGAACCAAGGCCTCATAAATAAGGCCCTTAGAATTTGGATGAGTGTTCCTTTGCACTGTCAGGGGCCTAATAAAATGAAATGAAATAGCGTATTTAATAAAGCGAGCAGCTACTCAGAATAGAGTGTCCTGGTGCGTGACAGCGGGAGGAAAATGTGTGTAAAAGACCCATCAGTTATTAAAAAGCCTGGTTCTTAAGTTCTTCTTGAAAGAGAGTAGGTCTGTGGTTAGGTTCAGAGACTCAGGTAGTCTGTTCTATTCTGCAATTTTCTGCCTAGAAGGTCGAGGGATCTACCCCCAGTGAGGGCACGGCATATTTTAGGCACGATGGCCAGGTTGGCATTGGAAGATCTTAGGGGTCTAGATGTCGTGTTGTGATTAACGAGCTTTTTTAGGTAGCCGGCTCCTATGCCATGGAAAGCTTTAAAGAAGATGGTCATCGCTTTAAAGTCGATCCTTTCTTTTATGCAGAGCCAGTGTAGAGACTTAAGAAGAGGGATCATACTTGATCTGGGTTTAGGTCTCAGGACGGCTCTGGCTGCCACGTTTTGTACCACTTGTAGGTGCTGGATAAGGGATTTGGGAAGACCAAGCTACAAGCTGTTGATATAGTCAAGCTTTGATGTCACCAGAGCCTGCACAACGATCTTTCTGCTCTCAAGCGGGAACAGTGGCACAATTGTTTTTTCCATCCGGAGTATGCCAAGGCAACACCAGTTAGGTTTTGGACTTGAAAGCGCATGGAGAGTGTCTTGCCTATGACAATTCCTAAGTTTTTGACTTTCTCCTTTTCCGCGGGCGGGGGCGGCAGATCTTATGGCCACCAAGAGCTCCAGTCAGGCATTTCTGGTTTACCAAAGAATACAACTTCAGTTTTGTCAGGATTACACTTCAGCTGATGGATCTTAAGCCAGTTAAAAAACTTTGTGAGGCAAGACCAAATCATTGCCCCGTCAAAGTTGGTTGCTTTTTCACATGTAAAATCAGCTGAGTGTCATCAGCATAGGAAACAATTTTGGCACCCTCTTCCTCTACCAGAAATGCAAGTGGGGATAGATATATAATAAATAGAGTAAGACTGAGAATGGAGCCCTGAGGGACACCTACATTCATGGTGGCTGGAACCGGGGATAAGAAAGTAGGGAGCCAGATGTCCTGAGATCTATTTGCCAAGAAGGATGACATCCATGTTAAGGCGGTCCCCCCAGGCCACTGTTAGCAAGTCTCTTCAGGAGCTTCTAATGTAGGATCATATCGAAGGCTGCGGACAGATAGAGCAGTATCAGCACAGCCTTATCTCCCGGGTCCAGCCTACCCTTGAAAAATTCAGTCACTTCCAGCAGAGCGGACTCTGTATTGTAGTTAGCCCTAAAACTGGATTGGGATTCATAAAGGAGCTTCCCATCTTCAATGTGTTTTTGGAGGGCCTTGTTTACATGCTTCTGTAATACTTAGGAGAGGGTCAGATAAATGGAGATTTGCCTGTAGTTGGCAGGGTCTGTCGGTTTGACATTAGCCTTTTTTTATCAGTGGAAGAATCTTAGCATTCTTCCATAATTTTGACATGTTGCCTGAGGAGAGGGAAGCATTAAAGAGCTGGTATACCGTGGTGTTTATGGTGTGAGCTAATAGGTGCAGGATTTTTGCTTGACATGGGTCGGTAGGAGAACCAGACTTAATGCTTTGGAGAAGGGTCAGCGACTCTTCAAGCTGAAACTCAGGGAAAGCTAGTAAAGATGGAGGATCCAAGAGGTGAAATTTGCTATTAGAACTAAGGTATAAGGTCAGTTCTTCTCTGAGATATTAGTGAAGGCTTGTTGGATCATGAAGATCTTTTTGTGGAAGAATTGAGCTATTTGCTTTGACTATCCTTCTGTGCATGGCCCTTCCTTTGTGCCGGCTTTCGGGGCAGTAAAGGATTTAACTATGCAACAGATTTCCTTACTCTCATTTTGGGCATTTTATATCTTGGTTTGAAAGAAGTTTTTCTTGGCTGCCTTCACGAGAATGTAATGAGCTTTTAAGGTGTCTTTATACGTATTCTTGTCCCCAGGTAGATAGGATTTACGCCATTTCCGTTCCATTTTAATATATTTTTCTAGATCTGAGGGAAGCGTTAAACCATGGAGCGGGTGGGGCCCACCTCTTTGAAGAGTAGGAAACAACCAGTACCGCTGCACCAATGTTGGTTCAGAGCCATGAATCTATTAAGAGGTCGTCCGAGTCGGGGCAGCCATCCAGCTCTGGGGAGGAACGACCAAGGGCATCTGCTAACATCGGGATTGATATTTTATAGAACGTCCTGTAATTAGGGGCCCTGTGTTAGCCCGAGGGACTGAAGCAGAGTTGGGAATTACAAATTTTAATAGGAGGTGGTCAGACCAGGTAATGGGAAGAGGCAGGCTTACTGATATGTCAAAATTGTGAAAGATTTGGTCTAGGGTATGACCCTTCTCATGGGTGGCCGAAGATAAAGATGGAAACATGTTGCAGGCCTGCAGCGTCTCCAACAAGGAAATTGTTTGAGGGTCTTTTCCATTGTTCATATGTATATTGAAATCTCCCATACTAAGGAAGTTGTTGTATTTTAAGGTCAGGGAGGTGGTGGCTGTATTAGGTGTAGTAATAATATGTCCAATTGCACCGGGAGTTCTGTTCATCAGAAAACCAGCTATGCTATTATGGGGGGATAAGGTACAGTGGAAGCCTAAGGACTCTTTGCCCTCAATGTTTTCCATCGGGATAGGAGAGCAGTCTAGTTTTTGATTGTAAATTATGGCGACACCATCCCCTTTCCCACTCGGTCAGTCCCTCCTAAGGATTTCATAACCCGTAGGGATGGCCGCGGTGATAGTAGGGTTGGAGTCTTCAGACAGCCAGGTCTCAGTGAGAAAAAAATATAAGGTTATTTCTTCTAAGAGTAGGTCATAAATGTGTGGTTCATACTTTTGCATAGAGCAACAATTTAAAAGGGTGGCCTTTAAGTCCTCTGTTTTCTTATTGTTTTTACACTTATTGTCGCATGGGAGGATCTTGGGTGCGAATTTCCTGGGCTGGAGGCGAGACCTGTTGCACTTATTTCATCAAATGTCTACCTCCAAGTTCGGATAAGCCGCTGAACACTGACATAATGGTAGTCGCATAAGGCTAAGCAGCTTTTCCCTATTGTAAAATAGTGGAAGAAACTCACTGAAGGGGAACCGGGCAGCATGGCCGGCGCCGGACGCAGACGGGACGCTGACAGGCTTACCTTTAACGCGCCCTTTGCACAGGTCCGTTTACATCAGGAATATATAGGCTAATGCAATGATGCAAACTGGATCGCTAACGCAGCTGAGGAAGCGGAAACTGCGTCGGCGGATGTGAGAAGCCCGATATTAGCCCCAGCCCTCCACACAATCGGGGTATCTTCCGCTGCTGACCAGGAATGGAGGAAATGCGAGATGCGAATCGGAGCAGCAAAGGAGGTGTAGGCAAGCTGAATCAAGTAAAGTGCGAGCGCGCGTGGGTAGGAGAAATTGTTATAAAGCACAGAGTAATTCAGCCACACATATACGATTTAAAAAGTAATAAAAACCTAGTAGCAGGGCTGGAAACAATAAATCCTACCGCTGTCAGCTGCGCGCGTTCGTTTGCAAGGGGAATATATAGGCTAATGCCTGTGAAGCAAACTGGATCGCTAACGCAGCTGAGGAAGCGGAAATAGCGTCGGCGGATGTGAGGGGCCCGATAGTAGCCCCAGCCCTCTGCACAATCGGCATATCAACCATGGCAGACCAGGACAGGAGGAAAAGCGAGATGCGAATTGGAGCAGCTAAGGAGGTGTAAGCAAGCAGAATCAAGTAAAGTGAAAGTGCGCGTAGGTAGGAGAGATTGTTAAAAAGCACAGAGTAATTCAGCCACACAAACAATTTAAAAAGTATTAAAAACCTAGTAGCAGAGCAGGAAACATTAAATCCTACCACTGTCAGCAGTGCGTATCCGTTTACATCAGGAATTTGTAGGCTTATGCCTATGATGCAAACTGGATCACTAACGCAGCTGAGGAAGCGTAAACAATGTTGGGAACGGGCTTAAATTGGATCATAAATTCAAAGCTGTTCTGAACAGGGGCCCCCAAAATATGTTTGGCCCAGGGCCCCCAAAATCCTTAAAATGTCCCTGATTATAGAAACATACCTGGTGCCCAGCCAATCTGCACCCTCCCCTACCCCCCCCATCATTTATCCTCCTCCCTGGCCCACATTTAAAAATAACGGTGCCCTGCCACTACCACCCATACCCACTTCTCTTCACGGACTGCCTCCTACCAACCTCTGCACCTTTCTTCCCCGCCTAAATTGAAGCACCACCGGCAGTACGGCAGTCTCTCCAAGAGCGTGTCAGCACAGAGGATAATTGAGCCAAATTAGACGGTCGAGGCCATTAGACGCAAACAGAGGATTGGTGTCATATACAACTGTTTATTAGATACACAGAAAGAGGATTTAGAGGCTCAAAATTTAAAATGGGGGAATCGACTGAAGTGTCAACATGTACATATTGAACAATCAATTGATATGGCAGGAAAGATTCTAATCTCTGCCAACTAAGGAACGCAACATTTTAAAACCATATTTAATTTATATCACACCCCTGCGAAAATGCTGAAGGGGGGGGGGGGCTAACAATGGGAAATGTTTCCGGTGCAGTGCAGATTTGGGCGATATTGTACATATTTTTAATATGTGTAGGAAACCAACTCAGTTTTTGGGCCATATAGAAAAGTTCCTCTCGGAAATTACTGGGGTGGAAATAAATATCACACCATCCACTATGTTACTGGGAGTAGGGGAAGACATGACAGATCGACACCCAGCCTTTGGATTCAGATAATTGATTTTTGTTGCTGTAGCTCGTCTTTGTATAGCCTCCATGTGGTTGCAGAAGGAAACCCCTACTTTTGAGATTTGGAGAGCGAGATTTTATGTTATTTTTAATTTAGAACATAGTCTTTATGCTCTTAAAGGGGTACGTACGAAAACGGAAAATATGGTTTCTATGATTGAACATATGAAGGATTAATATGAATTTATCTTAATATCACCTGTTTTGTACTGTGCCTGGGAGGCTTTAACCCCATTTCATATGTCTAATGAATTTGTCTTAGCCTTTTTTTGTAAGGCTATGGATGTTTTGCGATGTGTATCTTATTTATGAAATTAATGTGTATTTATCCACGTATTGGATTGCAATACAAACATTTTAAAAATAAATCCCTTCCTGTACAGACCCGCATCCGACAATGGGCCCCCAGGGGGACTTAGCAAAGCAATGTCTCCCTGGGGCATTTCGCGCGAGGGACGACCTCACGCGTCCTGATTGGGTGGAGGGAGGGAGGGGTTTTGGAGGACAAGCGCGGGGAGGGGAGGGAGGTTACGTCACTCTGAGCGAGTGATCGCAGCGGTGGCGTCGCTTTTGACCCACCCTGGTTTTTGACAAAGTCAAGGGTGTTGGTTTGTCCAAATAGTCAGGTGTTTGTGTGTTCTGTTTAAAAAAAAAAAAAAAAAATGACACAAACAAAATGTCCAGGATGTCACCTCAGGGCACTACAGGCAGGCCTTTTTGTTGTTTTGTTGGCGTGTTTGAAGGGGTTAGGATAATCTAGAGCGGATTTATCCTTTCTCTAAGGGGGAGGGCTTGGGAGGGTAGGCGGGGGAAGAAAAAGAAAGAAGGAAAACATACTGATGGTATGAAAGCAAGTTATGGTTTGTTTGGAAATAAAGCATTGGGGAAAAAGATATGTATTTGAAAGTTTAATGTTGCGGGTCTGTCTTTGGCTGTCCTGGTAATAAAGGTGACCTTTTATGCTATATTCAGAGTTGTGTGAGAGTCCTTATTTGCGCGAGTAAAAGGGCTACCGGCCCCATTGACACCGGTGCTGCGGAGTAACAACAGTGAATAACCAGAATTATAATCCAGATATTCACGCTAACGGCTCTCTCAGAGAGCCTGACCTCACAATGGTATTTAGACAAGGGGCCTGCGGGTAAGACTAGCAGTTGTTAGCAGCTGCAAGATTCACTGTGTCGCCGGTCCTAGGTCGGCCTCGGGTTGTTTTAGAGACCATTTTGCTGAAGAAATGTGATATTTACTAAACATTTCGAGTCATATTTCACCGAAGTCCTCTTTGGCAATAAGAAGAATGGACTAAGCAGATATGTCAAAATAACAAAGAAGTGCATTTGAAAAGGTTATTCTTCTCTAAAGATGGAATTCATGTTTACATTTTTGTCAAAGGTCTTTGAATAAACAGCCAATAGCACACAAACAGCAGGTCATGCTTTAAAGCAGGCGAGGGGGGTCTTGAGAATAGTCTATCAGAAAGAACATGCCTTATGCAATAAGGAGGAGAGGAGTTGGCCTAACAGCTGGGCGGTCTACCTCGAATCTGGGTAATTGGGTTCGAGTCTCGGCAATGACGCTGAACATCCTGTGATTCTGGGCAAATTGCTTAATCTCTCCCTGTGCCTAACAAAAATGAATGTGTCCTCATGTAACGCTACTGGTGCTATGTAAAGCGCTATGATACCCGATTCGGATCAAGTTTGTGCTACATAAAACTCAGTAAAAAAAAAACATTTTTTTAAAAGGTTGTGTCAAACAGCGCTTCATATAGCACGTTTTCCATTTCTAAGCTCTACCGATGGATGTCTGAGTTCACATTGCAGGGTTCTCAAATTGTGACCTGGTAATGAATATTTCAGCAGCGCACTTGTATCTCGCGGAGCCATCTTGTGGTAGAGAGGACAAGATGCTTGCTCACAGTCTCGCCGTACTCTGCAGTACTACCTTTCCAAGTCCTGCATCTGTCGTGTTCTACAATGAAGGCTAGCGGCAGGCAGTAGGGTTGGGAGTCGTAGATGGATGCGGATTAAGGATGAGCAGGTTGCACGGTTTTCACACTGTGTATCCGGGTTTTTACACAAAGCCTGCCCCGGTTACCTGTTCTCCAGTGTACTCTGATAGGCTGCCCCGGGACACCAAAGGTGGCCACCTACGAGGGCGGCCACCCTTAGTGCCATAGGATGGCACAGACCCTGAGCGGTCTAGTGGTTGGAGGGACCAGTGGTCCCCCTGTGATGTCACTTCCGGTCATTGGGGGGGGGGGGGGGGGGGGAAGGAGGGCTGTAGGGCTATATAGTCCTGGGGGCGAGGGTCAAGCGCCCTCTTTGTCCCTGGCTGCTGCTCGCGCGACCCTCGCCCTTCCCTGCTCTGACCTCGAGCGGGTGCTGCCAGTTGCTGTTTTTTGAGGTGAGAAAGGCCTTTGGGGGGTTCGTGGCAGGGTTAAAGGTGGTTGGTTTCGAAGTGGAGGGCGCAGGGGTCCGTTCTGCGGTGTCGGTGGGTGGGGGGCTCACATGTGTCGTGTGTCGCCCTGCTGCGTAGCTGCCCGGGGGGGGGGGGGGGGGGGGGGGGGAAGGGGGATTGGTGTGCTGATAGGGATGCGAGGTAGGCTGCTGGTGCAGCGGTAATTTTGTTCTCCGTGTGGGGGAAGGGGCCGGGGATTCCTGGGGCCTTGTGAGTTGGCGGGCGGGAGGCCCCCCCCCCTCGCACATGGTTCCGTTACGTCTCCCCCCTCTTTTGGAAGCATGCATCCTCAATTTTCCTTCAGGCATCGACTCTGGGGCAGTTTTGGGTCGGCAACGAGCCTCCGCGATCTTTTCCTACCTCCGTGCTGCTGTCTTGCACGCGCCGGCCCTGGGCCTCCTCTTCTTCCTGGGGCGGGCGGCGCGTCGCGGGGGTGGCCGGGCTCGGCCCCCTTGCTAACCCCTCTGCCCCCGTGCCGGGAGGGAAGGGGCGGCGTTTGCAGTCGGGGCTCAAAGAGTGTCTTTCCTCCTGCCTTGTGCTCGCTCTTTGCTCCGCGGCCTCGCGGGTCCCTGTCCTCGTGGTTGGGGCCCACGCTAGCCAATCTTTGCTTTGCTAGTCTTTGCGTGCCGGAGGCCAGGCTTTGCGTCGCACGTGCTCAACCCCCCCCCCACCTCCCCTTTACCAGCGCGGAGAGGAAGGGGGATTCTTAGCCGTCGCGATCCGGGTGCTCAGGTGGGTTCCCTTTAGCAATTTTGCTGTTATGCAATTAAGTAGCGCGATGTCGACATGCAGGCGTCGGTGCGCTTATGAACTATACGTGTTATGCTTGGGTAACTTGACACGTCATTGTTCTCGGAGGCAGGCATTATGTAGCTTGATATGGGTTATGAAGGGGATTGCCGATGTTGGACTTTTATTTCCGGTGCTATGTGGATGCGGGGGAAGGGGAGGGGGGGGGGCGGTGGGGGCAATTGACTCTTGTTTGTCTCACTGCAGGACTGCTGGAAGAGAAGACACACGCCAGGTAGCGCTATTATCACCCGCTGGCCTTCCGGGTCGCGCTGGACCACTGGTCGATTAGCACGCATGCGTGTGACATGCGCGCTCTTCTACCCCTCCCTCCTCCTTACGGGCGACCTTGTTCTTGGCGTGGGGGGCGGGCTTGGGGAATTTTATGTGTTTTGTCTTTCAGCAGGAGAGCAGCAAAGTGAAGGTCGACAACATGGAGTGAACGGGGCAGTGTGGGTGGTGGGGGGGCGGTTAAAAGGTATTGATTGCTTTTAATTTCTATTACTGCAGGACTTCATCCAGATGAGTGTAGGATCACACATCACGACGTAAGCGCAGAGTAATTTGGTTTGTGCAACTGCGGGCAGTGGTCCGGTTTTAATGGATAATGGCTGCAGGTTTCCTCCCCAGGATGTTCTTTTGCCTTTTAAAATGTAGTCATATTTATGCTTACTTGGGCTCGTACAGTCTGTACTTGCTGCACTTGAGAGTGTGTGCCTGCTGCCGGTGTTGCTTCAACTCCACGGCTTGCTAATTTGCTTGTTCCTTTCCTGTATCAGTTATCGCAGGCAACTTATCTGGTTAAATAGTGCTATGCTCTGACACTTTTGGGTATATTCGCGATTGACCGAAGTACCCTAAATAATAATTAACAGTAATGGAATTTGGAACATCTCTGGTACTACCTCAATTAGTAGTACATATTTAGTGGATTTATTATGAATAGCTAAGGTGGTACTCCCACGGCTTAGATCAGGTAGCCTAGGTGGCTATCCAATGATGAGTTACTGATGGGTGAATTGGTCTTACTTTATTCCTCAACTGCGACGTGGCTAGATGGAGGTAAGAGAGTCGGGTTTTATGTCTGGAGCGAATTAGGGAGTTTAACTAAAGGCTGAGTTGATGCAACATCCATGCTCCAGTTGGGTTTGTAATTTACATCCATAGTTAAACATATGAGCTATTTTCCACCTAAGGTCAACACTTTCCCATCCCAGGGAGCTCTCTTTCCAGCTTCCTAGATAGAGGTAGGAGAGTTGTGTTTTATATTTGAAGTAAATCAGGGAGCTGACCTAAAGGTTGAGTTGATATACCATCGTTGCTCCTGTCGAGTTGAGATTGGAGAAATACATTACAGGAGTTACCAACCTACATGTCAAAGGGGATAATGTGACTGGGGGACTGGTAACAAAGTGCTGAAAGTCAAGTAGAGGTTAATTACAGCGACACATGGCAGACAGTCTAAAACATGAACGAACGCTATGCGGCGACGGTGGCACTTGTGCAAGTACCGGAAGCAAACACATCGTCAGGGTGGCATACAGTGTGTTACTGGAGCATTGTATATAGGCATGTTGCACACGTGTACCAAGCACAGGTAGTAAGATTATACTGCAATAAATGATTGACTTTCAATAACATGAACACACTGTGCAGACACTTCCATAGTCAAGCGAAATTTAATTTCATTATTGAAAGGTCTGCATTTAGATATTGGAGAGGTCTTGAAGTAAGTTAGACGTGTCTTCATAGGAGGATAACTTGGAGGTCAGTTTGGAAGGCCCGTGAGGACGACGTGTTGCTGGAAGTAATGTAGGGGGACAAGTTAGAAGTTACTCAATATCACATACAGCCATGCAATGTAGATAGCTAAACTTTGAATTCGATCTGTTAATATCTGATGGTTAGTATCATCATTGATCAGTTTAAGAGTGTACGATGAGTGGTGCCGGATTTGTGCATTCACCATCAATTCTGGTATGTTGGCTGAAGCGATGGTAATATTGCTATCAAAGTATCTAAAGTTAACCCACAACAGCGTGGGACCACAAGGATGTATTTGCTTTGAATATGGTTATTAGTACACAAACCCTTTACATCTTGAAGCGGAACTCGTGGGGAGCAAACATAGATTTTCCCATCAGTAAAGAATTAATGACGGATCTATGAGTCAATTAGATGCTTGCCGCCGATTAGACTGTTTATCATTACAGAGGGGATAGGAACCTGGTTTGCAGGTCTCTGCAGCTCCATGCTCCTGGAGTTAGTTAGTACAGCCTTGGCCAGATGGGTCAGAACACTTAAGGGGACAGAACTGACACTACCATAGGTGACCTCATTATTAAGAAAACGCGAAGTTGCGCGTAGCAAGGTGACTTCATGAGAGGATAGTAGAAGAGGTCTAATCTGGGCACTGCAGGAAGAGAATGGGTCAGGTATGCTGATTTATATGGCTTAAATAGTATGAGTGCGGTACATTAGTACATTCTTGGCAGACAGTCAGACGTAAGAACACTTTATGAGGCATTGGTGCAACACGTGCTAGCGCCGGAACACTGACTAGAAAGGTGGCAAAGTGTGTTACCAGAGATTGGTGACTGGTGCATGCGTCTATAGAGGACCACACTAGGTTATAGGTCTACACGGCCATATTGGGCACACTCTCAAGGCGTCTTTACTTGGGAAGACATCTCCAAAGTCAAGGAGAAAATTATTCCGTTACTGAAAGGTCTCCCTTCAAATATTAGAGATGACAACTTCAATTTGGAAGTGTGCAGTTAATGCGGACAAATTAGTGCTCATGACTTCCAACCGGCCTGGGTAGCGTGTGAGGCATTGAGGGCCATGTCTCATTGCTGAGAATGCGGATTGTGGAGGGGGGGGTGGGGTGCTTTTGATCAATGTTTTCTGTCTCCAATGCAGGAACCGCGCTGGAGAACATCCCTACACACAGGGGGGGGGGGCTACATGAATTATCAACAGGTATAAGGATTTCTGTGCCGTTTGCTCTCTAATATTTATTAGCTGTTGATCAACAGAGGCCCCATCCACTGAGTGACTGGTGGGTGCTTGATACCTGTGGCACATTGGAAAACCCATGTTAGGATTACTCCCTTGGTCGGTCTGATTAATCCAGAAGGGTGGAATGCTTTCTCCCACGATACCCACAGTTATTGTTTAACAACATTAGGCTATGACCATAGAGCTACCCAGTTTTACTTTCCTGTCGGGTCACAGCTCCTAGGTGACTGGACAAGTACCCTCATGGGTAATATGGTCTGAAGACCGGTTGGGTCCTCATTGTGGGGTACATGGAGGACTTCTTAAAATCCCAGGTCTCACGGGGCCAGGCAGTTCTGACTGACTGTAATTGTGTGATACTCTGTCCCATCGGAGCTACTCAGTCTCTTTCAAGTCCAGGCAATTTTACGCCCTAGGTTTCGTGCATAGGTCACTGTCTCCCACATGCACACTTCAGCTAGGGAATGTCTGACTAAAGCAGCCTTATATCCACGAGGGAGTTGACCTAACGGATAGGGCAGTCGTCATCGAATCTGGGGAACTGGGTTTGAGTCTCGGCAACAGCGCTGAACATCCTGTTTCGTGGTCTGCCCAGAACCTTGTGGGTCAGATGGGCGTATTTCTGACATTGGGTCTCCATCAACTTCAATGTTGTGTGCTAGCAAGAATGTGTCTCTTAGTCTTCCAATGTCTCTCTTCGTGCACTGAAATCATGGAAATGTCACATAGCGGTCTTACGCGGGTAGCCCTGAAAAGGGTGGCTAGCTCGTGGCTGGCTATGCAAGAAAGCATAACTGAGGCTTCCTTACCTTGGGCAAAGAAGCAGCTTTGACTGTTATAAGTATAGTGCTCCTTTTGTAAATTACAGGGAGGCATTTGACAGGTGGCAATACACCAGGCAATATTCAGCACATTACCCGAACTACTAGAGAGCCCGGCAGATTAGTTGGGCCTGCACAAGCAGCACATTAACTGCTGCATCCTGGCCCACGTTGAGACAATCACTTAGTTGTACCACAGCACTGCCAGTTTCAGTCTCTGGCCCATTGGCACTATGGGGGTGCATTATCAGGTTACACAGAATGTAAGGCCTGCATTAGCCACTCACATACTCACACACCTCCTCCAATCTGATCCCTCTAAGACCGCGCGGCTATGCCTCCACTTTGAATCAGGCTGTTACAGTAAGCCTCTACTTGTTAGTTCATGGGACACAGGTTGACACATGTCAGGCCATGTAAGCGATTGGTTGAGGCTGGTTTTACGCGAAGGGTCCAGAAATGGGCAGGCAATTTTAGCAGCAAAAATTAACAGGGGTTGACACGCAATGGGGGGCCCGTGGCAAGGTGCTTGGGTGAGCTTGCACCTAGTTAGTATTTAATTAGTTGTTTTCAGGTTCCAATTAAGGATTCCTCCGGTAGTGTGCACATGCCAGGAAGTAAGAGGCAGGATTAGTTCATCTAGTTGCACTACTTGTGTATATATACTTGTATAGGCTGCTTGTTACAAGCTTCATAGGGTCCATCGAAGGCCAGGCACAGGGGGACGTCTTGTTCAAGTGTTAAACGTGAAGAGATCCTCTACACAGTGTTTTAAGCCAACTCCAGAACACAGTTCGCAGGAATAGTTGAGAGGTGAGGGTCCTACAATTAAGTCCCTTGGGTTTGAAAGTACGTGTCTTTCCAGTGAGGCTGAACAGGCAAGGAGTTGGTTAGCCTCCAGTAGGGTCGGCGTCATGGAGTGAGCCGACTGGCGTGACCTGGATGGTGAAGATGTCCCCAGTAGGTCCAAGTAAGGGTGTGAGGCCAAATGCTAGACAGGGGACACCAGGCCAGTGGCGTCGTTTTACCTGATAGAGGCTTGTTGGTTGCTGGTCAGCCAGCTGTACAGAATAGGGAGACCGAGGGATGGCGTACTAGATGGACACCTTAAAAGCACAGTGGGCAGTGAGTTGTGAAGTTCATGGACATCACTGTCACAGTTCCCTGTCCGGAGGGCGGCAGAAGGGAGAAGGAAGTTTGGTTGCGCGCCAGCTTGGCAGTGCGGAGGAAGAGAGCAGACTTGTCCTTGCCTGAGCCGAGGGAGGCCGGTGATTGCAATTGCAGGGCAAAAGGTCCTTGGCACAAAGGAGAGGTGGATAGTGTTGCCCGACAACTTGGGAGTGGCCTGAAGCAGAGGAGAACTTGTTTCATCAGGCTTGGGTTGCTACTGGCCAAATGCACTGTGTGCTTTGTTAGACGGGGTTCATTTACCCGAAGTTGATATGGCGATCTTTGGTTGGTATAGCGGAAGACACTAGGAGCAGCAGGTTGTACTAATAGGAAGCTAGTTGGTGGGGGGACTCTGGGGCGGCGGCGGCCACACCCAGAGCCTTGGCGGAGTTACAGGGCGATCCAATGCAGAAAGGTACAGAGGGGTACCCTCTACAGGAGCACCGGTGGGTGCGAGAGCAGAATTATCCTCCAGGGAGATCCACGCTGTGATGGATCCTGGAGGACCGACGGCGCCCCGTTAGTCCTTCGGGCGGTTGTAGACCTGAGCAACCGGGGGTTGCCACAACGCTCCGCCCCCGAGGGGGGGGCGTGAGCAAGGGGCGGAATAGAGGTCCACCGAGGGGAGGGGTTAGACCTTCCCTCAAAACTGACAACGCCCCCGCGGTTAACACCCCCGGGGGTTATGGCTCATCAGGTGGGCGGGTCGCGAGGGGCGGCCTGCTCTTGGATCACCCGTAAGATAACCCAACATGTTGGCATAATGTATGTGCTAATAAAGCTGCAACAACTTTCTCCATCAACTTGTGTCGTGTCGGTTATTGGTGGAGGGGTATGTTGTATGAAGAAAGGTCTGGGTCTGGGCCGATATTGGCACTATGTCCCAGGGTAGTAGGAGACACGAAGTTCCTGGGAGAACAGGGACAGACTGGAGGACTTTCCATTGACCCTATGCAACGTGCCCGTGGATTCCGAGCCACAGGCTCTGATAAACGTACACAATCGCATAGTTCTGAAGTGCAATAGAAAGGCAGGCTTGCAGTCAGTTTGCAAGTATGCTTTATCATTATTTACATTCTGCATAAAGCAATGGTTGACAAGCATAGGGTTTTGAAGTGGAAGTAACACTTTTACCACTTTGTGTGTATGCTGTTAAGTGGAGCATGTATGCAAAATTTCAAAAGTTGAGAAAAAGAAAACTTTTCTAAAACTTTACGGGTTCCTCAAGGAAGCGCACATTTTTGTTAGAGTCCGGTCTACTCTTTTTTCTTTTTTTAGTAGCTAGGGCTTTGCATCAAAAAACATTGGTGGCTGCATGGGAATGCCCCATAACAACCCATGTACCGTCCCCCTATCGCCAAGTAGCATTCAGCTCTACTTTGCGTTGGGTTATCTTGCATTTATTTTTCACTTAAGATGCCTGCTTTCTGTTTTACATGCAGTTATGGTCCACAGTGAGGGACACTGATATTATGTGGTGGGGAGGATAAAATTAGGAGGCCGGGTTCACAAAATCATACTCCAATAAAAGGAAAATTATGCAGCATAATGAGGCAAATTTTGTCATAGTATTTCTTCACTGCTGTAAGTTTTACAAATCATAACACGGGGAAATTCTTCATCTCATTAGCACAAGGAATACGCAACTGAAAGGTTGAAAGATCACCTTGCAAAGATCCGACCACCCAACATTGAAGCGTGGGGTGTTTCAGGGAGTGGTTTATTTACACAAGCAACTCCAACTCCGTCTGTGTGATCCTGGCATATGATTGAACAGCACATATATGAAGGATCTTGCTTAGGAGGCTCTCGCAGTCGCTTCTTGAAAAGAGCGATGCTGAATTGAAGCCCAAATTAACAGCGGTGGCTGCCAGCTACAGAGAGTGGTGTGGTGGGGCAAATGGGTGGTGGATGCATGCACAAGCAATTACATTAACTACATTTCAGACATGCATTACATGATCATTTTAAAGGTAAAATGCTTAACTTTAAAGCGTTAATGCAATCCATGTCGGCGATTTAGTGCATATTAACACAAAGACATCAAAATAGATTTTTTTTAAAAAGGAAATAAAAGTCACTTACCTTGCTGCACGTCCTCGCTCCGTCCTGGTGTTCTTGTCTCCTCCAGCACATGCCCCATCTAACTCCCTTAACCAATCCTGGCGCCACTCACATGCTGTTAACTAGCACGAGAGAAGCGCCGGGATTAGATGGAGCGGGCTCTCAGTGCTCCCAAGGGCCTGTGCTTGCTCTCAACCCAGCTGAGTTGAAATGTTTACAGTGCGCATCTGGATGGCCATCGCAAGACAGCTGGCCAAAGAGACATGCACACTTTAAACTTAAGCGCCCAGGCCACCACTCCTCTCTGCTGTTGCCACTCAGCAGTGACCAGCCCCGTCCTAACACTCAGTGCAGGACGTGGATTAGTGAAAAATAAAATGGTTATAAATTACATTTATTACCAATTTATTTTTTCATTTCATTTCTGTAGCATGGGGGCTTTTTATTTAGAGGGCGATGCTTCTCCGCACTAATGGAGGAGCCGTTTCTGGGAACAAACATGATTAATTAGAAGATATAAAATGCATTTTTGGCTTGGGCACCTCAATTTTCAAATCCTAATATATTTATTAAATATTTCATACAACAAATAAAACATGAAATTGGGGCAAAAAGGCCACTAGCTCTGTAAATAAAACTTTATTCATGAGTCCTCTTTAAGTCAAATGCCATCAAAATGATGAAATATGCTGCTCCTTCTTGCCACATCTCTGCCCCTGCCTTCAATGTAGTCAGGATCACAGTTTCAATGCACTGAAAAACGAGTGAAATTTTAACAGGGACTGCATATCTGGGGGGGCCTCTACTGATTGAACAGCCAGGTCTTTAGTATCCTCCTGAAGCTCAGCAGGTCTTGGGTCTGTCGTAGGCTCGGTGGGAGGGTGTTCCATGTCTTGGCCGCGAGGTGGGAGAAGGATCTCCTGCCGGTGGTTGTTCTTCGGATGCACGGGACGGTGGCGAGTGAGAGGTCGGCGGAGCGCAGCTGGCGGTTGGGGGTGTAGAAGGAGAGCAGTCTGTTGAGGTAGGCTGGGCCGGTCTTGTGGAGTGCCTTGTGTGCGTGGATGAGGATCTTGAAGGATATCCTCTTGTTGACGGGGACACTTTTACACCCAAACGACTAGAGTGGCAGCATCTGAGTGCATACTCTACGCACTATTCATGAGGTAGTGTGATATATCTGTGGCGGTCACCGTTTTTCATGTAACATTTATGACCAACGCCAGAAAACTACTCAGTCATCCACAGCTCTCAAGCACATCCCTATAGCCCCCGGCCAGTAGGGTGGTTTGGCTAGAGAAAGTGATGGAAAAGAAAAACAGGCAGTGGTAAAGCACCATTTCCATTGGTCAAATCAATGTATTTTTCTCATTTACCTGCCCAATCCCAAAAGAAATCTCAAAGGGATCCTTTACTTTGTGCCATCTAGCGTTGACAACGTTGGTAGATATACAAAGTTCAAGCTTAGTGTCCAAGATATCCATTCTTGACCATCTCTCAGACCCGGTCTCTCCCTCCTCCCGCCGCATGGCCCGCCCCGAGTGTGCCCGGCCTCCTCCTGCTGCCTCTGTGCTCTGACCCGCCCTGGACCCTGCCTGCCCTCTGTACCTGCTCGCGCTACGTACCTGGATCGCCGCCCTTTGGTCGCTCCGTTCTCGCCGTCCTTGTGTGAAGCTGTGGTAGTGTATCATTGTCAGTTTCTCTTCTCTTGTCCTTAATTTGTATTTTATTTTATTGTCATTGTTTGCTCGCTTTGTGCCCCGCTTGTCCCCTGCCCCACCCCGCTCCCTGCCGCTGCTCCCCCGCGGCCCCTCCCACGCTCCCTCCAGCATCACCGCACCGCTGCCCCCCTCCCGCCACCCCGCTCCCGCCTCCCAGCTGCTCCTCCCTCCCACTAGGGTAGATAAGGCGCGGCTCACAGGCGAGGAGCTGTGACCTGATCTGACCTGGTCAGACCCGGTCGCTCCCTCCTCCCGCCGCGTGGCCCGCCCAGAGTGTGCCCGGCCTCCTCCTGCTGCCTCTGTGCTCTGACCCGCCCTGCACCCTGCCTGCCCTCTGTACCTGCTCGCGCTAGGTACCTGGATCGCCGCCCTTTTGTCGCTCCGTTCTCGCCGTCCTTGTGTGAAGCTGTGGTAGTGTATCATTGTCAGTTTCTCTTCTGTTGTCCTTATTTGTATTTTATTTTATTGTCATTGTTTGCTCGCTTTGTGCCCCGCTTGTCCCCTGCCCCACCCTGCTCCCTGCCGCTGCTCCCCCGCGGCCCCTCCCACGCTGCCTCCAGCATCACCGCACCGCTGCCCACCCTCCCGCCACCCCGCTCCCGCCTCCCAGCTGCTCCTCCCTCGCCCCCCCGCCACTCTCCATTTATGGCAGAGTGCAAGCGTACACGCAGCGGGCGCGCCGATTGCGCGCCAAAGGTAAGCCCGTCTGCACCCGTCCACGCCTGGACCGCACCCAGCGCCAGACCCCCTCGCCCCCTAAGAGGCCAGCCCACCCGCCGGACCTACGACCACGCCATCCTCCACGCTCTCAACACCGGCCGGACCCCCGGCTGCCACCAAGCCACCCCAGGACGCACCCACGGACCCTTCGCCTGCCAATCCTGCAAGTTCTCCTGCATCCGGACCTGCACCGCACCCGCCAAGCCGAGCACCAGCAGAAACTACCTGAAATGCATCCTGCTCAACACCCGCTCAGTCCACAGACACACCGTAGAACTCTGGAACCTCCTCGACACCACGGCTCCAGACATCGCCTTCCTCACGGAAACCTGGATGAACGACTCCTCAGCGCCAGACATCGCCATCGCCATCGCCATCCCGGACGGATACAAGATCACCCGGAGAGGCCGCGTCAATCAGACTGGAGGAGGCATCGCCATCGTCCACAAGAACACCATCCGCATCACGACCAACTCCGAGGACACCCTCACAGCCGCCGAACACCTGCACTTCCAGATCCACACCGACCCCAAGACCACCCTCAGAGGCACCCTCATCTACAGACCCCCGGGACCACGCACACAATTCAGCGAAGATATCGCCGACTTCATCAGCCCGCACGCCCTCAACTCCACTGACTACATCCTCCTCGGGGACCTCAACTTCCACCTGGAGAACAACAACGACCGCAACACCACCACCCTGCTGGACAACCTCGCCAACCTCAGACTCAAGCAACTGGTGACCACCCCCACCCACTACGCCGGCCACACGCTTGACCCAGTCTTCTCCTCCAGCAAGGACATCTCCTTCAGCCACACCACCGGACTCCACTGGACGGACCACAGCTGCGTCCACTTCAGCTTCAGAAGGACCACGCTCCACCACCACCAGCAACAGGTCCCCCGCAGAAGCTGGAACAAGATCACAGCCGACCAGCTCGCTGCATCCTTGAGTCAGAACCCTCCCGCCAGCTCAGCGAACCCCAACCAAGCCGCCAACAACCTCACGAGGTGGATCAACAACTGCGCAGACAAACTCGCTCCTCTGAAGACCCTTCTCAGCAGACCCGGCAGCAAGAACGCATCCTGGTTCACCGACGAACTCAAGAGCTCCAAGAAGAACTGCCGAGCCCTCGAGAAAGCCTGGCGCAGAGACCCGACACCAGACCACAGGACCACCCTCAAGCTCGCCACCCGAAAACACCACCAACTGATCCACGCCACCAAGAAAACCGCATTCAAGGAACGACTGGACAACAACGCCCACAACAGCAAGGAACTCTTCAACATCGTAAAAGAGCTCTCCAACCCCAGCGCCGGAAACAACAACATCACCCCATCGCAAGACCTCTGCAACTCGCTCGCCTCGTTCTTCCACAGCAAGATCTCAGACATACACAACAGCTTCAGCACACAGCCGACGCACCATACAACCGCACCAGCGCCCCCCACCACCACCCTCCGCGCCTGGACCCCGATCAACACCGAAGACACCATCCGAACGATGAACTCTATCCACTACGGATCACCAACCGACCCCTGCCCCCACCACGTCTTCAACAAGGCCGACTCCGTCATCGCACCCAATCTACGAGACATCATCAACGCCTCCTTCGACACCGCAACCTTCCAAGAGAGCTGGAAGCACGCCGAACTCAGCGCCCTACTGAAGAAACCATCAGCAGACCCCACCGACCTCAAAAACTACCGCCCCATCTCGCTCCTCCCGTTTCCTGCCAAAGTCATCGAGAAGACCGTCAACAGACAGCTGGCCGCCTTCCTCGAGACGAATGGACCCCTCGACCACTCGCAGTCCGGCTTCAGGGCCAACCACAGTACCGAGACCGCCCTCATCGCAGCCACCGATGACATCCGAACCCTGCTCAACAACGGGAAACAGCGGCCCTCATCCTCCTGAACCTCTCCGCGGCGTTCGACACGGTCTGCCACCGCACCCTAGTGCAGCGCCTCAACAACATCGGAATCCAGGGGAAGGCACTGGAATGGATCATCTCCTTCCTCGCCGGAAGGACACAGAGTCCGCCTCCCCAGTTCAGATCAGAAGCCACCGAAGTCATCTGCGGCGTACCACAAGGATCCTCACTCAGCCCCACCCTCTTCAACGTCTACATGAGCCCCCTCGCGGCCATCGCACGACAACACAACCTCAACATCATCTCCTACGCCGACGACACCCAGCTGATCCTCTCCCTCACCAACGACCCTACACCACCAGAACCAACCTACACGAAGGGATGAAAGACGTAGCCGAGTGGATGATGAACAGCCGCCTGAAACTGAACTCGGATAAGACGGAAGTCCTCATCCTGGGTTGGTCGCCCTTCGCCTGGGATGACTCCTGGTGGCCCCCCGCCCTGGGCAGCGCACCCAAACCAACAGACCACGCACGCAACCTGGGCTTCATCCTGGACTCCTCCCTCTCCATGACCAGACAAGTCAACACCGTCTCCTCGTCATGCTTCAACATCCTACGCATGCTACGCAAGATCTTCCGGTGGATCCCCACTGAAACCAGGAAGACTGTCACCCAGGCCCTCGTCACCAGCCGACTGGACTACGGCAAATCCCTCTACGCCGGAACCACCGCAAAACTCCAGAAAAGACTCCAGCGCATTCAGAACGTCTCAGCAGGACTCATCCTGAACATCCCCCGACACAGCCACATCTCCGCACACCTGAGAAACCTGCACTGGCTCCCCGTCAGCAAGAGAATCACGTTCCGACTCCTCACCCACGCACACAAAGCTCTCCACAACCAAGGCCCAAGATACCTCAACGACCGCCTGAACTTCTACACTCCCACCCGCCAGCTTCGATCGACCAGCCACGCCCTCGCCGCCGTCCCCCGCATCCGAAGAGCCACAACGGGAGGAAGATCCTTCTCTTACCTGGCTGCCAAGACATGGAACTCCCTCCCCACCCACCTTCGCCTGACCCAAGACCACCTCGCCTTCAGGAAGCAACTCAAGACCCTGGCTGTTCGAGCAGTAGCGGACCCCCCTACCCCAAGCGCCTTGAGACCCTCCGGGTGAGTAGCGCGCTATACAAATGCTTGATCTCTCCAACATCTTATATCATGCCTCTAGAAATGCCCTAGCCGCCTCCACCTGGGTGAAAGACATGTTAACATCCCTGCTGTTGCACCCTGATAAGAACATAAAGCAGGAGAGCAGTTTCCACTCCTACAGACCTACACCAACAAAGTCCCTTTTTTAGGTCGAGCCTAGAGCAGCAAACATATGCTGCACTAGGAATCGGCCTCTTGGAATCACTCTGAACTTCGAGCAAGCTCATGCTCGAAGTAGTGACATTGCATTGGCCTTTGCATGTGGCTTTCGCATGCAATGGGCCAAAGGCCGCTTTTTGTGCCACCTTTTCTTAGAGTGTTGACACCTACGACCTAGACCTTGCAGTTACAAGCAGAGGCGCGCAGTGTGCCATCTGTTTCGGGTCACATGTCAAAGCTTGTTTTTCATTGCTTTCACTTAATTGAGTTTGCATGCGTCCTATACCTCACCCAACGGCGTTACTCAAAGGGACGCCATTTGTCTGGTGTCGAAGCTCTCACTCTAAAATGGAGACTGTATTCTTGCAGATTCTCTTGCAAGTCTCCAGAACTTTGCATCACTGTAGTTTAGCTTTGTCTCTGGCCCCCCAAGCGCGCTTTGGCTGTCCTTGGCTTCAGACGCCCTTCTCGGTTCACACACGCACGCAGCCCACTGCTCAACCCTCCCCCTTCCTGGTGTGTGAGCCGGTGCCGGGAGAGGGAGGCGGCCTGTGTTTAGATTGGAGATTCTCACTGCAAACAGCAGACAGAAGCAGTAGGTTTCCCTTTCGACCCCACGATGAATCAAGTCTGTTTTTATCTTTGGGCGTAACTGTAAAGCTCCTCACACGTTACAATCCCATTGATCCATAGTGCCTGGCGCCTCGATCTAACAGTTCCACCAAAATGAAAGGACGCCAAATGTGCTACAACTTCTCGTTCTAACAGTTCCTTACAAGTCAAAGTCTCGGACTGAAGATGCATAAATTGCCCCGTTTTTTGTCTCCCTTTCTAACTCTTATATTAATGGCTTATGCTTCGTTATAGAGAAGGAGTTGAGACTTTGCAGCACATTAATATTCCAGGGCTCGTTTTTGGTGCAGTGCACTGAGATTTACATTCACAGGGAAAGCAGAGACGCTTCTAGCTTGAACAAATCATTATAGCTACCTCAGCATGCCTCCAAGGCATTAAACTACTTTCTTGTCGAGAAAGCTGCCCGGGCTATGAGAATGCGGAAGGGGCAGAAGCCGAGCAGTGAGCATCAGTGGTTTCCGCTGCTGTGCCGACCACTAACCGGCCATTGGGCTAAGAGAGAAACTCAGCATAGAACAGGGCACCTATATGCAGCACTTGCTGACACCTCCCTCCCCAGATTCACCAAGAGGGCCCCATGCCTACTTTACGAAAATACCTCACAAACAAGACCCACACCTCACTCAACCGCTCTCTTGGTTATCTTCACTCTCTGAACTAACTATACTTGCACTGGCAAATGTAAGTTTCACACCGCTCTCCTCTATTTCCCTACCGTTGTCCCCGTAACTCCCATTACACCCCCTTTGTCACGTTTCCGGTCCTCTGTAATCCTCTTTTTTCCTATTTTCCTTCCCCATTCTTTTGCAAATGTTGTTCACTCCCTTCTTTCTGCTCCATTCATCATCCACTCATATTTTTCCCTCATTCTACTTTATCACATTTTCTGCTCTCCATTCAACTCTCGCTCCACTGTCTCCTTTTGTTCTTTATTTATCCTGTGCTTATTCTTGCCTCTCTTCATCCACCATTCCTCAATTTCACTCCATCAATTGCCCTCTTTTTCCCTCACTTCTCTCTACTCTTCTGAAATGTTATGTTTTTCCATTCTCCTCATAACCGTGGCCTATTCCACTCCCTTTTCCCGGTTTTATTTTACCATTCTCTTGCTCTCTCCTAATCTTCCTCTGTTCGCCCCTTCTTTTCTGAGTGGCAGTTCACCTTCATTTTCTCACCCTTCACTCTCCTTGCCACCCACCCTGTTCCTCATGGACCTAGTTCACAATAGCCAACGTTGATCTGAGTGCATTGTGGTTGCAAACAAGAAACAGGGGAGGCTTTTCAGTCCTGAGCCTCGCTCGCCCCGCTCAGAAGCAGTCAGGGTCCTTCATTGTCCGTGGTGGCAGCCTCAACCTGAGTTCAGAGCACATGAACACTGCTGTGGCAAATATGGAGGCTTAACAGGAGCTAAAGATTACATGCTTAATATGCACATCTTGCTGTGGTTCAACTGATGCCCCATGTAGACCTTTTCTTTTAGTTGGCTTTCACATGTGCAATTATGATTATCGCTTATTATCCATATTGCAGGTCATTCCTTTTCATTCTCACTCAGGTGTACGACTGGTGCCCTCTGCCAGTCTTCTTAGTTGTAAGTTAAGAATTAGTTCTATGCATTTCCACTTTGGAACAGAATTACCAGACAATAATGTAGTAGGGCTACATTTGATTGTAAGCTAATTTTATTTTTGTTAGTCAGAAACTAGGACACCAAAGTGTATATCCCTAGGCAATTTCCAGATTCATACAAGTCATAGATCTTTATCTAAAACGTGCTTTTCAAAGGCAATATATTAAAAAACTGAAGTGTAACAGTCAGAACTATACACTAATTGATAAGTTCCCTGCCCTAGGAATTGTCATATCAATTTGACAGGGGGTCCTTGTTATTTTTCAATATAGAACCAATGATGCCAACAGTAGATTATGTAGCTGCAAAAAATTGTTTCGGTCATTGACATTTAGTGTGTCATCACAACGATATACGATCAAGTAATGCTTGATCAATAAGTCTGGCATTGCCAGCTTTGCCATCGTTCTTTGCGTTTAGCCAAATGGCACATGGATTGCCTGAGATTTATGGTGAAGATACGGTTTGGCACTGGGATTGCTTGATGTATCATATCAGTATCCTGAACAGTTAAATACCTGGCTATTCTCTCAGCCCTGGGCACCTTGTTTGCTTTGGCCCATCTATCATGACCTATTTTCTATCTTCTAGCGCCTGGACACCCTCCATGGAGCTGTTTCAACTCTAAAGATACCCCACATAATTACACTCTACTCAATGTAACATAAATAAACTCCACATACCACTCAGTACCACATAATTACACTACTCAAAGCAACATAAATACACTCCACATAATACAACTTAGTGCCACATAATTATAAGCTACATAATTACACTGCACTCAGTGCAACATACACTCCAAATAATACCACTCGGTGCCACATAATTACACAGCACATAATTACAATCCACTGAATGCAACATAAATACACTTCACATAATACCACTCAGCACCACATAATCACACGTTACAATTATTATATTCAATGCAACATAAATACACTCCGCATAATACCACTCAGTGCCACATAGTTACACTCTACTCAATGCAACATAAAAACACCCCACATACCACTCAGTGCCACATAATTACTCTACTCAATGCAACATAAATACACCCCACATACCACTCAGTACCACATAATTACAAGCCACATAATTACTCTACTCAATGCAACATAAATACACTCCATATAATACCACTCAGTGCCACATAATTACACACTACATATTTACACTCTACTCAATGCAACATAAATACACTGCACATAATACCACTCAGTGCCACATAATTACACTCTACTCAATGCAACATAAATACACCCCACATACCACTCAGTACCACATAATTACAAGCCACATAATTACACTCTACTCAATGCAACATAAATACACTCCACATAATACCACTCAGTGCCACATAATTACACACTACATATTTACACTCTACTCAATGCAACATAAATACACTCCACATAAAACCACTCAGTGCCACATAATTATATGCTACATAATTACACTGCACTCAATGCAACATACACTCCAAATATCACTCAGTGCCACATATTTACACGCCACAGTTACAGAGTGCAACATACACTCCACATAATACAGCTCAGTGTCACATAATTACAAGCCACATATTTACACTCTAATCAATACGACAGATACACTCCACATTATACCACTCAGTACCACATAATTTTATGTTATCTTTTTTTAATCAGGTTGTTCAGTTGTATATAATGTCGTCTTGGTTTGTATAAAGGTAACAAAAATTAACAACACTTTTTATTATAACTTTTCAACATGATGCACAGCAGCCACAATGCTCTACAACATAGCCAAACGTTCTGGCTAAACACATAAGGCCCCAAAGGCGAGACCTATTGGCTATGCCAATGCTTATTATGCTTGGTAGTTCCTGCCTCCTGGTTAGTGGGACCTGGCTGCAGCCATGGAAAAGCAATACTCTGCCCCCTCCAACTGATGCCTGTCAAAGGATAGCTGCAGACATTAGGGTCAGCTCCCACTCCCACTCCGAGGGAGCAACCAGCTCACCGACAGCCTTACCCCGATCTTCTGGTTTCTGTTCACAATCTTTGCTAGCAGATCACGAAAGGAACAGCCTACAGGCTTGCAGTGAGAATCTCCTCCAACAGGACACACTCCATGATTAAGAAAAGGACAGAACTTCCTCGTTCTACACCTGCAGAAGCAAATGTTAGCTGCACTGGGCCAGTCCTCAAAAATCTCAATTTGGAATTCAAAAAGGAGCCTGCCCAGCTCCACACCACTGAATTGCTCACTATGCAGTTTATAACCTTCATCTAAAGACACCACCTTTTCCTCGAATTGGGATACCTTTTTTCTGAGGTCTTCTGTAATTCTTACTTCTTTGACAAGTGCTTGTTCATATTCAGAATCGTAGCATCAATGGAAGCCATCTTCTCTTCAGTGCCCTCAGTGGCACCCTGTAATACTACTAAGATCTGTAATTCTCCAATGGATGGGCTTTGTGCTGGCAGATGCACCTCTGGAAGTCATGCCTAGATATCGCTACCCGAAGGTCTTGCTGTGGAACAAATACATCTTCCCTATCTTTGGCTTCAAGTTGTGCAAGTGACAACCACTAATCCCTGCCACGTCGAAACCAGAGAGAAATTCAGGCTCACGGTCTCCTCTTGTTCCCTGCTGAGATAGGACTCATACCACTTGAGCGCCTGCAGACTGTAGAACGGTCTCTCCTCATGGATCCTGCACCACAGCCCAGTCAGCTAAAGCAGCAGTGACCGCGAACCCACTTCTCCACATAACCTACATGTGCCTTCTGCAGCCACCTGTCTTGGATCTAAAGGTCCCACTTCGGACGAAGGCAAGAGCATAGCTAACTCCACCCAGAGCTCTCATCTGCACAGAACTAGATGCCAGCGAGTGCCACGATGGATTACTTGGTAACAAAACAGGGAGTACACTCCAGGTTGATCTCCAGGGCCTTTCACTCCCCGGGTATGTATACAGGGATCGCAATGTCTGCCTCGTCTGCTCCGTGTCTGCCTCGTCTGCTCCCTGGGCTGCAGGGATTCAAGCAATGTCAGAGGTCCCATAGGGTTGCCATCTTTCATGGAAAATACATACCAACCATTTGTATATTATTTGCTATTTTAGGATAGCAAAGAGTCAGTAGCTGAAAAAGAATGTGTAAAGTTTTCAGGATTCTTTTCACCCATGGCTATTATCCCTGTGTTCAAATAATCATTCAGAAATTATTTAAACTGCTCTAAAATACTTAACTGATTTATGTTTTTGCCGTTTAAAATGTACGTTTCGGGGGCGTGGCCAGGCAAGATGGCTGGGTGGACGTAAACCACTCCAGCTCCAGAGACCTGCACCGAACGGAGAACGCAATCACAGGGATAGAGTTCCCAAAAATACTGGATTCGGTCCAGGGAGGCCAGGAGAGGTGTTGGAGGGTCCGTAGACGCATGTACTCCAACGCGAATGTGAGATCTTCAGTCGTCTGAAATCCGGACTGGAGTCTTCCGCTAAGCCAAGATGGCAATGGAGGTGGCGTCTGCTAGATGCTCGCTGAGAGTGACCTCAGGAGCCCACCGGGACGTCCAGAGGGAAAGCGGAACACCGTTAAAACTCCGGGCCGGCATGAGGCAGCGGAGGAGGTGAGCCTGGCGGGGGTTCCCTCCCCGGCGACGCCGCGCTGGATCTGCTGCGGGGACTCCTGGCTCTGGAGCAGAGCCTTGTTTTGGAAAAGCGCTCGTCCGGCTCCCTGAAGCAGAAGAGGTAGACGGGGCCTACCTCTGCTGTACTGGAGTCCTCGAGGGGTCTGAGAGGGCCTGCCTGACCCTAAGATGGATCCTGCAAAATGGCTGATTGGCAGTGGTGGAGGCAATAAGCTGCTGAAAAGACACAGTAGCTAGACCAGGGGACTAGTGGAGCTGCGCTGATTCTCTACCCTCAAAAATATAAGCAATGACTTAGGCGAAGTAACTACAGAGCTACATCATTTGCCTGACACTAAGATGGCGCCTGCATACTAATGTTAGGAAGCGTCGGGTGCCTTGGACTTCTGGCCAGAAGCACAGAAACATGCTGGGGGAATTAGCGGAGACACCCTGACTCCCTACTGCGCCTAGAAAAAGAGCTGTCTTTGGACAAGTGATCGCAGTGCCACATCACGCGCCTGACATTAAGATGACCGATGCAGACTGTAGTAAATGCAGGACCCTAACCCTCTGGCTTCCACACAAGAGTAGGTCAGTACTACAGATTTCCTCCTTACACAGAAGCCGTATACTGAAGGGGATTAACCCGCTCTAGTGAGGAGAGTTCTCCGAGTTGCCCATATACCACCAAAAAAAAAAAAAAAAAACGACAAACAAGGTCTCCACATATTTCGCTGTAACAGAAAAGAGGCAAAAACAGGACGTAAACAGACAGACAAGCACAATGGCACTCACCAGGGAGGATCTTCTGGCCTGCCTCAGAGACTTCAAGTCCGAACTGTGCACAGAAATCAAACAAGAACTGCGGGCCTCAATGGAGCAGATGAAGTCGGACCTCTTCAACTGCATGCCAACCCCTTCAGCAAGATATGGACCCTGTGGGGGCCTATGTCCTTGAAATTGAGAAAACACGCGCAAGACCGGGACACTCGCACCAACAGAATACAGGAAAAACAACAAGAGCTCCAGATGCAGCTTCAAAATGCAATCCTGGAGGCAGAAGACCTAGAAAACAGGACTCTAAGGGAGAACATTTGTATAAGAGACCTGTAGAAGGGTGCGGCGGGGCCGGACTTGGAGGCCTTTGTGGAGGGGTTCTTTGCAAAAATCGTAAGTCCACGTCAGTTGAAGATTAAAATTGATAGGGTACATTGCATTGGAAATCAGGAGTCGGGCGACCGTCTTCACACAAGAGATGTCCTCGTCAAGCTACATTCATTTAAAATAAAAGAAACTATACTGCAAGCCGAAAGGAAAAAAGAGGAGACCGCGATTCAGGGGGCACCCTCCACTCTGGCACGCAGGCAACAAGTAAGGCCCATCACAACCAAACTCGGAGGACACGCTACAGATGGACATTCCCATTTGGCCTCGCCTTTGAATTCAACAACAAACCTCAACATGTCTCAGGTCTATAAGAGGGCATGCGCATTTTGGGCCTCCCTGTTCCTGAAGATGAAAACAGCCAAGGCACTTCGAATGGCTCATATGCGATGACAAGACCAAAACGCACCATCACAAAAGGAAAACCCAGCATCAAATGAGGACCTAGAACCGTCACTCACCGGTTAGGAGAAAATCCGAGCCCTGTTCTAGAGGTCGGAGTTACGAAGAAAAGAGATGGAAGCAGGCATAACGTTGCAGAATAGAACTTGCGCACCTTCGTCATGATTGACGGATCTTACTGGACCTTAATACCAAGGATTTCTTTACAAATGGAACTCTTTGATATCATCTGGCGGTCGGAACTCTGGGCACTGCCCGCGTTTCCCGTTACCATACCATTCTCTACCAATACTGAACTGGCTGGAAGCCCATTGGCTATCCGGCAAAGGGTTTGTGGAGAGTTTGGTTTTCTTTTTTTACATTGTGTTGGGGGGGGGGGGGGCGTACCTGGTGGTGGGATGAAGGGACAGTTGGACAACCTCTACAAGTGGGGTATGCAGGATCTCTTCACTGTTGGAAGAGGTGAATGTAAACATGGAGGTCTGGTGGTCCGCAGGGAGGGACAGGGAACGGACAGTGTTCGGAGGTTTATAAAATGGTCTCAATAGCCTCAGAACATAAAAGGCATGAATTCGCCCCCTTAAAAGGCAAAAAGTATGGAAATACCTTACGGACCACCAGTTCGAAGTGGTCGCGTTGCCGGAAACGCAAACGCAAATTTTAGACTGAGGCTATTAAGTCAGATCGGGAGGGCAGAATAATCATGGTAAAGGGGAGAATGAGAGGAAGACATTGCACGTTTATCTCTGTATACGTCCCCAATACAGGGCAAGCTATGTTCTTGGCTTCACTCCTGGACCTGATAGGAGAGTTTGCGGAGGGCCCAACGATACTCATGGGCGACTTTAATTTGACATGGCAGGCTGAGATGGATAGCACACATCCTCAGAGGGTGGCCACCAGCATCTTTTCAAAGGGAACCAAGCAGAAAATACAAGCTTTGGGCTAACAAGACGCCTGGCGGACGCTCTATCCAACCATCAAAGATTATACCTTCTTTTCACATGTCCACTCAACATATTCTAGGCTAGATCAAATTTTTATAAGCCAATCTCTTCTAGGTTCACAGCTTGGTAACTATCAGGCTATCTTGGGGGCACAGCGGGGCAAACACTCATAGATGGTACTTCCCAGTTCCAGTAACAAGGTACAGCCTTATGAGAGATGAGTTGAGGAAATCCATCTCAGAATTCATTGAGTTTAATCACCCCCAGGCCACCTCAGTCCAGAATAATTGGGACGCCTTTAAGGCAGTCCTCAGGGGAAATGCATAGAACTGAACTCCATTCTAAACAAGCGGAGAGCTAATGAACGATTAGCACTGGAGGAGGAATTAGTGAAAGTAGAAAGGTACCATAAGAAAACACCATCACAAACACTTAAGCGGCAACTCTCAACACTGAAGGGGATAATCAAAGAAATTTACACAAACAGGGCGGAATACATGCTATTGGGGCACAGGCAAATATCCTATGCGCAGGGAGGCAAAGTAGGGACTCATCTAGCAAGACAGTTACCCGAGAAAAGGGAACGTGAATACAGAGGGGGCATACGGGATAGGGACGGCACTATAGCCCATAAAGACGACACCAAAGCACACATTTTCGGTGGGTTTTATAGGGATCTCTACACAGGTACACAGCCAGATGTTATCCTGCAACAGCAATACTTAGATTCACTAGAGCTCAACCAGATTCTGCCAGCAGAAAATGATCGGTTAAATGGACCGATCACTGAGGCAGAAGTGAGGAAAGCAATTTCCAAACTCATATTACAGAAATCACCAGGGCCTGACGGGCTTACAGCTCAATTTTATAAAATATCGCGTTGGAACTTTCACCACACCTCACCTTGTTATTCAATGCAATGGCGGCAGCCTCAACAGTCTCAAATTCTATGGCTGACGCTGTGGTTACTGTGATTCCCAAATCAGGGAATAATCCACATAATTGTGCGTCCTATCGACCCATTGCACTGTTAAACCTAGATGCCAAACTCTTCTCTGCCATATTAGCCGCACAACTAGATACTTTAATGCCCTTACTAATCCACCCTGATCAATCGAGCTACATAAAAGGTAAACAAACACAATAACATTCAAAGGACTATCCATTTGATCAAAAAAGTTGCCAAATTCAAAATTCCGGCGCTACTGGTGGGCCTAGACGAGGAGAAGGCCTTTGACAGAGTGAATTGGTCTTTCCTTTTTCTGATCATGCAAAAATGTGGATTCGGGCAACTATAGGCATCCACAATCAAGAGTACAGGTCAATGGGTCGCAGTCACCCCCATTCTCGTTGAGCAGGGGTACAAGGCAGGGGTGCCCATTGTCCCCACTGCTGTTTGCTCTGAGCTTTGAGCCCCTGGCAGTTCAGAGCAAACCCAGAGATCAGAGGCATACAATTCAGGGGTACGGAACAGGCCTTGCTATTTGCTGATTATATTTTTGTGGCGCTTACAGACCCGGGCCCTAACTACAAGAATTGCAGACAGAATTAGAAAAATTTGAAGCAGTAGTGGGCTTCAAGGTAAATACGTTCAAATCCTTCATATTGAACCTTACGGTTCCAGAGGGGGAAGCCGTGCATCTTCAGGGTCAGTTCACCTTTCAATGGGCCAAACGCCCCATTCAATACTTCGGGATCCAACTCACTCTGAGGGTAGAACACCTCTACAAGGCCAACTATCTCCCAATGCTAACCCAAAGGCAACAGGACCTCAAACGCTCGAAGCCACTGTACATTTCTTGGTTAGGACGGATAAGCACAGTTAAAATGACGTTGCTCCCAAAACTACTCTGTTCCAGGCACTCCCGGTCGACTTAGACCGTGATCTGCTACCCAAGTTATGTTCTCTAAACCCCAAATTCATATGGCAATGGGGAAGAGCACATTTACAGTTCCATGTTTAAGACTCCCAAAGAAGGAGGGGGGAGTGGCGCTACCAGACTTCTCATTATATTTCAAGGCGGCCCAGTTGAGGGTGTTGGTGGAGTGGTCCATGAGAGAATCCAATAAGCCTTGGTTGCACATGGACAGGGCGAAAATGGGCAGGACGATTTGGGATGTCCCCTGGAGATCAAAAAAGAGAGACCAGTCAATGCATACATTAGCACCCGACTCGCACCAAGCTCAAGGTCTGGGATGAAGTCATGAGGGAGGGGGGGGGCGGACATCCTTTCCTTTACCGTACACACCCATCCACTTAAGCCACGACTTTCCAACAGCTCTGCAAGAAGGCCCATTCGACACATGGAAGGAGGGGGGATGCCTGATGGTTCCAGACATGTTCCACAACTTCCATGTGCTTACATTCGAAAGTTGTCAAAGAATTCCAGGTCCCAAGCAGTGAGCATTTCCACTATCTCCAACTCATACATTGTTTCTCAACCCCAGGTGAGAGAAGCCGCCACCAGAGAACGCACCCTGATCGAAAGATTGGTCCAGAAGGCGAGCACCATGAGGGGAATGATCTCCTTTCTCTACGGTCTACTGCTGTCGGCAGCACATGCCCCACGTGCCCGCTACATGTCTTTCTGGGAACAAATAATTGGGAGAGACATCTCAGAAGAGGAGTGGAAGCATCTGTGCTCGGATATAACCAAGAGCAATCACTCAGTGAGTCTAAGAGATGTTCATTACAAGACCCTTTATGATTGGTACCTCTACCCCACTAAACGTAAAAAGATCATTCCTAGCTCTTCCGACCTCTGCTAGCGCAGATGTGACCTTTCGCCATATATGGTGGGACTGCCCGACTATTCGCCCTTTCTGGGAGGAGATTTTATCACATATTAAGGAAATGCTAGGTTACCCCATACCGACCTCTATCAAGGACGTTCTTCTAGGCATCAGAGATCCGGGGTTAGAGCATCAGACAAAAGCAGATAGAGCAATTTTATGAGCATGACTAGGGGAGGCCAAAACAACGGTAGCGGCAGCTTGGAAAAAGAGAGGCTCCAGCGTTGTCACTATGGCACTCACTGCTCTGGAGAATACTTCTGATGGAAAGATTGGCAGATATTTTTAGAGAGGATTATAAAAATGTTGAGTATCGGTGAGCCCTGCTAGGTTCCTTCCGCGGTATGCGTATTCCATAAGAGCACTACACCTTTTCCAGCTTTAGGATGATTTCCCACCCTTGTCCGAACACTTCCAGATACAAGTCTAATCCCTCTTGGCCCTGCAAGACTGACATAGGGCACGGACCTTGGTTCTGATGCAAGACTGACTACTAAGGGACATTCAGAAAGATGATTCACCACCACCAGGGAAGGGGGCCTTGTTTACAACAACGTTGGGGCGGTTTTCTTTCTTTTTGTTCAGGTTTGCTTTGTTAAAAGGGTCATGACTCGAAAGGGAGACGGAAGGGCATCACATAAAGAGAAAATGAACACTGGTTAGATGCAACTGAGTGAACGATGTCCTATATTTGCATCATGCTCTCATCAAAATGTAGTTTGTTGCTTTCAAGTCCTGCTGAATAAATAAAGTTTAAGATATATATATATATATATATATCTATATCATGTGATCAAAACCAGAGTGGGGGTCGAAACGCGTAATGGCAGACTGGCTGGGCGATTAAATAAAGCACTTCGATTGGTACCAATTTCGGGGTCCGCTCTTCGTCATTATATATGTTTCACTAGTGAAAACATACCGGATTCCACTGCTTTTCACGATATTTTTATTGGTCTGCACTTAAAAATAAATACAGGCCATAAAGATTACAAAAAAAAAAAAAGACCTAGTGACAACACCAGACCCGAAGGAGAACATCTATACTGCAGACCAACCAGCTACGGCCTCTAAACTGTAGACTATATATTTATTTCTGAAATCAAAGCTCAACCCACTTGGCTTTCACTGGAAGTACATGCTCTCAAAGATTTTCGTTGTATGAATGGGTGTGGGATTTCTAAGGCCCAAGACATACTATTTGAGGTAAAGGGCATGATAGTTTCATGTTTATTCTGGCCTCTAGTCAAGTAGCCCAACCCCTGCAGCACACACCCTTTGGCGGCCTGTTTCCAGTACCAGAGTATGTGATAGAGGACTGCCTGCCACCAGGGGAAGATTTGTATCCAAGTCTAAAAGATGTGCAAACGTACGCATGCATTTATTAATGCATTAATGCTTCACCTATTGTGGTACACGTTCTAAGGAAATCAATGAATTCCGCTTGCATTATTGATTGTGGTTCTAGTATATACACGTGTAAACATTTGGTAGCAATATTAGTGGTAGTTGGTTTTAAAAATAAAACGTATACCAAAAATTGCAACTAGAAAAAAAAAAATTCTGGAAAAATACTGTACAGCTTTAATTATCATTTCTCGGAGGCAAACAAAGATTAATAATGGACAATCGATGTAGAGCAATTATGGACAACATGAACATAAATTAGGGGGATCAGTTCATAAATAAAGCCACAAAAATGCACCTGAAGGTATATGTACTTTCACCGGTGTACATTTAAGACTTTCAGAAATTCACAAGAGTTTACAGACTTCGGCCCGGAGACCATACGTCAAGCACACTTGTAAAAATTAAATTTTCTCATGAGCATATATATATTCATAGGTATTTTGGCTCATCAGAAAATCTGCTGGGCGATTTCAAATTCGCTTTCTCTACACCCACATTTCTCTCCACCCTGGGAAAGGTTTCGCTCCTGCCAGTAAGGAATACATTTCCAACCTTTTCTACTGTTGGAAGAGATTGTAGAATACCTTTAAGCATACAAGTGTATGGGTGTGCACAGACTCACAGGGCTTTTTAAAAATGCAACAACTGCTTTCATGTTGTTACAATGGTTCTGTAACTCATATCTCCGAATCCATTAAGGGCATTTCCTAGTACCACAATTGTGCAGAGAATATGTTGTGATTTTATTGTACATCTTTTGTACTTCTATTGTACTACTCCCTATGTCGCCTGCTTTACAAAAATCTTTTTTAGATAATGATTTATTTAAAAAAAAGTACAACTATTAATTCATTTATTGTCCGTTCTAGATCAAACAAAACTCTTCGTAATGTGTGGTTAATTAGCAAGTGACTCAAATTTCTTTGCAGGTGCTTCTTTCTCTCACATTCAAGTACAAAGTGACTCGCTGTTTCTAAAGACCCTTCACACATCCTGTTCATTTCGCAAGAGACCTCTCCACGGCCTTTCAACGGACCCTAGCCTAGAGGATCCTGACCAAACCAGAATTGCATCAGCTCTCTCCCATTAATAATAGTCAGCGGTTTCGTGCATCTTGGGAAAACGCCCACCATTACTAAATGGGCGTGATCTTTTACTGACATTACTTCCCAAATAACCCTCAAAGTCCCTCCTTCCATTCTGATTCTTGGATACTATTACAGTTTAAGGACATCCAGGCTTTCACTAGCATATTTGCAATCAAGTATTTGATTGCATTATTTAAAGGGATAATTGAACGTAACTGCAAATGTTTGAATTGCTAAATAGGTTTAAAGCTTTCAATTTTATAGAATATATATGTATTTTTTAATTGTCATTACAGGGGTACCTGATAATAATGAATATGCTACTTACCAGTATGCATCTGTTCTTGGCATGTAGGGCTGCTGACATTCATATCTATAGCATAGATCGCCGCCTAGTGTTGGGTCCGGATGATTGCACATTGTTGTCCTGGAAGAGTCTTCGAAGTATCACGAGATAGGTGGCTCCTCCCCTGGACTACAGTGTGCATGGGCATCGACTCCATCCCCAGATTGTTTTTAGCCATTGTGGCAAAGATGGAGTGTAACAGTGTGAGCGATGACCATGCTAAGAGTAAGTGTAAATTCTGCAGCCCCTACAGGCACCGGGGAGGAGGGCGGGCGATATGAATGTCAGCAGCCCTACATGCCAAGAACAGATGCATACTGGTAAGTAGCATATTCAGTTCGAGGCATGTGGGCTACTGAATTCATATCTATAGCATAGAATATATAGCAGTCCCTCCATTATCGGCGGCCGCCTGTGCCAGCTCCAGACGTTTGAAAAAGTGTTTTTAGAACAGCCTGCCCTACAGCTGCTTGGAGTGCACATCTACACAGTAGTGTTTAGTAAATGTGTGTGGGGTAGACCATGTGGCTGCTCTACAAATGTCTTCCAAAGGGATATTACCAAGGAAAGCATGGAGGCCCCCAACTTGCGGGTGGAGTGGGCTCTGGGGCGGGACCGTTAAAGTGCGCTTAGCTTTGAGATAGCAAATTTGAATACACTTAACGATCCACCTGGCTATACCTGCTTTGGAAATGGGGTTGCCTTTGTGTTGGGCAGAAAAGGCAACAAAGAGTTGTTTCATCTTCCTAAAATCTTTGGTCCTATCGATGTAGTACATCAAAGCTCGTTTAACGTCAAGAGTGTGGAGCATTCTTTCCGCCACTGTCTCAGGATTTTGAAAGAACACAGGCAGTTCAATAGTCTGATTGACATGGAACTGTGAAACCACCTTAGGAAGAAATTTAGGATTAGTGCGCAGCACCACCCTGTTTGAGTGAATCTGTATGAATGGCTCTTGTACAGTGAGCGCCTGGAGCTCACGAACACGTCGCAGGGACGTTATGGCTATTAGGAAAGCCACTTTCCATGTTAAGAACTGAATCTCGCAGGAATGTAAGGCTCAAAAGGTGGGCCCATCAGTCTGGTGAGGACCACATTAAGGTTCCATACAGGAGCTGGCGGGGTTCTGGGAGGAATGACCCGTTTCAGTCCTTCTAGAAAGGCTTTAATGGCAGGCACTCTGAAAACGGAGAGATGCTGCCTGTTTTGGAGATAAGCCGCTATGGCGGATAAGTGTATCCGAATGGAAGCGTACGCCAGATTGCATTTGTAAAGATGTAACAAATAACAAATTATGTTGTGAGTAGATGCATCAAGCGGGTTGATGTGTTCTGCACAGTAAATGACAAACCGCTTCCATTTGGCCGCATAGCATGCCCTGGTGGTGGGCGTCCTTGCCTCCCGTATGATATCCATGCAGTCGGGTGGTAAGTTAAGGTAGCCAAATCCTAAGACCTCATGAGCCAGATCGCCAGGTTGAGCTGTTGCGGATCTGGGTGCTGAATGTCGCCATGGCTCTGCGTCAAAAGCCTGGGTGTGAGGTGTAACCTTTGATGCGGTACCACGGAGAGTTCTAGAAACGTGGTGTACCATGATTGGCGGGCCCACGTTGGCGCAACCAGGATGAGTGTCATCGAGTGTTGCTTTAGCTTTCTTGCCACCAGCGGTATGAGAGGTGCTGGGGGAAAAGCGTACGCAAATCTGCCGGACCAGTTCATCCATATCGCATTGCCCTGCGACTGTGGGTTCGGGAACCTGGCGGCAAAGCTTTGGCATTTTGCGTTTTCCCTTGTGGCGAATAGGTCTATCTCTGGATGACCCCACTGCTGGAAGTACGGGCGGAGTACTGATGGATGTATCTCCCACTCGTGC
This sequence comes from Lissotriton helveticus, assembly GCF_964261635.1. Lineage (NCBI taxonomy): Eukaryota > Metazoa > Chordata > Amphibia > Caudata > Salamandridae > Lissotriton > Lissotriton helveticus. The sequence goes on from NC_136059.1 coordinate 1,109,580,628, forward strand.
ATTTGGTGGCTGTACCTGCTGAGCAGATCCGCCATCTGATTGTCCTTGCCCGGGAGGTGTTTCGCCATGAGGAAGATGTTCCTCTGAATGGCCCACTTCCACATGCTCTGAGCCAGATGAGACAACTGTGGAGAGTGTGTACCTCCCTGCTTTTGAATATAGTACATGGCTGTCATGTTGTCCGTCCGGATCAACACGACTTTGTTGCACAGATGTACTTTGAATGCCTTCATCGCCATGAAGATTGCCATCAGTTCTAGGTAGTTGATGTGCATCTTCTGTTGCTGCGTTGTCCATAGTCCCTGCACCTTGTAGTGGAGTACATGAGCTCCCCATCCCTGGAGAGATGCGTCCGTTGTCAGAATAATCTGTGGCACAGGCTCTTGGAACGGTCGGCCCTTGCAAAGGTTGTGTGGATTCCACCAATGCAGAGAGATGTATGCCCGACCGGTCACCAACACTAGGTCTTTCAACTGTCCTTGAGCCCGATTCCACTGACGTGCCAAGCACTCTTGAAGCGGACGCATATGTAGTCTGGCATGCGGGACTATGAAAATGCAGGAGGCCATCATGCCTATCAACTGCATGAACACTCGTGCCGGAAGCGAGCGTTGCGGTCTGAATTTCTGGATCAGCGACTGAATGCGGTTGACCCTCACAGAATTTGGCTGAGCCGTGGCTGCCAGAGTATCTACTGTCGCGCCCAGATACTGTCGCACATGGGCTGGCTGAAGGTGCGACTTCGGATAGTTCAGTGAGAATCCCAGAGTGTGAAGAAGGTGAATGGTGTGGGACATGTTGGCAGCGCACTGCTGGGCCGACTTTGCTTGGACAAGCCAGTCGTCCAGATAAGGGTAGACGTGAACGTTCTGCCTCCTGAGGTGCGCAGCCACTGTCGCCAGGCATTTTGTGAAGACCCTGGGCGCTGTGGTCACTCCGAAAGGGAGGACCTTGAATTGATAATGCGGATTCTGAATGGTGAATCTGAGGTATTTTCGGTGTGATGGATGTAGTGGAATGTGAAAATATGCATCCTTGAGATCTAATGTTGCGAGGAAGTCTCCCTGATTGAGCAACGGAAGAACCTGCTGCAGCGTGAGCATGTGAAAGTGTTCTGAGAGAATGTACTGATTTAGGGGTCTGAGATCCAGTATGGGTCTGAGGGACCCGTCCTTTTTCGGGATCAGGAAGTACAGGGAGTACACTCCGGAGCCTCTGTCCTCGACCAGCACGAGCTCTATTGCCTCTTTTTGCAGCATGACGAGCACCTCCTGCTGCAATAAGTGCAAATGCTCTGTTGACATAGGACGGTGCTTTGGTGAGATGTTGGGTGGAGTGGACGTTAACTCCAGACAATAACCGTACTGGAGAAGTTTTCTGACCCACCTGTCTGTGGTGATGGATTTTCAGACTGGCAGGAACCGGAGTCTCCCCTCGACAGGTGCTGTATGGTCGGGGGCAGTGACAAGGCGTCACTGTCTGTTGGCGGCGGAGGATCGGGAGTTGTTGTTTCCTCGACCTCTGCCCTTGGTGCTGTTGCCACGATAGCCGCCTCTACTCTGCTTGTTGTAAGAGGTCTGCGCCCCACCTTTATTGTACTGTGTTTGCTGGGACATCTGGCCACTGGAAACACCTCTATTGCTTGAGCGACAAAAAGTACTACCCCTGAACTGCTGGGACTGGAGAGCCCCCATGGACTTTGCAGTCTCGGTGTCTCTTTATTTTTTCCAGGGTGGTATCCACCTCAGGTCCAAATAAGCGATCAGGGTTTACAGGCTGATTGAGGATGGTGGTTTGTATCTCCGGTTTGAACCCGGAGATCCTGAGCCAGGCCTGACGCCGCAGCATCACACTCGTGTTAATTGCCCTGGCCGCGGTGTCTGCTGCGTCCAGTGCACACTTAATAGAGGCATTCGTGATGAGCTTCCCTTCCTGAATGAGCATCTCCGCTGCCTCTTTATACTCATCGGGCAAGTGCTGTAACAGGGTTTCAAGTGTATCATAGTGTGCCCTGTCATATCTGGCCAGGAGTGCCTGAGTGTTTGAGATACGCCAGATATTGGCCGCTTAAGCCGCCACCCTCTTCCCTGATGCTTCTAGCACTTTCGATTCCTTGTCAGGGGGAGGAGCATCACCAGTAGTTTGAGAATTCGCCCTCTTCCGGGCATTAGAAACGACCAAAGAGTCCAATGGCAACTGGCCCTTGATGTAGGCAGGGTCGCCAGGTGCCGGCTTATACTTTTTCTCGATCCTGGGGTTTATAACTCTGGCTCGTGTGGGTTCCTTAAAGATGTCTGCAGCATGTTTCAGAACCCCCTTTAGCATTGGCAGAGTCTTGACAGTCTTTTCAGAGGTGGAAAAGGTATCAAAGAGGAAGTCCACCTCAACAGGGTCAGCATGCAGCTGGACGTCATGATTTTTAGCCGCACTTTCAATGAGAGCATTGAATGCCGCAGAATCCTCAGTAGGGGAGGTTTTGACATTATACACTTGAGTGTCCTGGGCAGTGTGCGGATCATCAGGGTCCCCCGCATCTGCCCATGAGTCCTGGTGATCCTCAGGATCAGTGGTGGCAGGGAAGTTGTACTCCTCATCATCATCCCCCTCCCCAGCCTCCACATCTGAATAAGTGGGTGAAGATGGAGCCATGGTCTGAGGCCGTGGATCAAGCGGCTCCACCAGAACTGGGGAATCCGTAGAAGGCCTTTTGCGCTTCAAGGGAATGATGTAGGACTCCATAGGCTGAGCCGGCGTGATCTTTCTCTTGTAGAGTGAAAGTTTACCGGTGTCGGCGTCGATAAAGTGTTCCGACTGCTCCTCCATCTGGGGTTGTCGATGCTTCAAGCTCACCACTGGCTGTGGAGGCTTCGACCCTGTGGATACCTTGACGGAAGCGTCGTCGACCGTTCTTGGTGCGAACGCCTTCGGCGCTACTTCCGGTGGTAGAGTGAACTGGATTGGCGCCGAGGACTTCGGCTTCACGGCAGCGGGTTTGGGGGTGGAAGAATCCTTCGGATCGACCCCGGAAGCCTTGCTCCTGATGCGTTGTAAGGAGTCCGACACCTGTTTTGTGAAGGAGGCGGACGGTTTCGTCGACCAGACAGGCGTCCTCGGTCTACCAGCACGTGCCGACTCGAGCGCAGAACTTTTGGTCTTCTCCGGTCGATGTGTAGGAAGTGCCTCTTTTGGAGCGCTGTGTCCTCCGGCCGTGACGACTGCCTTCGTTGCCGACGGTTTCGGGTCAGCGGCCTTGACAGTCGGCTTCGGTGCCCCAGTCTTCGACTCGACGCCCTTGAGTGATGTGGGCTCGACGCCCTTGAGCGACTTCGGTTCGATGCCCTTGGGCGCTTTAACCGGATCGACAACCTTCTTCGGCTGCCCCGACATGTCGGAAGACGAGGAGGCGACCGGAGCGACAGACGTCTTCTGTGTCGATGGCGTCTCAATCACTTTGTTTCGTCGAGACCGAAGCTTTCACTTTCGGTTTCGATTTCACCAATGGTGGCTCCGCAGAAGTGTCCGTAGTCGGGCCCGTAGGCGAGACCGTGGATCCAGTTGTAAGGTCTTGGGTAAGGCCATGTGGCGATCCCGGGACCTGAGCCTCAGTGATTGTTCGATCGGGGCATAGCTCTTCGCCTGAGCTATCTTCCGTGGCCCCATAGGCCTCATTGTCGTCTCCTTCCTCGTCGACGACTTCTTCTGCATCGATTACTTCGACGTCCGCGTCGTAGTTGTAGTCGATCTCCTCTGCCGGAGTAGAAAGCGGATCTCGAACTTCCTGCTCGTCCGCTTCTTCCCCCTCGAAAATGTCAACCGGTGCCGACCGCCGGGCCTCCTGGCGCGCCACGCGCCGAAGTCGAATAGTCTTCTTAGAGCGAAAACGGGAACAAGCCATACAGTTGGCTTCATCGTGATCCGGCGACAGGCACTTGTTGCACACCGGGTGGACGTCGATGTGGGGATACTTAGATCCGCACACAGGACATTTCTTGAACGGGCTCCGTTCCATGATGTGTAGTCGAAAGTCTGGTTGCGTCGACTGGGCCTCGAGCACCGAAGAGCCATGCGACTCCTCTGGAAGTCCGACTCGGGAACTGAGCCGGAACAGAGCCGGGCACCGAACGCAAGACAATACCGACGCTAAGGAAAGGCCTTCGGGCCTAAAGGAAAGTTTCTATCGATTCCGATCTTGAGTGATCAAATATGCATCCGAACCCAATGGCGGAAAAAAACAATCTGGGGATGGAGTCGATGTCCATGCGCACTGTAGTCCAGGGGAGGAGCCACCTATCTCGTGATACTTCGAAGACTCTTCCAGGACAACAATGTGCAATCATCCGGACCCAACACTAGGCGGCGATCTATGCTATAGATATGAATTCAGCAGCCCACATGCCTCAAACTTTTTTTTTTTACATGAGGGAGGGAGCAGCAGTAAAAGATTTGAAGATCACTGCACAACACAATGATTTGAGGAAGGGAAGCTAGAAAGTTGGTTATGAACAGGGCTTGATTGACAGCCCTTACAAAGGCTAAAAACCAAAGCTCTACCCATACTCCTTGGATGAGCGCAGAACAGGACACTGCTGGCACATTCAAATGATGTATTTGCTGCAGGTACACTATGAAGAACATTTAGTTACTGCACCCAAAGCTGGGAGGAACTGACCACATTAACCACTTCCGCGCTCATGACGAGCTCAGCTCATCATGAGCGACGACGCTCGTACCTCGTCATGTAACGCAGCTTTTTTTAAAACGCAGCGCGCAGCGGGAAAACCGCTAGCGCGCATGCGGTTAAGGTTCCCTCTGGATCAGAATCATCACAAATCATGCACTATTGATGCCTGGACCAGCATGAACCCCAAATGTAGACAACTGCAAGATAAATAATGAAAGAAAGCAACTGGTGGATGGAAGCGATAATACACTGAACGAAAATTTCAGAAACTGGTTACAATGAAAATCTAATGCTGAAAATTTTAACCAAATGTTAGACTCTGTTTTTGGAGGGAGAACAAAATGACGGGCGCCACCCCACCTAGGGGGCATGGTGCCTATAGTGGCAGCAAATGCCTGAGCCAGGTTAGACAGGGCTTTGAGCCCCGAGACCGGACAAGTGTCACGCGGGGGACCCGGAAGTAATAAGTGTCCGGGGGCTTAAAAGGCGGAGGGGCGAGAACGACGCCCTCTTTGTCCACTTTCCTGCAATGGGTTCGGAGGTCGCGAGACAAGTTATCCAGGTGGACCACGAGGAGCGAACGCGCGATTCTTTGCAGATAAATAGGCCTCACAGTAAATGGTCGAGTGTGGTGCTGAACGGGCGCTGAGTGGGCGCTGGATTGTGGCCGAGTGCTGTGGCCGTGTGCTTGGAGGTGCCTGGTGCGGGCATGATGCGGAGGCTCTGTGTGCTGAACAGGCGCTAGATTGTGGCTGAGTGCTTGGAGGTGCCTGGTGCGGGTGTGAGTCGAGCGATTCCCGGTACATCGATGAGGAGGCTCTGTGTGCTGAACGGGCACTGGATTGTGGCAGAGTGCTTGGAAGTGCCTGGTGCGTGCGTCGCGCGAGGGGCAGAATTGCTCTGGGTGATTCCCGGTACATCGACGGAGCTGGGAGTCTTCCGGCCACGGCTCGTCCCAAGAGGTACCGAGGCGCATGGGTGACACCATCATTTTGTTCCTCTCGGGGCGTTCTGGCGGCAGTCGCGTGAAGCGGGCTCGGTGAGGCAACATGGGAAGGGGGATGGCGCCGAGTCGGGCAGGTTTGGCGACACTGGATGAGGCCTGGCCCTGGCTCGGAGTGCTATAGAAGAGATGAGGGAGTGGAGTTTGCAAGGCAGAGGGACAGGCGGCTCTCGTGGGGTGGGTGGGGGGCGGGGGGGGGGGGGGGGGGGAGTCGCTACTAATCAGGGGTTTCCTCAGATCGGGCGCATGTTAACAACGCCAGATGGTGCCCGGGCCCTGCGCAGAGCGTTATAAAAAGAAATTTTAAAGGGCAGCTAAGGGGCATGGAAGATTTAACACAAAGGGCGCATTAGGTACAAACCATTTGGTACATTACTAAAACCTTTCAATTTAATTTTTCTGCAAACATCTGGCTTGGGCAAGATGAATTAAACTCCATGACGTTAGAAGCTATAACAATAGTGCTCGCCAGTGTGTTTTAAAATGAGGACACAAAACGCGGCTGCTTCAACAGTTGGTAGGTTTAATGTGTAACGGGTCGAGCTTAATTTGCATGGTATACAGGGTGAAGGCGAGCACTGGTGAGGATTATAGGCACCGGTAAAGGGGCGCATGCGTCATGGGGGAGCCTCAGGCCCCAGAGCACAGGAGGCAAGAGAGTGAAGAGAATGAATACGAATGCTTTTCAGTTTCCATTAAGTGCAGAATGCCACCTAGACGGGCCCAAAAGGGCAAGGACGCCCAGGCCACAAAGTACGACTTTCGCGCGCTGACAGAGCTTTTGGAGGTCACTAAAGAAAAAGGAGTTGACTGGGCGTTAAAGACACTGAAGCAAGGGGCCGGAACGAGCCCATCAGAACAGGCAACGCAGGCCAAGCGGGTGCAGCGTTCACCGGAGAGATTTAAAGATGCACAACCTGAAAAGCGCAATAGAGCGGGGCACTCTCAGGCAACTACCTCAGGTGAGGCAGAGGTGATAGACAACAGTCCTGGTGGCTGGCCCAGCACAATTGTTGAATGTTCCTTCCATGGGCCTTGCTGGGGGATCCAATGCAATGAACGATTTCTCGCAGACGGGGTGGGGGGTGGGGGAGATCCAGTCACATATCGCCCCGCAAACCGCTCCACCGGGGTCGCGCATCAAGGCAGTGGTATAGCACAAGTGTGGGTACAGTCAGGGGGTGTGGCTCAATCCCCGGTGGTGGTGGCGGCAACGTCGCAAGCGAACCGCTACAGCCCCCGCAATGGCTTCCCCTATGGCCGTGGGTTCAACAGTCACTGGGCTAGCAGCACTAGCATACAGCCCACTAATTTAAGGGTCGGCATCCATGGCGTTGTCCCCCTTGGCGGGGATCACATGGCACGTGCCAATGGAAATCAAAGAGAAGATATGGAGGGTAGAGTATATAGATGTGTTCGACCTCATAAACGCCGGGGTAGTCCCGGGGAAAACCAGGGTGGGAAAGGTACGAGAGTTCAAACAGAAAAAGGAGTGGGTAGGTGTGGGTACACTGGTCTATCAAGAACTGGATTATAGGGTTAGCAATCTACGCGGCCGTTATGGTAGAGAGGTACCCCGCAGTGGCAGCCCAATTAATCAGTTCAATATCCATGATTCATGGGGCGGCGTCAGAATTCCCAGGGACAGGATGGCTCCAGTACGACAACAAATTCAGGCAAATGAAGGCAGTTCGTCCAGAGATAGCGTGGGACCAGCGTGAGATTAATATATGGTACTCAGTATTTCAATACCCGTGAACAAGACTAGTCAGCCCTTTAGGGGGGACAAGGGGTCTGGAGATAAAAAACTGGCCTGCTGGCAGTTCAACAAGAACGAGTGCAACAGGGGTGCAGCATGTAAGTTTAAACGTTGTTCCTTCTGTGGCGGCCCGGCACACCCAGAGATTAGATGTTACAAGAAATTGGAGAGACCAAAAGAGCAGCCTGCTCACAACCAAGCCCCAGGCAAAGGACGCCCCCCACAAGCATCCTAAAAGCTTACCAACGCCCATCCAGCTCCACGTGCTGACACACCTCCTTAGTAAATATAACAAGTTACAAGAGGCCCAGTTTTTGCATAATGTCTTTCGTTTTGGTTTCCGCATCCCGTCCTCAGCTACCCCGTCCTCAGCTCCACCGCGCAACCAGCGATCAGTGCTTCAAAACCAAGAAGTGGCTAGACAGAAAATCGCGAGAGAAGTTGCGCTAGGGAGGGTGGCGGGACCCTTCCAACATTTGCTGAGGCCTTACCTTGTATGCTCACCATTGGGGTTGGTACCTAAAAAAAGAGAAAGGAAAATTCCGTTTGATTCACAACTTGTCGAGCCCCCCAGGGTTGTCAGTCAATGACAAACTTGACCCAGACCTGTGCACGGTACGTTATACCACCTTTGACATGACAATCCAGAAGTTGCAGGCGCTAGGGGAAGGATCATTTATGGCTAAATCAGACATCGAAGCTGCCTTCCGCCTCCTGCCGGTACACCCTGACGACACCAAGTTCTTGGGGTTCACCTTTGAAGGGGATTATTTCATTGACCTCTGCATGCCAATGGGGTGTTCCATCGCGTGCGCGGTGTTTGAAACGTTCAGTAGATTTTTAGAATGGGCGGTGGAACAATTGCTAACGTCGGTGACATCTTGCGAAGTGGTACATTACCTGGATGATTTCTTGTTTCTGGGACCACAGGCTCCCTTGCATGTAGGAAGGCCCTGCTGGGCTTCCAGCACCTGGCAAAAGCGCTGGGCGTGCCATTGGCCGCGGGGAAAACAGAGGGTCCAACTACTCGGTTCACCTTCCTAGGCATTGAAATAGACACCAAGGAAGGGGTCTGCAGGCTTTCCCAGGATAAGGTAGCAGCTTTCAAGTCAGCCATTGAGTCTTGTTTGTTGGCACGGAAGGTGACTCTGCACCAATTACAGGTTCTGGTGGGGCAGCTGAACTTTGCGGTTCGAGTCATACCCATGGCATGGCCTTTTCTAGGAGTATAGCGAGGGCAATGTCTGGTTTGCGCGCCAAGCATCATCACACCAGGCTATCGGCGGACGTGAGCCACGATTTAGCTATCTGGAAAGGTTTTCTGGAAGTATTTAACGGGACGGTGGTCTGGCAACAGACGAGTCCACCCAATGCCGAGTTGGAATTGTACACAGATGCGGCGGGCAGTGTGGGCTTTGGGGCGGTCTTAGGTCCCAGGTGGTGTATGCAGCATTGGCCGGAGAAGTGGGCATTGTCAGGTCTCGCCCGCAATATTACCTTCTTAGAATTGTTCCCAATCATAGTGGCGTTACATTTGTGGGGCGACATTTTGGCAAACAGACACGTATTTTGGTCAGATAGCATGTATGTAGTCATGGCGATTAACAGAGAGCGAAATGCACCTGGGTCCTGCGCCTATTGAAGGAACTAGTTTTGCGATGCCTGCAGCGCAATGTACACTTTCCTGCCAGACATGTGCCGGAGGTGGACAACACAGTTGCTGATGTCTTGTCCTCTTTTTGTTGGCAGATTTTCGCACCCGATGGCCGCAGGCAGACAGACAGATGACGAACTTCCCCGAGGGATTATGGAAGCTTGGTGCCCCACAGCCCCTGAGTTGATAACGGCGTCTTTGGCCCCCAAGACCAAGAGTATGTATGAGAGGTCATGGCAAGCATACCTGACTACTTTAAGGGGGGCGGGGGCAGTAGAGAAGTTCTTACCGCAAAGTGTCCTGGAGTTCATAGTGCAGCAGAAAGCGAGCGGTAGATCTCCAGCAATGGTGAGGAGACAATTGTCGGCAATAGCATTTTATGCAGGTTTAGGGGGGGTGGCAGACCCCCACAAAAGACCCAAGCGTTTGAAGAACTATGAGGGGTTGGGAGCGATTGGCACCAGGAGTGAAGGACGGTAGGAGACCCATAGACGGGAGCAGGTTAACAAGTATCTTGGAAATTCTGCCCAGAATTTGCTCCACGCCTTACGAGACGCAGTTACTTATAATGGCACTCATTTGTGTTTTTAGGGGCCTTTAGGGTTTCAGAATGGTTACCAGCGTCAAAATCAGACAAAGAAGGGGGCATACGCTGTGAGCATGTAATCCTGACCAGAGAGTCCCTTCAGGTCAGGGTGCGGAAATCTGAAACGGACCAGTTGGGGAAAGGAACCTGGGTCCAGTTGGGGTCAATGGTGGGGGCAATATGTTGCCCGGTAAGCTTGGCCAATATTTTTCTTCAGATGAGACCAAAGGGTGGCGACAGCAGGGTATTATTGCACGCAGATGGCATTCTGCTCCCCAGATTTTAGTTCACGAGGATATGTAAGCGTGCCCTGGAAAGGCTAGGGGTGGACGTGATGCATTTCACATCTCATTCATTCCGCATCGGTGCAGCCACAACGGCAGCCTCCCTAGGCCTCCTGGAGGAAACCATTAAGAGGGTGGGGCGGTGGAAGTCTATGTGTTTTGAGCGTTATGTACGCCCTCAGTTAGCATAAGTAGTCAGTCTCCTCCACTTGTCCTGTACCATGCTGATCGTTTCCCCTTTTCAAATTTGATCTAGGTCCAACGGCACAGAGGGCCCAGGTATGCTGGTGTGGCCACTCTTTTATTAGCAGATCAGGGCACATCTTCAAGAAGTCGTGCGAGAAAAGAGTACAGAATGCAAAGGAAATTGACCACCATTGGGTGGGGGTAGGCGGACGGCGGCTAGCGGAGGTGCCTACCGATCTGCGGGGTGCTATGGCCAGGGGCATGCAGATTCCCGATCTATTGGGGATCCATTCAGGTGGCAATGATATGATCCCAGCAGGAAGGAGGGGTGTAAAGGAGGCCCTTTTTTCAGTTTTGTCAGTGGTTAAGAACATGTTGCCTAACACAAAAATACTATGGTCCGAGGTGATACCGCGTCAAGTATGGGCGGCGAGGGCACCCCCGAAGGCAGCGAATAAGTGAGTAAGGAGACTGAATCAGTCAGTGGCGGAAATTCTAAAGAATTCCAGCATTCGTACCATCAGGACCAAGTTAATACAGACATCAAGGGCAGAGCTGTATGCGGCGGATGGGGTACACTTGTCTGACGCAGGTTGTGATTTGTTTATACAGACGGTATTGGGAGCCCTCGCCGAGGAGTTAGAATGCACGGGGGGGGGAGCCCGAGTCCGCCAGTGACGCCTCGCCCTGTGGCGGGGTCCTGGGCAAGAGAAATGACAGGGACTCCATTTGTCGGTGGATGCTTGGCCCCAGAACAGGGCTTGAAGTCTATTGGGGCTCCGGGATGGCGGGAGAGGGGGCTGACCTGCTGGTGGCTCTGGACTCTCTGGCTCTACCCAGGAAGCCGGTGATTGTCACAAGCAGTGGCAAATTATCTACCTGCTGCTCTGTTGGCCGGGGGGCGGTCAGCATAAGGAGAACAGGGTATATTGGTTGTGGCCTGCTGGCACAGCCCGAGTACAAAGAGGACATGTAGAGAGGCAATTGTAAATACATGGAAATATATAACCTGGATATTTTATTTGCGTGCTGTGGTGTTTTAAATAAAGCAAGAATAAAGGATGATCACAGATTAATAGAAGAGAGGCCAATGGAGTAATTGGCCGTATCTGTAAGTTAATAAAGTTTACACTGTGAATACAAAAGACTGACTCAGTTGTTCCTTATAAAGGGGAATGGGAGAAGGGGAAGTGTACTTTGTATGCCATCTATCAGTATTGGAGCAGAAAGCCTTACACAGGGGCGTCAAATGTGCCATGGAATACATTTCAGAGCTTCGCAAAAACATCTTCAGTCATCTCCTGCGGTTCCCTCAAACTGCCACTGTTTGAAATCCGAACGAGCCTGACTCAAAAGTGGTCAAACTGGTGTACCACTAAGATAAGAGATGACAGATAGGTGGAGAAGAAAGGGTGAAAACAAAAGCAGCCACAAGAGAGGAAGTCCTAAAATGTGGCTATTGTGAAAGACACAAAGGTGAAGGAAAGCAATCAATGAGATAAGGTGACAAGGCAGCCTGCCTGCTTTGTGCTTTTCAAACAGACTGTCACCGAGGTGCAAGGCGGAGCTCAATGAGGGAGGGATCATGCATGTAATAGTGGTTAACAGACTCTTTATTGACCCGCTTAATGGCATTACTATAAACTTTCACCTACCTGTAGGATATTTTCTTCAGCGCCATTAAACAGGAATATGATTGCGTGCTGTAGGGGTTCAGAAGACCTTGACAACACATGTAGAACTTCGAGCATCACGGCACAGCTGACTGCATCGTCACTGGCACCTGAAAAGGCACGTAAATAATAGTTTGTAATTGCATACTGTACATATGATTTCTCAGAAGGATGCATGCACTAATTCACAACTAAAAGTCAGACTGCATTCGGCACCCCAGCATAAGAAATATGTGCAGGCTACTTCACAGTGGCAAGAACTTTGATTCTTCAAAATCATGACACTTATCGTCATTTTTAGGGTCGAGCCTGCGAATGCATGCGCTTGCGTCTCGCTGCAAGACGCTGCTGTAGTCAGTAAAGGGCTTGGAGCCCGCCTGTGACATACTATTTGTTGTCTTCACGTCACTCTTCTTTACCGGCACTGTAAGTGGCCAATGCAGCTGAAACGTCACTTCCGACGCTGGCCGTGCAGCAGGGACTAAGCACAGATTAATTCAAGTTTAATCTGTGCCCATCCGCTGCTCCCCACCTAATTGAGGTACTATTTGATGCACCCCCCCTCCCTGCCTGCTGCTCCGTACATAGTGCTTGTTTAATACTCTTGGGAAAGTAATATTTTGTGCTGTTTCTCGCACTATGCAATGGTCCTAAAATCTTTGTATTCTGTTTGAACGTGCAAAGCATATTTTTCTACTACTGGCCCTTGAGGTGCTTATCTGCCCACACTGCCAGACAGGATAGCACCCACGTGCTGACGGAGCATCCCGTCAAACGAACTCTAGAAAATGTCGTTAAAATCAAATGTTTACAAAAAAACTCACTGATGCGGGCAAAATACCTAAATGAATTGTCTGAACCGAGGGGGAAAGGCACTTGCTAAAAATCAGTATGACGTCACACCATAGTATCATGCATTTGCACTAACCTAGGGGCGTCGAACAAAGGAAAACACAAATTAAATATATGAACTGGCATCATGTCACAATCAAACTCATGAAAATACATTTTAATGTGTCTGGCCAGTGTTGGGGAAACTGTGGAAAGTCCAGAACCGTCTTTGCGGAGTGCACCAGATATTAAAACTACTATAAAAAGAGAAATTATGTGCCATGAAATATACTCGGTGGCGAGTATTCTAGAATCTTGATACTGGGGATGAGAATGAGGGATGCCATTTTGGTTCCAAAGAAGAACAAATCATAATAGCAAATAAATGTGCCTACAGCAACTAAATTGATTATTGTAGGAAAAGAAAGAAGACCATACAACATTAATACAATGGTTACCAAAGCCGTAGGGTTACCTGGCCTGGGGGCATGTCTCCCAGACGTTGATGATCGAATGCAGCAGCGTCTTGGCGCTGGAGTGTGTAAGCGAAGAGCTGAGACTAAGCCAAGTCTACTTGTGTGTAAACAGCAGAGTTTTCAGAGCTTTCCTGCAAAGTAATAGATTGGATTGTAGTCTCAAAGCCACTGGCAGTTTGTTCCACAGCTTTGCTGTACAGCTGGCCAAGGACCTCCGCCCCCATCTTGCTCTTCGAGTCCTGGAGGAGCAGATCAGGCCGAGGCTGGCTGATCGGAGGTTACGGTAGGGGGTGTAAAGCCTGAACATTTCCTGGCTGTCATCTGAGACCCCTCCATAGAATGCCTTGTGCACCAAGCAGAGAGCCTTGAATTCTATTCGCTGCTGTAAAGGGAGCCAGTGTAACGCCCTTATGCCCTGTGACGTACAATGGCCCTTGGGAAGGTTCAAGAGTAATCGTGCTGCTGCATTCTGTAACGATTGCAGTTTTTTTATCTGGACTTTATCGATACCCAAGAACAGCAAGTTACTACAGTCCAATCTGGACAAAAAGAGGGCAACCATTACAGTCTTCTGTAGCGTGGGAGGGATGAAAGGAAAGATCTTACTTAGAGTCTTTAATAGAAAGAAACTGGCAGACGTTAAGACTATTGACCTGCGCTGAAAAATGAAGCTGGTCATCAAAGATGACTCCAAGATTCCTGACCTTCGACACAGGGCGAGGACATCCGCCCGCCTCAGACGGCCACCAGGAGCTGTTCCACAATGACTTCCCATTGCCAAACTCTATCACTTTGTTTTTTTCTGTGTTGATCTTCAAGACACTTGGGCTCATCCACTTCATAATATCCGTTAGACAGGCGTAGAAGCTAGCAGCTGTGATCTCAGGCTTGTCCGACAAATAGATCACCAATTGTGAGTCATCAGCGTAGGATACAAATGTGAAACCATGTTTCCTGATGAGTCTTGCCAGCGGCGTCACATAGATATTGAATAACGTCGGGGACAGAGCTGATCACTGTGGGACTCCACAGGGCAGATAGAAACTGTCAGATTGTAAACCGTCCCAGCTCAAACTCTGTTTCCTGTCCTCTAGAAAGGAGGAGAGGAGGGACAAGGCCAACTCCCCAATTCCTACCTCCGGCAGCCGCCGCACCAACACCGTATGATTCACGGTGTCGTATGCGGCCGACAAATGCAGGAGAACGAGAATAGCCCTACCCCTCCCCCATCCACCACTTGCCGGATCCCCTCTGTGGCAGCAATCAGAGCAGACTAAGTGGAATGTCGTGCGTAGGGTCCAGTAGCCCGTTAGTGTCTAGATAGGTGGTAAGTGTCTTATTAACCGATTTTTCAAAGATCTTGGCTGCAAAGGGTAGACCCGAGATCGGGCGATAGTTTTTACACTCAGTGGGGTCGAACGTTGGCTTCTTCAGGATTGTCCCAATACAAGCTCTCTTCCAGGCCGCAGGGTAGATCCCGGCTGCCAGAACTTGATTAAACAGGGGGTAAGCGTCTCGCTGAGCTTCTCGGCGGCCAAGTGCATAATAGCGGGGGGACATGAGCCATTAGGTGACCCAGATTTTATTGATTGAAGGAGGTTAATTACTTCGTCTGCCCGAGTGGTTTAAAATTTGTTAACTTACACTGCACTGTCTCCAGCACAGAGGATGATTGGTTGTTATTTGCCATGATGTTAGACAAATTGGCAAGATTGTTGTATATCAATTAAACCTTATTCTGAAGGAAAGTCGCAAGCTGATTACAAAACGCCTGATCTGGTTTAAATATATTGGCCTGCTGTGGTTTAGCTAAAAAAGTGACAGATTTAAAAAGTTCTTTGGCCGAGTTTATGCCTCTTAAATCTTAGCGGTAAAATATACCTGTTTTGCTTCCAGAATAGCCTCCTTGTAATATTTCAAAGCCCCATTGTATGCATGTTTGCTCTCTTTGTTATACTCCACTCTCCAGAGGCGCTCAAACATTCTACATTCCACCATTAGAAGTTTAAGTTCAGGGCCATACCAAGGTGTTGTCAGCGGGCGCCTTTCAGCCATTCCCATTTGTTTTGGGGCAACACAATCGGCCGCCCCCTGAATACAATCATTAAACAATAAGCGCAGATTTGTAGGAGCTACACAACATAACACCGCCAACATTTGTTTGGTTCTTATTTAACTATCAAATCTGAGTAGTTCAGTCATGCTTTCTCAGAGACCCCTACTCACATTTTCCCAGAAACGTCTGGAGTGGGAAGGGAAAATAAACGCAGCAGAGTGGGTATACCCTATGTATTGGCAGGAGGTTTACTCAAGCTTGAAGGATTAGAGTTCCCTATATTGTGCAAAAACCTTATCTTTTTTTTTATAAATGTACACCCATAGTGTCTCAGACAGCAAGCACTGCGGTTGATAGCAATGCTAGTACAAGTAGGGAGGAAGCTGAGCAGGTAGGTGAGAAACATTTCAGAAAACTTTAGAAAAGCACTTGCTGCAAAATTAAAACATGTTGGTCTCTCAGCATTAGGGAGGGACCGTAACATTCGTGATTGAGGCACAAGAGTCATTCAGGACAGAGGTATTCTATTCATGCGTTATATTCCCACCTGCAGATGCACATGCAAATACATTTCATTCTTATACTCCAGATGAAATACAAAAAGAATACGGTCCATAAGAGGACATAGAAGTTCCGCTCACTTACCAAGAGCATATAAATTGTTTTAAAGGCGCCCTCTCACACACCACAAAAAAAGTGAGACTTGGTCCGCTCAGCAGAGACTGAGCGACTTGGCCGGTCCTAGCCGCATACACACAGCATCCAGAAATTTACACATTGCCAATAGCAAAAGTACGTCCACTTCACAAAGAAATAATACAAGTTTACAGAAATCTGACACAATTCATTATGAGAACACTCACACTTCAACCTACAATTGTTACCCCAGCAGGTCAACTACACAGGACCTCAACTAAAACCACCCCTCAAACACTGAACACAGTTATGGGAAGAATGCCCACAAAACGTGAACAAATGGCATTCTGGATAGCACAGAAAATAGCACAACTAGAGGCTGTGTTTCCACACACAGGCCCACAAGAAAGACACGGAATAACAACAATTTGCTTGTCAATGAGAATAGTTCCGCAGATAGAGGACTGTACCACTTGGGGCACAATCTTTGCTGCCATCTATACCAGGACTCATGCCACCCCTTCAATAGCAGTGATACCAGAGGTATTAAGACAAATAATGAGTACAGAGCAGAACCTGCTATGAACCTAGGGATAAAATTATTAGGCAGTTTTTCCCAGGTATCTACGATTATGTTAGCATACATAAAAGGGGAGGCAGCAGCGGTGGCTATACGCTGACGCCTTGGGGAATGCACTCCTGCTCACCAGGTACGAGATTTACCGAAAATTATCGAAGATATCTATGCTTCATTAGGTAGAGATAATTTGGGAGCTAGACCTGCAAAATCACAAGTAATAGGTAGTCCTGAAAAGGATAACTCCAAGCAAGGTTCTGATTCTTCTAAAAAGAAATGGATACTAGGGTAAGTGTCCCACACCAGTTATTTGAAATAGCACACCATATGGAGGGGGACATACCCAGGAAAGTGAAGAGTCTCTTTTGGAAGAACCGGACCATTAGATAAAATATCCTTTTGGCTGAAAAAGATTGGCCTCCTGTGTTCATAATGGACTGCCCAAAGAGAGAAACAGCAATTTTACCAGTTTTCTCCAACCTCCTTCCTGAATCTTTAAAACATTCACACACGCAGGAGTGGGCGGTAGCACTAGCTCCTGCATTATACCGCAATCATGTACGGTGAGATGCTGAGTCCCCTCACCATGTAATCCAGTAAAAACTACCCCAACTCCACAAAGTCAGTACCCAATAAAACAGGATTTAAAAAAAGAAGCCAGGGAGATCTTAGATCAACTTGAATATCGAGGTGTGATTGAAAATTGCACCTCGTCCATGAATAATCCTTTGTTTCCTGTAACGAAACCGGACCATTCATATTGTCTAGTCTTAGACTACAGGCATTTGACAGTGGTGCATTAATGAAGAACATTATTTAAAAAAAACACAAAACATTGGATATCTCAAATGGATTCTTTTGCCAGAATATAGTGCCTGAAAGCAGACATTTCACAACATTGAAAGCCCTCGGCTCACAGAGTCAATTCTGTAGATTGCCCCAGGGGAATAAGAATAGCCCTGAATTATTTTCAGCAACAGTATCAGAGTTACTTCAAAATGTTGATGAGCAGGCATTGTCCTATGTCGATGATATTTATCTAACCGACAATGAATTATTGGATCATTTTAACAGGGTGAACAGCATAATTCTGGGGTTCACCTCTGAGTGCTACAAATTTAACTTCAACAAAAATAAAAAATAGTCCACCTCAATGTCCTATTTTTGGGATATGAGCTCTCAGGTGAAGGAAAGAGCCATGCAGCCAATTTTTTTTTATAAAAATGTCGGCTGCGCCAACATCTAAAGACTCTAAAAAATAAAAATCCACAAATCATTTTAGGATTCCTAAATTTTGGCAGAACATACATTTTGGATTCCGCAGAAATAGTGAAACCTTTTTACAATTGAATTAAATCTGATTTTTCAGTTTGAAACAGGACACAGACATTTGGCTCTCCGTGTGCTGGGAACATTTCGGACTTTTTCAAAAACAACCTAAATTGGAATTCGTAAACATAATTTTTGGTATCACTTTCCTCTTCTGCTCTCACTGAGCACTATGGCTTTCGGTGTGCTCAGTTGGTCTAGCCATATATTGTCTATTTAGAGGACTTGTATTGCTTTTTAACTTTTACACCATTTTTTTAACACGTTTTAATATTTATATTTTTAGATGCTTTTAAAAACAGGCATATTTTAGCATTTGTTGCTTTGTCCAGTCAAGTGATGAGTGGGTGTTATTAGCCCCAATGTACCCAGACATAGGCCTAGGTATTTGCACGCCATTTTACCTACATTTGTCCTACCATTGTTCTACACAACGGTTTTGGCGCTGACCTTTTATCTAGGTAGATGCTGCAGAAATATGTGGTTTTACCTGAAAACTAGCTTCATTTATAATGCATGAGGATTCTCAGTATCACAGCAGGATTACCATCATCTGCATAATAACTCTGTATAAAGGTCACCACTATCGTCATCCTTGGTCGACATGCTCACAGTACCAGGACACATCTAGGTAGAGCCCCTGCGGGTACCTTTCGGTTATATAAGTACCTTAACTTCGCTGGGTAAACCAGAGGAGGAAAAGCTTCCATGCTGATGCAAGACGCTGAGGATCCTTCATGCAGGCACTCAAGCATGCAGTGGTCTGACATCCCTTGCGGGGTGTCCAGCTCAAGACCAATACGAAGTTCTTCATTCTCTCACGTCAAGGATATGGGGTTGGCTCTTCCCTGGGGGAATTTTTGGCTATGCACCTACATGCATGATAGGAACACTTCGGTACATCTAGTTGGGGTTAGATCGTAGGAGTACGCATTCTTACTGTCATGTATTCATAAGCCGGCATATATTCATTGTTTTAGCACTATAGTATAGTATACCTTTTCTTCATTCTGTTGGTGGAAATAACAGTATACATATGTTTGTCTAATGGTTGTTGCAGCACACGTATTTTATACCCGAAAGATGCTGGTTCAATAAATGCTTATTAAAAACGTCCATACCGTTTATTCTGTGCATCTCTCCGAGATGAAGTAAGCACTAGTGACTGAGCCAAAAGTACTGTATCCACGATCCCTGAGGGGTCAGGGTGGTCATGTTCAATAGTTGCCAAAAACTCCTTGGTATGAGAGGCTCATAGTGACACTGTGAGCTGGCTGGTCCACAGACTAACATCCTGCGAGGGTGTCTAGAATCAGCCTAAACACCAATCCCTTAGTTTATGTTGTCTAAACGTGCAGATCCTATATAGATTTGTAGGAACTACATGACACTTGCTGTGCTGGGAGACTTGATGGTGTGAGGGACAGCCATTTACTTGGCCCTTAGAGAACATTAGCAGCACAGTCCAAGTTGAGAGGCCCAACAAACAGCCCAAAATTGACCAAAGAAACAAGCAACAAAAGTTGTATGACAAACAGCCTGGGACAGGACAGGCTGTACATTAAAAGCACAAAGCAGCATTAAGTCACTTTGAGGAACAGTCTGAAGATCTAAAATAAAACCTCACACACAGAATAAGATTCCTTCAAGGGAGGGAACACTGTTAAAACAGGGATCTCAGACTTCATCACAGCAAGTTTGGACCCTGGCCATCGGCAGGTCAAAGTGTTAACTTCTGGGAGGTGGTGTGGGTATAATAAGCAGGAGATGAGCGGTCCAAGAAGAGGTGCAACCCGCCATGTGGCAATTGTGTGCTAAACAGTCTCCCTTGCATACAAGTTTGCAGTGTGTACCTGGCAATAGCCACTGGCATCCAGTTTCCCAATGCCAAGTTAGGCAGAGGGCACCAAAAGTGAGAAGCAGTCCTCTTTAACCTGAGTTGGGATCAGACCCTCGGAAATGAATGGAATGAATGGTGGTTTCTGCTGCGGGCACAGCATGGAGTATCAGTTTCTGTTTGAGGGAGGATGTAGTCGTTTTCAAAAGATAAAGTGACTGCTAAGTTTGCCCAGCCTTGAACAACATACACTTGGCAGCATCACTGGTGTCCTGTGTCTCTCTGCGGCACCGAGGGTGTGGGTTGTGGACCAGCAGCAGCCAGGTTCAACTTCCACTGGGAGCTTGCACTAACTGGTGTGAGGTTTCGCCATTGTGCAACATTCCGTCCATCATCTTGTGTGTTTTGCTGTTCACCCTCTGTGGGAAGGGTATTCCCAGACGTGGGTCCCATGCTCACTAAGCCACTGGACTCAAGCTATCCTGGCTGAAGACGGCTGATAGCCAGAAACCGGTCCTAGGATGCTTGATTCCGGTCCAGGGAAGACATGGCTTGGCAGTTCGGGCTGGACTGTTCCCATGAGGCACAGGGTCAAGGCTGATTTGCATATGGCCATGTCTGAACTGGGATGGCTTGGTGAGCAAAATAACGATGGATTAAACCCAGATCTGTGACTGGGGGTGAATGTTCTGCCATTGTGCAACATTCCGTCCATCATCTTGTGTGTTTTGAGGTTTCTATTACAGATTTACTATTTATAACCAACATATATCAAACCTATGATAGCAGCGTGGAGACAGGGTTAGGCCAGCAAAGACCAAGGATATTGAATCCCTATAGTTACATATTAAATTGTACTCCTCTGATGCAAATGATCTCCTCAGCAATGTGAAAGGAGGATTACCAGTAGCCAAAATAAGGGCCATTGTGTGTGTAGGAGAGTAGGGTCTGCTATCCTATGGTCACCCCAATTTTTGCTTTTTGCTTCACTGGTTTTCGACTTAATGTGGCTGTGGGCCTGCTAATCAGACCCACAGCCTGCTGTTCTCTATCTAAATTCACAGACATGAACTATAGGTACATAACCGATTTGGTACTGGACACCTTGTCAGCCCCTATACAGTGCACTATAGGTGCCATGGGCATAGGTGCATCCAAGGCCTACCAGGGGCTGCAGCATATCTTTTGCCACCACTGGCTGGTACTTAAATCGACACAACTGGCTTTTTACACAGCTGGGGCAAGGTGGTGTAATCACCCCTTTCTTAGATATAGTATACCTATGTCTAAACCTATATCTGGACACATATATACCTATAAGTCACTCCTATGGCAGGCCTTAACAATCCTGGAGGCAGAGTGCTTGGTTTTATGTGAGATGGTGCTCTAGCATGAGCTGAGCCTGTCTGCAGTGTTCGGAACCATTTCCTTACTGCTGTACCAGTGATACTGCCATACCATATACTCTTAAGTGCATTATAATCCTCGCAGTTAATGCTAACTTTGTTTGGTTTGGCTTTATCAAAACTTGTCGTGTTTGGGGTCATACATTTTGGAATACTACCCCCTCGCCAATTCTGGCGACGGGGGTAGCATTCCACCCTTCTAGAGGGAGAAGACATGTTACTTACTGCAAATGTGGTTAATCCTAACCAGAGCCCCAGCATCACAAAATGGATGCTGCTGCCACAGACACGAGTCTGGCCTCCTGCTGCTGACCGAAACTAGACAGAGGAGGCTTGATCAAAGGATCTCCTGTCACAGGGAGGTGTTACACCACACCAGACAGGAGATAGTTGATTGTAGCAGGGAGGGTTGAATGAAACTAGACACTGCCTGGGGCACACAAGGTGTCACTGGGCAGATTCCAGTCAAACCGGTTCTGGGGCACTCCAGCCCCAGTCTTGGCGGCAAACTGGACAAAGGAAAGGTGTGTAACCACCCCCTTCCTGGGTCCCACCCATAGGAGGGACCTAGCAGGTAATCCAGCCCCCAGATTTGGAATATAGGTGGGAGCAGTGCCAATGCACATCAGATTATCCTGACTGAAACTTATGAAACGAAACTCAGGACCCTTCGACATCCCACTCGACGTGGAAGACTGAAGAATCTCCCTTGTCAAGGAGTGACCACCCTGAGCAAACAGGCACCATCCAGCACCTCGACGTTTGCTTTGTTGCAGTTCCCGCCGGAACTCGAGCGACAGAGACCGACAAGAGCCAGCTTTCCTGCCTTCCAACAGCCCGATCCACAGTCCATGCAGAGCTGGGACCCTTGGAGGCGACCTGAAGCGTGGGAGCGGCCATCTTGAATAAACCACGAAGCGCTGACCGTGCAGCACTCGAGGCTCCCTCGAAGCTGTGCATTGGAGTCTGAGAAGCTACAGCCCCGAGCAGCTTGTGCACCGAAGCTCACCCCTCCACACTCGACAAGAGCTGCTTGGGGCCCTTTTGCATTTTCCTGCTCGACGCGTTGGTCTGGACACTTGCCCATTGGCTAGTGGCCCGAGTACCGACGAAACCTTGAATTTACACAGCCAGTCTGGTTGCTCCAGATTGGCACTCGCTCCCCTGAAAAGGAGCACCCGCTCAGACCTTGCTGGTCCGAGTGTTAAACCTTCTTCGAATCCTGCGTGGGTTGCCTTTGCCAAGGCTTGTTGACTCCGATCCGGAAGCCGACACCGCCGACAGCGAGAGCCTTTGTGGGACAGCTTGTGATCCACTCCAGGACATCCTCGGTGACCCAGAGTCCACGTGGCAGCGGAGACAAGGCACCCGACATCAACCTGATTGCGCCCGACATCGCCTGGTTCCTTCCTGGTTCCTTCCTGGTCACTGGCTAGTGACCCAGACTCTGTCCCCTCTGCTTTCAGGTACCCTTCAACTCCGATCCACCCTTGGATCGCACCGGACACTTCTCTTCTGGACGCCTGCAGCATCTTCATCCTCAGGCACCATCGAACTGTGTGACGAAACCCGACACAGGTTGGCACCTGTGCACCCGCATCCTGTGGGTGAGGTAACTTACTAGCGCCGGTGTTCCCACACTGGTACACACCTCTAGTGCCTAAGTCTAAAGTTTGGTAGTCCTAGTCCAGTCGGAAGACTCCTTTTGCAATAACTTTGTAACTTTTACGCACCATTGACTTTACATTGGTGCAAGCCGTGCTTCCCGCACTGCACCCGAATCCCGCGGGCTACTCCCGCCCTAACTGCTGTTAGTGCATCGTAGTCCAAGCGATTCCCAAGGCCCTAGGCCTTACCCCAGATCGATTAGTGATTGTTATATCACTTTTTTGATATATGGTTTGAGAGGCCACCGGCCTCATCCAAAAACATGCAACTTGTCTATGTTATACTGTGCTTTTATTTAAACGCTTGTGCTTCATTGCTCATAAAGAGTAGTGGGGATTATTCTAAGAATAAATACATATATTTTGATAATATATAACTTGTGTGGTGTCCTTTCATTTGATATTACAGGATTGTATATGGTAAAACAGCTGGCTTCACATGTCCTTTGGAGTTAAGCCTTTAAGGCTGCTTAGTCCATGCTACCCCTAGGATAGCTTGTCTATAAGGTTGACTTACAACCACCACCATAAGGGATTGTTTGGACTGATACAGGGTGCCCACAGAACTGTGGACATCATATACCAGGCCAACTTCTCACATTGGTGAGCAGCGGTACAGATTTGAGCTTGCTGTTTTACCTTTGCAATCTTTTTATCAAATTGAAAGATCACATTAAGTACCATAGGTACATATAAATAAAAGCTTAGCATATTTGAGTTCTACTGAACTTAGTGGTTGTAGGTAGAAGGGCTTAGCACACCCGGACTACAACTCACTAGTAAGGGACAGTAGGTAAACACTTAGTGTAGGTAGGTGCATCACTTACACCACACTAGAGTCATGTCTGGCACAGGTGAACCTACAGGGTCTCTACCTGTGAAGGTTGACCTTCCACAGGCAACCTCCAGCTATGACAAATTCAGCTACAAAGACTTGAGTGCCTTGTGCACTGCAAGGAAGCTGAGAAAGGGTCACAACCCTACTATTCCTATCATGATAGCCATCCTAGAAAAAGATGACTTAGAGAGAGCTAAGGTAGTTCCCTCAGGATCAGGAGAAGGAGTAGATCCCCCAGAGACTGAGAACACCTCCCCAGAAGTAAAGAATGTGGAGGCAGACCCAGAATCTAATGGTGAAGATTCAGATTTGGATCAAGGGGATAACCAGGTCCCAGTGGCAAGGCTTAGCCAGGCCAACTTGGATCTACATGGAATCTACAGCACCTCCCCAGAGTACATAACAGGATTCTCACAGGCAATAGGAGAGAGAGAAGCCCTTCCAGGGATTCTCACATTTCTAGTGCCTCAAAGGAATCACAGAGAGGAATGACTTCCCCTCAAAGAAGGGAGCATAAAGCCAGGATGAGAGCAGTTAATCTCCAGATAGAGAGAGAGGAATTAGCCCTGGCCCAAGCTAGACTTGCTCTTGCAAGAGAGCAAAGATTGAGTGGGGAGACTCCCACTGGTGGCAGCATTATCCCCAGGGATAAAGACAGGTCCTATGATCATAGAAACCTGAGTAAGATTGTGCCCCCCTACAAAGATGGGGATGATATCCACAAATAGATAACTGCTCTTGAGAGGGCCTGCATGGTACAGCAGGTCCCTGAGGATCAGTGGGCAGCAATCTTGTGGCTCTCCTTTTCTGAGAAAGGGAGAGATAAGCTCCTCACAGTTAGACCTAAGGATGCTAAAAACTACTCTGTCTTGAAGAGTGCTCTTATTGATGGGTTTGGCCTAACCACTGAGAAATACAGGTTGTTGTTCAGAGACACCCAAAAAGCACAGACTCAAGACTGGACTGATTTCGTTGATTGTGCCACTAAGGCTCTGGAGGGTTGGTTGCAGGGAAGTAAAGTTTCAGACTATACAGGATTGTACAATCTTATAATGAGAGAGCAGATCCTTAACTGTCAAAAGCAGCTATTGCATCAAAACCTTGTAGAATCTGATCTGACCTCTCCCCAAGAATTGGGAAAGAAGGCAGACAAATGGGTCAGAACAAGGGTTAAGCAGAAACCCCAGAACCAAGGAGGTGATCAGAAGAAAGCAGATCAGAAGGGTGGTAATCAGAAAGATAAAGACCAGAAGTCTTCTACAGGCCCCCAAACTAATAATAAGGAGGGTGGTTCCCAAAATGGAAAGAAGAAGACAAATGATGGCCCTAAGAAACCTTGGTGCAATACTTGTAAGTCTACTTCTCACTGGGGAAGTGAATGCACTAAAAGGAACCCAGTGGCTACTACTGCAGTCCCTAAGACACCTGCACCCCCTAGTACAGTAAGCAGTGGTAGTACACAACCCAAGGGGATAGTAGGGTTAACCCTGGGATCTGAGGGGGAGACTGGCCTAGTCAGGATCCCTACTCAGGCAGTTCTGATCTGTGAGGGGGACATAGCTATGTCCTCTACTGTGAGTCCTAGTAACCTGGGCAAGTACAGACAGACGCCTTTAATCAATGACAAAATGGCTCAGGCCTACAGGGACACTTGTGCCAGTGTCACTATGGTGACACCTAACTTTGTGGACCCTGAACAGATACTAGGTGAGAATTACCTAGTGACCAATGCTAGCAACACCACCACTACACATAGTGTGGCTGTTAATTTCTCCTGGGGAGGAGTAACTGGCCTCAAAAGGGTTGTTGTTAGTGCAGCCCTCCCAGTTGACTGTTTGTTGGGCAATGATCTGGAGGAATCATTATGGTCAGAAGTGGAGTACAGGACTCATGCAGAAATGCTAGGGATTTCAGCACATGTGCTGGCTGTAACCAGGTCCCAGGCCAAGAAGTGCCTACCTGAACCTGTGGTGGATCTTGAAACTATAGACCAACCACAACCCAAGAGAAGAAGCGAGCGGGTCAAGGCAGAGCCTTCCCACTTGCCCCAGGTTGAGGATCAGACCTCACAGGAGGGTGATTCTGTGATCCAAGAGGAGACTGTCTCTGAAGAGCTTGAACCTGATCAGGTTGAGTTTCTGGGGACAGGGGGACCCTCAAGGGCAGACCTGGGGCAGGCTCAGTTGACTTGCCCTTCACTTGAACCCCTCAGACAGCAAGCTGCTGCTGAGGCTGCAGGGAATGCTCAAGGTACCCATTCAGTGTATTGGGATGATGGGCTCCTTTATTCAGAGGCTAGAGACCCCAAGCCTGGTGCAACCAGGAGGTTGGTCATACCTTTGCAATTTAGGGGCTTCCTTCTAACCTTGGCCCATGATATTCCCCTTGCAGGACACTTAGGCCAGAACAAGACTTGGGACAGGCTTGTCCCTCACTTTCACTGGCCTCATATGTCAGAGGATACCAAGGAGTTTTGTCGCTCCTGTGTCACCTGCCAAGCCAGTGGCAAATCAGGTGGCACAACAAAGGCCCCCCTTATACCACCACCTGTGGTGGGGGTGCCCTTTGAGAGAGTTGGAATTGACATTGTTGGACCAATGGATCCCCAAACAGCATCTGGGCACAGATTTATACTGGTGGTAGTGGATCATGCCACCAGGTACCCAGAGGCAATTCCCCGGAGGACCACAACAGCGCCTGTTGTGGCAAGGGCCCTACTTGGAGTTTTCTATAGAGTGGGCTTTCCAAAGGAGGTACTTTCAGACAGAGGTACAAACTTTATGTCTGGATACTTAAAGGCAATGTGGAAGGTGTGTGGAGTGAACTACAAGTTCATCACACCCTATCACCCACAGTGCAATGGGCTTGTTCAAAGGTTCAACAAGACCCTCAAGGGAATGATAAAAGGATTACCTGAAAAGCTCAGGCGTAGATGGGATATCCTTTTACCCTGCTTACTCTTTGCTTACAGAGAGGTCCCATAGAAGGGGGTTGGCTACAGCCCTTTTGAACTTTTGTTTGGCCACCCTGTGAGGGGTCCATTGTGTCTTGTGAGGGAAGGATGGGAGTTACCTCTCAAAAAGCCCAAACTTGATATTGTGGACTATGTACTTGGTCTCCGCTCCAGGATGGCTGAATATATGAAGAAAGCATCCAAAAACCTGGAGGCCAGCCAAGAATTACAGAACGCTTGGCATGACCAAAAGGCTGTTCTGACTGAGTACCAGCCAGGACAGAAGGTGTGGGTGTTGGAGCCAGTGGCCCCAGCAGCACTCCAGGACAAATGGTCTGGACCCTACACCATAATGGAAAAGAAGGGGGAAGTCACCTACATGGTGGACTTTGAAACCCCCAGGAACCCCCACAGGGTGATCCATGTGAACAGACTGAAAGCATTTGTTGACAGGGAAAGCATGGGCTTGCTCATGGCTACAGATGGGGATCAGGAGGAAGAGAGTGACCCTCTCCCAGACCTGCTTTCCCAAAACCCTGATGATGGCTCAGTTGATGGAGTAGCCTTGGCAGGCAGCCTCACTGACCAGCAACAGATGGACTGCAGACAAGTTTTGCAAGCCCATAGACATATGTTTTCACTCACACCCAGTCAGACTACCTGGTGCACCCATGTGGTGGACACTGGTGATAGTCTACCTGTGAAGAACAAAATTTACAGGCAACCTGACCATGTCAGAGATTGTATCAAGGCTGAGGTGCAGAAAATGTTACAGCTTGGAGTGATAGAGCCATCAGAGAGCCCCTGGGCCAGCCCAGTAGTCCTTGTGCCAAAACCTCATACCCAAGATTGAAAGAGAAATGAGATTTTGTGTGGACTAGAGGTCTCAATGCGGTCACTAGGACAGATGCTCATCCCATTCCAAGGGCAGATGAGCTCATTGACAAATTGGCTTCTGCCAAGTTTTTGAGGACGTTTGATCTGACAGCTGGCTATTGGCAAATCAGGTTAGCTGAGGAGTCAAAGGCCAAGACAGCATTCTCTACCCCCAGTGGGCATTATCAGTTTGTGGTGATGCCCTTTGGTTTGAAGAATGCACCTGCCACCTTCCAAAGGTTGGTGAATCAAGTCCTTTCTGGGTTGGATGACTTTTGTGCAGCATATCTAGATGATATTGCGGTCTTTAGCTCTACCTGGGAGGATCACCTGAAGAAGGTTCTGGAGGCCCTGCAAAAGGCAGGCCTGACTATCAAGGCTACCAAGTGCCAGATAGGGCAGAGCAAGGTTGTGTACTTGGGCCACCTAGTAGGTGGGGGTCAAGTTCAACCATTAGAGAGCAAGATCCAGGCCATACAGGACTGGGCTCCTCCAACTACCCAGACAAGTCAGAACCTTCTTGGGCCTGACTGGGTATTACAGAAAATTTGTAAAGAACTATGGGTTTGAGTTTGAGTTTAAAATATTTCTTAAGCGCAGCGTTCACCTGGTGGTTTCTTGGCGCTATAAGGTACTAAGAACCTGAGGAGTAAGAAGAGCGGGAAGACAGGGAAAGAGTTTACTGGGAGAAGGCTTGGATGAAAAGAAAAGTCTTCAGTGCCTTGCGGAAAAGGGTGTACTGGGCACAAGATCTGAGATGAGCCGGGAGAGAATTCCAGAATGCAGGTGCGAGTGTAGAGAATTTGGAGCCTCCCCATTTTTTTCGTTTGAATCGAGGAACTACGAGCAGTTGTTGGGCAGATGAGCGTAGCTCCCTAGCCGGGACATAAGGGTGGATTTCTGAGGAAATGAAGGCAGGAGCTCAGCCGGAACGGGCATTAAAGGTGATGCATCCCAGCTTGAACAGAGCTCGTTCACGAATCAGGAGCCAGTGTAGGGACTTGAGGAGGGGAGTGACGTGATGGGATTTAGAAAGGTTGAATACCAGGCGGGCCGCCTGGTTCTGGACTAGTTGAGTCGTCGCACGCTGTAAGCGGGGATGCTGCAGTAAAGGGCGTTGCCGTAATCCAGGCGGGAGATCACCATCGCCAGTACTACGAGTTTTAGGGCCGAAGATGAAAAAAAACGGGAGACTTTGCGGATGGTGCGGAGAGAAAGGAAAGACAAGGACACCACCGAACTGACTTGGGAGTGAAGAGAGAGTTGATCATTCAGTTTGAATCCGAGTGTTTTTACAGAGGTAGACGGAGTGGGGGGAGGACCAAGGGAGGGGGGCCAAAAGAGAGAAGACCAAGGACTGGAGATACTGCCTGTCAACACCAACTCCGTTTTGTCGGGGTTTAATTTCAGGTGGTTGAAGTTCATCCAGTCCTGGATGAAGGTCATGGTAGACTGAAAGTTGGACAGACTCCGGGGATGTTGATAAAGAAAAAATACGCTGGAGGTCGTCCGCATAGTTGTAGACGGAGACCTCCTGCTGTTGAAGGGCGAAAATAAGGGGGGCGATATACAAATTAAATAGCAGGGGAGAAAGAGAAGAGCCCTGTGGGACCCCGCATTGGACCGCACGGAAGTCCGCCGAGAAATCACCCAAGCGTACTGCCTGGGTACGGTCTCTCAGAAAGGAGGACAGCCAGACCAAGGCAGAGCCTCCGATCCCCGCCGCTCTGACACGGGAAAGTAAGATGGCATGATCAACCGTGTCAAAGGCGGCGGAGAGATCTAGGAGTACCAGTGCCTGGGGGTGGTTAGTGTCCATACCCTCTCTGAGGTTGTCAAGAACCGATAGTACTACGGACTCCGTGGAGTGTGCGGGGCGGAACCCGGCCTGTCGGGGGGCTAATATCCTATTCTCCTCTGTGAAGGCACTGAGCGTGCTAGTTACATGGCGCTCCAGAACCTTCGCCAAAAATGGCAGAAGTGATATGGGGCGGTAGTTGATCAGTGCTGAGGGGTCGGCGCCAGGTTTTTTGAGAATGGGCAGAATGATGGCTGATTTGAGAGATGGAATGACGGTGCCCTGTGATAATGAGCTGTTGAGGAGGGTAAGAGGGGGAGATCCACAAACGGAAAAGATCTGTTTGAGAATGTGAGCGGGACAGGGGTCTAAAGGCGAGCCCGACTTAACCAAAGATAAAGGGAAAGAAATGATTCTTCGGTAAGAAGAGGGAAAGAGTCGAGATGTGCTGCAGCAGGGGGAAACAAGGGGTCAACAAAGGAAGGGGAGGGGGGAGAATATTTGCTTTTATGTTGGAGATTTTATCTAGAAAAAAAGAATTGAGAGAATCGCATAGGTGCTGGGAAGGGGAGGGTTTGAAGGTGTCCCGGTCAGAGTATGCGAGGTCATGCACAATGGCGAAGATTTCTCTAGGCTGGTTTTCGGCTGTTAAGATTTTAGAGGAAAAGTAGGCCTTTTTAGTGTCTAAAATAGATTTTTTATAGCAGGTCAGTAGGGAGGTATACTGGTTCCTAAGATTTGGGCAATAGTGTCGCCTCCAGGAGCATTCCGCGCGGCGGACATTAAGTTTGAGAGCCTTGAGTTCATCATTAAACCAGCGATTTGCATCGTTGGTGCGCCTGGACGGCACCCGCTTTAAGGGAGCGATTAAGTCGCAGCCTGAGCGGAGCCATGAGTTGATGGAATCGGCTTGGCCGGAGGACGACAGACCATGAAGATCCGGGCTGGAGGCAGAAAGTGTGGCAGACAGGGAAGCTATGTCCACACGGTTCCAGGAGCGCGCCCAGGTGTTTTTTGGGAGAGAGGGCTTGAGAGCTGGGCTAAGGAGTAGGGAAAATGAAATAAGAAAGTGATCGGACCAGGTGCAAGGGGAAATGGACAGTGAGGAGACTGGGCAGTTGAGAGACCAGATCTGATCAAGGGAATGTCCATGGAGGGGTGATGGGGTGTGAACGGAGGGAACAAAATTAAGGGAATGGAGGGTTTCGGAAAACTCTTTCGAAGAGGTGCATTCAGCTGGATCTGAAGGCCAAAAGTTGAAATCGCCAATAATCAGGATGGAAGAGTTGTTTACTGCTAGAGTAGGCACTAAGTCTAAGAAGCTGGGGAGAAAGATGAGGAGCTGAGGGGGGGCGGTATACAAGAACACAGGTGAGGGGAGTACTAAAGGAGAGTGAGCGGACAACTAAAAAGTCTGAAGTGCCGATGGAGGGGAAGACTAGGGGTTGAAAGACTAGTTCTCTGCGGGCAATCAGGGCGACGCCACCACCCGGTTTTCTGTGAGGGAGAGTATTGTATGGAGTGGGTATAAGGGGTCGCCCCTAGACCCTGTCGGACGCGGACGGGCGCAGACGGGCTTGCCTTAGGCGCGCCTTTGGCGCGCAATCGTCGCGCTCGTCCGCTGCGCGTCCGATGGAGGCACATAATTTATGGATAGATGGAAATGGGTGAGGGGCGTGGCCTCCGAAAGGGGGCGTGGCCTGCGCGGGATGGCGGCAAAGAGTGTCAATCGCCGGTTTCGAACAGCGCTAAATCCGCTGCAGGGACCAGTGTGGAGGCAGATGGTGAGTGAGGATTAAAACAGTTTTTAAAGAATGACAACAAAATAATTAAACAAGCATTTGCAATGCAATAGGTCTCGCATTCACGAGAGTTTGAGCTATTACAATTGCAAATAACAATGCCTTTTATTTTTGTTTTCATTTTAAAAACATAAAGGGCTTTGTCATTTACAAAACCAATAGCTCCATATTCCTACTGCGAGACCTATTGGCAACGCCAGTGCTTGTTTATATAGATGTCTGTGACAGGAGTACATTCCCGACCTCTCCCAGCGTAGGATTAGATGGGAGAGGAGTTGGTGATTTAATGCATTAGTGTGTGTGGGTGCAGACTGGCTTCCAGGCTGTATGCATTTAGATTTGCATAAAAGGGTAACACACAAGACATTGGTAAAATCCAAACTCTCATATAATGTGTCCCAACATAATCAAATGGACTATCAGAATTCCACAATGACGAAAACGCTGCTTACCCCTGCGGTAAACAGATCATATATAAAAGGTTTACACATCTGCTGATAATTCCAAAATGCTTGTCCAAATTGACTATATATTTGCCTTTAAGCACGCTGTATGCAAAAAAAGGAGAGATTTAACTAACCAGAGATTTTAATTTCACAACGAGATGCCGTATATCTTGTGCAACCCAGCTTTTACAGTCCCAGGTGCGTGGGAGAATTTACCGGGAAATAAATGCCACTGCTAAGTATTCCTGCGCCTCGTGAACCTTGGAGAAAACAGTCTCAACAGTCCATCCCTTTCAAAGCACGATAACAGTATCCCAAACAACCACTCAAATTAGTGTATACTGTGCTCAGAATTACAGACAATATTGTGAAATCGGGGAATCATCAAGATGGTAATTTTGGGCAGGGGTTAGCTAAAGACATAAACGCGTTCAAACTCGTAACACATCACCTTGGAGTAGAACCAGGCTAGTAGTCAATGGCAAGGACTAGCCAAAACGCAGGTTTCCCCTTAGGGAACAAATTCCTTTTAAAGCTAGAAGATTATGTCACGTGTATTTGGAGTTCCAACTAATACACACCGAATACTAGATCTGAAGTCTGCGGGATACAAAAAAAATAACAAATAGGGTACCTTGCTATACTATCGAGACAAATTATTTTATTTAAACGGATTATAAATGGCAGCACTTGCACGGAAATGCGTAGTTCTTGGATAAGTGGCGCAGGCCATGAAGCGGGTGCTGGGAGAAAGCGGGACAGAAACAGCACCTTGCAGACAGAGAGGTCGGCCTGTTCCCTGTGCTCACGGAAGCGGCGACGCCAGCACAAGGCGAGCCAGCTCATAAAATCAAGACAACTCGTGATAAAAGGCGAAGAGAGGTGGCTATCGGCAGCGGATCACACTAAGGAACCAAATGCGTGGCTGATAGTCCCGTCCGCGTGAGTCTGCCCTAGTGACGAACCTACTTACCAGCGATAATCCAGCCACTGCGGTCTTCTAGATGCCCTCAAGCCTGGGCCCTGGCTGACACAGACATACGAGATCACTTGGCCGTGTTCACGCAGATCTCCCCCCCAAAGCACAGCCAACCACTAGTAAAGAGTCAGCATCTCTGCACCCCTTTCGCTGGGGCCGACCCACTGACGGAAGGCGGGGAAGTGCAGCAGGCTCTGAGGCCCGATAGCCAATGAATAAATGACAACCGTTATCTCGGCCAACTAAACGTTGCAGCTAATAAACAAGGACAGAAAATTCTCCAAGCCAATCGCGGAAACCATACAGCACCATAACCAATCAAAACAAAAAGAAAACGTCTTAGCCAATCCCGTGGCAATATTACCTCTGACCAATCACACGGCAGTACAGGATTTCCCGCTGTTACAGAACATGTTTTTGCCCACGTGATTGGGTGTGTAGTGGTTTAGGTGTCAGACGCTGATCTCTTAATAGTTGTTAGAAGTCGGTGGAAGGGAAAGCAGGAGCCGACGGATTTCTTTGTTAAACAAGGAAGCCGGCAAGTGGGGCTTCGCCTTGTTGCGGAGCTGCGAGGGGGGGGGCATGTGTGTGTGCACGTGCGGCGGCGGGGGGGCTGTGTATGTGTGCTGGTGTGTTGGGGGGGGGCTCTGTGTGTGCGTGTAGGTGCGGCGGCGACGGGGGGGGGGTGCCTGTGTATGCGTGTGGCGTGTATGCGTGTGGCTGTGTATGTGCGCATGCGTGAGTGTGGGTGCGCGTGCACGCAGTCAAATCCAGCACAAGAGAAGCGCGTGGCACCCTCTTGTCCCTCATTCCCCCGAGACGGATCACTAAAGTTGACGAGACTGGACGCATCCTTCGGATGCTAACTCCAGCTCGACCTAAAAACGAGCTGACTCCCGGCTTCCGCCTCAGGAGTTAAGTAACCTTGTAATGGCGGCGCTTGCAATCAGCATCGCTATATAGCGTTGGGCATGGGGCGTGGCCCCGAAAGGGGGCGTGGCCTGCGGCCTGGGCGGGATGGCGGCAAAGAGTGTCAATCGCCGGTTTCGAACAGCGCTAAATCCGCTGCAGGGACCAGTGTGGAGGCAGATGGTGAGTGAGGATTAAAACAGTTTTAAAGAATGACAACAAAATAATAAAAAAATGAGCTTACTCCCGGCTTCCGCCTCAGGAGTTAAGTAACCTTGTAATCAATGGGTAACCGTGTAATCAATGGGTCCATTGTGACACCATTGAATGACTTGACATCCAAGAAGATGCCCAAAAAGGTTCAGTGGACAGTTAGCTGTCAAAGGGCATTTGATGACCTGAAGAAGGCCATGTGCTCTGCACCAATCCTTAAGAGTCCTGACTACTCCAAACAGTTCATTGTTCAAACAGATGCTTCTGAGTTGGGGGTGGGAGCTGTGCTTTCACAACTTAATATATATGGTCAAGACCAGCCCATTGCTTTCATTAGCAGAAGGCTGACCCCCAGAGAGAAACGTTGGTCAGCCATTGAGAGTGAGGCCTTTGCTGTGGTTTGGGCCCTGAAGAAGCTGATGCTATACTTGTTTGGTATTCACTTCCTAATACAGACAGACCATAAGCCCCTCTTGTGGCTTAATCAGATGAAGGGTGAAAACCCCAAACTACTCAGGTGGTCCATTTCCCTACAGGGGATGGACTTTCCAGTGGGGCACCGCCCAGGGACTGACCATGGTAATGCAGATGGTCTCTCCAGGTACTTCCACACTTAGAACATGAAGACTTATCAGGTCAAGGTTAAGTTTAATGTCCTGCGTTTGGGGGGGGGGGGGTTGTGTAGGAGAGTAGGGTCTGCTATCCTATGGTCACCCCAATTTTTGCTTTTTGCTTCACTGGTTTTCGACTTAATGTGGCTGTGGGCCTGCTAATCAGACCCACAGCCTGCTGTTGTCTCTAAATTTACAGACATGTACTATAGGTACATAACCAATTTGGTACTGGACACCTTGTCAGCCCCTATACAGTGCACTATAGGTGCCATGGGCATAGGTGCATCCAAGGCCTACCAGGGGCTGCAGCATATATTTTGCCACCCCTGGCTGGTACTTAAATCGACACAACTGGCTGTTCACACAGCTGGGGCAAGGTGGTGTAATCACCCCTTGCTTAGATATAGTATACCTATGTCTAAACCTATATCTGGACACATATATACCTATAAGTCACTCCTATGGCAGGCCTTAACAATCCTGGAGGCAGAGTGCTTGGTTTTATGTGAGATGGTGCTCTAGCATGAGCTGAGCCTGTCTGCAGTATTCGGAACCATTTCCTTACTGCTGTTCCAGTGATACTGCCATACCATATACTCTTAAGTGCATTATAATCCTCGCGGTTAATGCTAACTTTGGTTTGGCTGTATCAAAACATGTCGTGTTTGGTGTCATACATTTTGGAATACTACCCCCTCGCCAATTCTGGCGACGGGGGTAGCATTCCACCCTTCTAGAGGGAGAAGACATGTTACTTACTGCAAATGCGGTTAATCCTAACCAGAGCCCCAGCATCACAAAATGGATGCTGCTGCCACAGACACGAGTCTGGCCTCCTGCTGCTGACCGAAACTCGACAGAGGAGGCTTGATCAAAGGATCTCCTGTCACAGGGAGGTGTTACACCACACCAGACAGGAGATAGTTGATTGTAGCAGGGAGGGTTGAATGAAACTAGACACTGCCTGGGTCACACAAGGTGTCACTGGGCAGATTCCAGTCAAACCGGTTCGGGGGCACTCCAGCCCTAGTCTTGGCGGCAAACTGGACAAAGGAAAGGGGTGTAACCACCCCCTTCTTGGGTCCCACCCATAGGAGGGACCTAGCAGGTAATCCAGCCCCCAGATTTGGAATATAGGTGGGAGCAGTGCCAATGCACATCAGATTATCCTGACTGAAACTTATGAAACGAAACTCTGGACCCTTCGACATCCCACTCGACGTGGAAGACTGAAGAATCTCCCTTGTGGTCAAGGAGTGACCACCCTGTGCAAACTGGCACCATCCAGCACCTCGACGTTTGCTTTGTTGCAGTTCCCGCCGGAACTCGAGCGACAGAGATTGACAAGAGCCAGCTTTCCTGCCTTCCAACAGCCCGATCCACAGTCCATGCAGAGCTGGGACCCGTGGAGGCGACCTGAAGCGTGGGAGCGGCCATCTTGAATAAACCACGAAGCGATGACCGTGCAGCACCCGAGGCTCCCTCAAAGCTGTGCATTGGAGTCTGAGAAGCTCCAGCCCCGAGCAGCTTGTGCACCGAAGCTCATCCCTCCACACTCGACGAGAGCTGCGTGGGGCCCTTTTGCATTTTCCTGCTCGACGCGTTGGTCCGGTCACTTGCCCGTTGGTTAGTGGCCCCAGTACCGACGAAACCTTGAATTTACACAGCCAGTCTGGTTGCTCCAGATTGGCACTCGTTCCCCTGAAAAGGAGCACCCGCTCAGACCTTGCTGGTCCGAGTGTTAAGCCTTCTTCGAATCCTGCGTGGGTTGCCTTTGCCAAGGCTTGTTGACTGATCCGGAAGCCGACACCGCCGACAGCGAGAGCCTTCGTGGGACAGCTCGTGATCCACTCCAGGACATCCTCGGTGACCCAGAGTCCACGTGGCAGCGGAGACAAGGCACCCGACATCAACCTGATTGCGCCCGACATCGCCTGGTTCCTTCCTGGTCACTGGCTAGTGACCCAGACTCTGTCCCCTCTGCTTTCAGGTACCCTTCAACTCCGATCCACCCTTGGATCGCACCGGACACTTCTCTTCTGGACGCCTGCAGCATCTTCATCCTCAGGCACCATCGAACTGCGTGACGAAACCCGACACAGGTTGGCACCTGTGCACCCGCATCCTGAGGGTGAGGTAACTTACTAGCGCCGGTGTTCCCACACTGGTACACACCTCTAGTGCCTAAGTCTAAAGTTTGGTAGTCCTAGTCCAGTCGGAAGACTCCTTTTGCAATAACTTTGTAACTTTTACGTACCATTGACTTTGCATTGGTGCAAGCCGTGGTTTCCCGCACTGCACCCGAATCCCGCGGGCTACTCCCGCCCTAACTGCTGTTAGTGCATCGTAGTCCAAGCGATTCCTAAGGCCCTAGGCCTTACCCCAGATCGATTAGTGATTGTTATACCACTTTTTTGATATATGGTTTGAGTGGCCACTGGCCTCATCCAAAAACGTGCAACTTGTCTATGTTATACTGTGCTTTTATTTAAACGCTTGTGCTTCATTGCTCATAAAGAGTAGTGGGGATTATTCTAAGAATAAATACATATATTTTGATAATATATAACTTGTGTGGTGTCCTTTCATTTGATATTACAGGATTGTATATGGTAAAACAGCTGGCTTCACATGTCCTTTGGAGTTAAGCCTTTAAGGCTGCTTAGTCCATGCTACCCCTAGGATAGCTTGTCTATAAGGTTGACTTACAACCACCACCATAAAGGATTGTTTGGACTGATACAGGGTGCCCACAGAACTGTGGACATCATATACCAGGCCAACTTCTCACAGTGTGCAATACTGCTACACTTATCCAAGAACTGGTGGCGAACGCTGCTGGAAATTTGAAATGAGAAAAGGGAGGGCAGATACTTGGTACCTGTTAAATATGAATATGCTCCATGAAGGCCTTTTATTGATAAGTCTGTTATAGCTAATCTGGGTTTGGAACAGTCCTCTTTCTCTGAGCCTTTTATTGTTGGAAGTTATTTCATCATAATTTCTCGCCTTTCAGCTAGATCATCCAGTATATCTTTTAAAAGAGCTCATATTTGCTACACAACTTTGTCATATGGCGGGCTGCCAACGCAACAACTTAATGTCACTCCTACTTTTTACAGCGCCACTTGATTTACACTGATATCAATTTGTTGCAGTTTCCAAATGTTTGGTCTCTGCATCTGGGTTAAGCAGCTCGTCAGACTTTATACATGATCATAAAATTGTTAGAATCAATGTGCAATTCTCCACAAAACATCACACGCAATGCAAGTGGTGTCCTTAAAGGTTTATTATCACCTATTTAAAAAGTATAAGCCCTTTTAAAAAATATATATATATTGTTTTGACACTGCTACTTTGGACTTAATATACATTAAAAAATAATATTTTTTCATTTACCTACACATCTAAGCCCACAATTGATTAGTTTAGGAAGTTTAAATTTTGTAAATATCATTACAAATTAAATCAAATGAAATAGCTCGGTTGGCTAAGTGTCCTCTCCCTCGTTGTGACTACAATCCTAAATCAGCTCTGGTCTAACATACCACCTTCAAAATGGCACATCACCGTAACTGGTCTCGATCAGTCTTTAACTGTAGTACTTTCCAAATTTCAGGATACATTTAGCAGTTCCTATAAAATCTCTCTACTGCTCAGCATGTCAAACAGATTCAATAATCATCATGGATTCAGCTAAGACTGGGACAAAGCTGTGGAAAAGCAGAGATCAAACGAGGAGTATAAATATCACTCTCCTAAGAGTAAACCAGTACTAGAAGTGTATATGACTACTGTACTACTCATAGAAATCCTAATAAAAATTAAATAATCAAAAGGTCATGAATATACCTTGTTATACACTCGAGACTTTTCTTTTTAATTGAAGTTATGGAGCCCCGGCACACCAAATTATGCACTAGATTTGACTAAATTATGCATCAAGAACGCTCATCTGGATTTGTGTAACATTTGGAGGGATACCCACCACGCCTCAAGGTAATTCACTTGCTATTCCCCGATGCATTATACATATAGTAGATGGGATCATATCTTAACATCTGCGTCACTTGGGGAAGAGGGTCCTGGCGGTGGCTCACCTGGCCGGATACTTATTGGATCATGCTCCAGTACTAAGTGAGAGAGGTTGGGGGCAAAGCACGATCACCCCTGACCTGGAGGTTGCCCTCTGAGATTCTTCAAGATGTGGAGGATAGATGCAGGGGCGCTGTCTTAATTCTTTGAGATAAATTGATCTCCGATAAATCACAGGTCCACGGATTGGGAGGCGATGAAAGTAGTGATCTAAGGACATTGTATTGGCTTCTCCCGTAAGATCGAATTACCTTGTAGGCCGACCTGACCTGGAAGGCGGAAGGACTGGTGCGATTGGAGTGATTCCCTCCAGATGCTAAGGTGGGGTTGGGGAGGGAGTTGGAGGTCCAGTGACATGTGGTGAAGTGAGGGACAGATTGGACAAATACACACTGAAGTCTTATCAACAACTTCTCTATATTGAGAGAGACCGCTCTGAGAGATCACTGGTCTGGGTTCTGCAACAAGAGACTCCCCTCTCCCCCATACCTCATCCTCGATCCCCCCCAGGGCATACACACAAGGGGAAAAAGTAGAAGTCTATAAAGTCAATCAAGATCAGGTGTACCGCAGTCTTCACCCTCTGAACCAAAGTCGCATATCCACATTTCTGACCTCTATACCACCACTAACTCCGCTATTCAAGACCTCAAGGCAGATCTTGCGTTGGAGGAGACTCTGGCTTTCCTTCAGCAGTTGCCAAGGGAAGGCGCCAGGTGCTGATGGCTTCCCTGTGGAGTTTTATCAGGCTTTTCCCTCCCTCCCTTACTCCACTCATGTTGGAGGATTACCTCGAATCCAAAGCTGTGGGTGTACTCCCTGGGACCATGCAGGAGGGCTACATCTTTATGATGCTTAAGCTGGATCAGATGGCTCAGACCAGTCCTCCTACAGACCACTGAATGTTTAATACCGACGCGAAGGTTCTCTGTAAAAATTGTCCCTCAGATGGCACCCCGTAATTACTCAAATAATCCACGAGGACCAATGTGAGTTCATTTCTGGGCATAATACTAATATGAACCTTTGAAGGCTGATGCATGTCCTACACGAAGCAGGGACTGGGAAGAGGAACTTGCACTGATCTCCATCAATATTGCCAAGGCCTTTGACATAGTAGACTGGCAATAACTTGTGCACATTCTGGTGACAATGGGGATTGGTCCTCAGTTCCAGGCATGGATGCAGATGCTGTACATGCCTCCCACCAATAGGGTGCAAGTTAGTAAATTATGCTTGAATAGTTGGCAAGGGAACAGGTCAGGGTTGCCCACTCTCGCCGCTTCTTTTTGCCATTGCTGCAGAGCCACTGGCCATTTGGATTCTGCAGGAGATGTAAACCTGTGAGATCAGGGTGGGCAGCACCGCTAATCTACTGTCTCTTTATACTGACAAAATCATTTTCTACCTTATGGCTCCCAGACACACACTTCTGCTCCTGTTGGAGTGCCTGAATACCTTTGGAAAGCTGTCTGGCCCCAATTACAAGAAATCTTTGGTGTTCACCTTGGGGATGCTTCTCTCCCAAGATCCAGCGATGTTGCTGGAATTGGCCCTCTGATGGTGAACATACGGTTTTCACTACCTGGGGGTGGTGGCACACATGAGGCAGAACATCATTTGGGGATGGGTTGCACACCGCCTGTTTTCATTAGTTTTCCAAAGTTTATTCGAAGTTCATTTGTCTTTCAATTCAGATTATGCGTGCACAATGGAAACGTGCTCAGCCCAACCGTCACGTGTTCAACTCAACAACATTCTAAATGGAACAACTTGGTGTCCCAAACCAGTGGCACAGCGAAATACCGCAATTAGCAGTCTGTTTGATTTCCACCTTTTGTCCTTTTACTCAATTATTCATAGTTCATTTTTCCGTAGTTTTATCCAAATAAACATGTATACATTTTTTTGTTACGCTCAGCATGTGAGGTAAGAGGCAATTTCCCAAGTTTCTTATGTTCAAGATGGGCCTTCCGAACCTTCTTCTTAAACACGTACAAAAGCCAAGTTCTTTAAAAAGCAGTTTATTCACGCCCAATGCATTTCAAGCCATTATGGCTCTTCGTCAGGGGTAACTGAAAATTTACAATATACATATATGTTAGTGTAACATCCTCCTATTGTATATACTTTAAGTCAATAGTTTGCATTTATTTCACTATACTGCATAAAAATTCATTTACATGTGGTCACCAATTATTTACTTTTGCATTCTCCTCAGAAGGTTGCACACCTTTAAATAAACCCCATTAATTCAATTATCTTCGTACGGAAAACTTCCTTACTAAATGATTTAAACTTTTCTCCTTTCGCCTCTTTCCACTCTCCCCTGCATGTTTTCGCTAACATTTAAATCATCCTCTACCATCACACCTCTCCACTGCACCCTCCCGATACCTTCACCATTATCCCTCGCTCCCTTTCCTTCGTTTTCTTCACATTTCTCCGTTACCCTACATCACTTTAGCGTACCTGCTAGTAGTCCTTCATTATGCTACAAATCCGTCATGTTCCTTGCATCCTCGCCAGAGAAATGAACCTAAGTTGTGCAGTTCCATGTTTTAAAGCCCTATTTACACTCCTCTTTTCCAACCCGTTCCCGCACTGGTTACATAATTGTCACCTGACCTTCTCTTTCACCCTGTGCCGTTGTGAGCACTTTAACTCCCACAATGCATCATTTCCATCTATCATTTATCCCGGTGCCCATAACTTATGCAAAACTGTCCACATTGTAACAATAGCTGTTAAAACCCGATGAAATCGGTGTGCTAGTGAATGTTAAACACATCAATTATTCAGTACTGTTCTGACTTTTCAAAAATAAACATGCTTCACGAACGTGGATGTTCCGCCTCACATGTCGAATGTCAAAGTAAATTACGATTGTTCCTTCATTTGTAATCAGTTGTCTTAGGGTGCAAACCCCGGGGCTACTTTTTGCAAAACATCATTTGGGGATGGGTTGCACACCGCCTGTTTTCATTAGTTTTCCAAAGTTTATTCGAAGTTCATTTGTCTTTCAATTCAGATTATGCGTGCACAATGGAAACGTGCTCAGCCCAACCGTCACATGTTCAACTCAACAACATTCTAAATGGAACAACTTGGTGTCCCAAACCAGTGGCACAGCGAAATACCGCAATTAGCAGTCTGTTTAATTTCCACCTTTTGTCCTTTTACTCAATTATTCATAGTTCCTTTTTCCGTAGTTTTATCCAAATAAACATGTATACATTTTTTTGTTACGCTCAGCATGTGAGGTAAGAGGCAATTTCCCAAGTTTCTTATGTTCAAGATGGGCCTTCCGAACCTTCTTCTTAAACACGTACAAAAACACATGAGGCAGAAGCACCTGCAATATTGGCAGCATGATGAAGGGCCTCTGATCTTCCATTAAATTCTGGAATACCCTTCCCCTTATGGGACGGGTGGCCATCTCGAGGATAGTGTTTTTGCCAAAGTGCCTATACTCCATCCAACATCTGTTTGATAGTCTTCCTCCAACTGTGTTCAGGCAATTGCATTCCCTACTTAGTTCCCTGATCTTGGAGGGATGGCTTTGCAGGGTGGCGATGAACTATCTATTTTTGCTGCTGGAGGAGGGAGGTCTGTCAGTCCCAAACTTGGAACAATACTATCGAGCCTCCCACATACAATACACCATACACTGGCTTTCAGAGGGAGAAAACTGGGAGTACTGGCTTCTGCAGGGCACAGCTGGAGACCACCTTCCCTCAAATTCGGATGGCAGGGGGGAGAGATGTTGGCCAGGTGTCCGATCTTATCACACACACTGCTTCATTGAGGGAGCACACTGAGAACGTGGTCCTGAAACTGGGCCTTTTAGCCACAGAGTTTGCTTTTTGGGATAGGTTAGCCTTTCGGGTGCTTGCAGATACCATTGATGTGTCTGTGTGGTGGGAGAGTGGTTGTGAGACTCTTGGGGCTCTCTACCCCAACAAGGAATTTATCTCCTTCGAAGACGCCCAGAGCATCTTTGGCTTGGAGGAGGGCAGTCTCTACAATACACTAGTCTTGCAGCTATACTTAAGGGTATATGGACCTCGCTTCCCGCTGCTCTGGGTGTGTCACAGCCCTTTTGGGGCTTGTTGGAGCTGGTGGGGGCACGTCACGTGGTTTCTTTATTCTACCAAACGATGACACCTGATTGGATTCGTACCCCCTCCTCGGAGAGGGAATCCTATGACGCCCTTGACACTTCAATGTTACCCAGGGCGTAATCCTAGTGTGCTTGTTTTACTCAAGCGAAATAACTCGGACATTCGTTGCCAGAAAATTAA
Organism: Lissotriton helveticus; assembly: GCF_964261635.1. Classification (NCBI taxonomy): domain Eukaryota; kingdom Metazoa; phylum Chordata; class Amphibia; order Caudata; family Salamandridae; genus Lissotriton; species Lissotriton helveticus. The sequence goes on from NC_136059.1 coordinate 1,109,623,099, forward strand.
CGTCTTACGTATATAATTCCATTACAGATATGCTGATGCCATGAATGTTTGAGCTCTCTGTGACCCAGTTGTTGATGGTTATTATTGACGTTCACAGTGCTATTGTTCCTGTACAATGTAAACACTCAATAAAGAATGTTTATTGAAAACAATTATGCAGCAAGAAAGCATATTGCAGCCCATTCTGTGACAGCATTATTTCAATGGTATGATATTTTAACACATTCATACTCCTTGGGCCATGGTTTCAACTGATTAAAACCAGTTTAACACTCGAGGAAAGCTATCATCAACCAAAACATGACCAATTAACCTTTACAATTGTCTGACACCGCGCTCCACCACATGCAGCGCTTTTTAAAGTGATTTTCGATGCATTTGCATTAGAAACAGTATTTTGTTCCAAACTGCAAAAGATGCAGCAGATGGTAGATTATGTGGCAAGTCTTATAAATCTGGAATTATGCTGAAAACACAACTGCTGCAGAATTCCAGTGGCCAGGCGGATATAATTAAGTGGAAGGTGTACTGTATTGTCAAAACCAGATCAGGCTGTCCATCCAAAATGGACGACCAAGAAAGGAGACAGAGACCAACAGCATCTGTGGAATAGCTGAAGTCTCTTACGACAAAGACAAGGTGTGCAGTTGACGGCAACACAAGGACTCCACTAATCTGTACTTTATGGTAGTGTGGCAAGAAGTGAGCCATTACTCAAGAAAACCCCCCACCTTTTATCAGAGACGCTCTAGCCATGGGGATTTGTTACCTTTTGGCCTAATAGCAAACGGTTACATTTGCTGCAAAACCAACACATCGGATCACCCGAAGAACCTCATTCCTACTGTGAAGAATGCTGCAAAGGAACCTTCAAGTGTTTAGGAAATAGATAAATGTCTGTGAGCGACCCACAGAGAGCTCAATCTAAATCGAAGAGAAAAATGTGACGTGGCTTACATATCGCGTCAAAACTCACATAGGAACTAGTCAGATCTTGAACGATTTTGTAACAACGAATCGTTATGTATTGCTAAATCAACGTTAAGTGCCTGTTGCAATGACTAGGTGAAACTTTGCATTTCTGGTAAATGAAACCGTGTTTATCTAAACTGGTAGGAGAAGATCAGAGGATTTTGCAGTGGATGAGGTATTCATGTTTCTATGTTGGTGGTTAGGTGTTGCAATCGCCGTTGGAGACAATCATCGTTTTTATTTTTGTTTGATTCTATTTTTTCAACAGGAAGCGAGCGCCAAAACCTCAACCGAGATCAATGTCCTGTCTTTGAGAGAGAGCGGTACAAAGCAGGAAGGAGTAAACAAGTAAGGCCAAATTCAAGGAGAGGCTGGAGAGTGAAATGGAGTGGAAGTAACGAGAATAAGTCACTAGAAAGGGGCTGAATCCGGACAATGGCAGTAGATGTAGGAAAATAAGGTTAGACTTGCTGAGTAAAAAGCGCAAGCAAGCAGCAGAAATACATGAGGAAAACTGAAGAGAAAACAATCGTCCAAACAGGCCAGGGAGCAACTGAATAGAACAGGCACAAGCCAGAAAACTGGCAGAAAATATTACGATTCGCCACTGAGCTTCTAGACTCAGTTGAGCGCAGTTACAAAGTGTTGCAGATATTCTGTTTGTGTAAACAGAACTATGCCTGGGACCACAGAATATTAGTATGTAGGGACCGAGTCACCATATCACATCAGTACCTATGAGCCCCAATCCAGACTAGCTCATAGTGCTTTACCTGCCATCCGAACCTTCTCAGAGTAACAGGCCCGCCAGAACAGAACACTCTAGTCCCCTCAGGGAACCGTGGAAACAGATCCTCAACCTTTCGTTTCATCTCTCATGCATTTCCATGATAAACAAAAAAGAAATGAGGACAGTTTACAATCTTTATTGAAACTTATCATGCTAACACATCTGTGCTGCAACTAGAAAACATGCATCCCAACAGCGTGAGGAGCACTACAAGAAAATTATAAAAAATAAGATGTCCTACCATGGTGAAATATTTGCCTCAGCCCACACTCACTGTTAAAACATAGTGTGATATTGAAGACCTGTGGGATGCGTGAGGGACCATATACCGGTCATTCATAAATAGTTCTACATGTCAGCCAGCACAGCCCTCTCAACTCTGCACCGTTGCTCTGTTAAAATATTTTCTCTTGGTTTTCAAATTGGCCCATCTCTGTGTATGTTACGGTGTCTTTCTGAAAACCGCAGATGTGAGTGTATGTTGTGTCTAAGTGTTAAGCTAAGTCTGCTAACCTGATCACATCAAAGACTGGCACAGTGTTGTTTGACCTTATACAATACGTTCAGACAGTCCGAAGCAATAACAGAAGCATGCGGACTGCTTTTCTGAAATAAGGTTGTGGCACAAAAATAAACGTATTTCAACCTCAAGGAAAATCAAAACACGCATCACAGAACACAAAAGCATGATTAGTAGAACTCATGCTTAGCCGCACATTGGGTAGAGAAAGAAAAACACACTATACCTCACCTGAGGTTCACAATTTTGGATAAAATATTTGTGATACCACACAGAGACACCAATCAACAGTTAGTGCAGAGGGAACGTCTTGGATAAAACGCTTGGACACTTTGATACCAATTGGTCTCAATGATCAAATTGAAATTGTTTGCTTCCTTTGACCCAAGAAGTTGGTTTGGTAAGCAAATATGCTGTTGTACACAGCGAGTTGACTGTTTTTGTATTTTAAATTCAGTTCAGCAACCAGGAAGCAGCGTGGCTGAATAACATGATCACATTTGTGGACATGCAGCACTTTTTTGATAATGTTGCTATTTAGGGGTCTGTCTCCTTAATATCAGGTCCAGTGGTCCTATTAGGATTTATGCCATTGAACAAAAGCAATTCATCAAGCTAAGGCATTCACTAGTTTTTATACACACAGGTTTCTACATTGCAACCACTCAGAACATAGGATTCCCACTCAGAGAATTAAGTGCACCAGTTTTCTTGGGGATGAGGTATAGTCCCCGTTATTTGAATGGGAGGAATTGATATTGAGTTCACCCCTACATTATTGGCAGTGACATCGGCATAGTGTTTGATTCATTGTTGCTTAATTTTACAAATCACAGTCGAAATATATCGCATTATATTATCGACATTGTTTCAAACATATCACAGTATTCAGTCTTCAGTAGTTTTTTTTTTTTTTTTAAATGCGACAGTGTTTTCCTTGTCTATTGAGCACTATGCTCAATGAGCATTGTGGAGAAGTGTGGCTCAATGGTTAGAGCGGCAGACCCTGATACAGAGGTCTGGCCCGGGACCAGGGTTCAATTCCCGCCTCGGCAGGTCTTGGGCTCAAAAAATTCCATGGACCTGATAATTCTCGCCTCGGTGCCTAATCTATTCATGGTTCCCACTCTGCAACTCTGGGCAATAGCTTGCTTAATCTCCACAACGGCCCCAACAGCGCTGGGATGCCTGACTTCACCTTGGGGGTGCCCAGGAGTGGGCACTTCACAGGGAAAAGCCAGGAAGCGTTCCACAGCGGTATGCGTACAGCGCCTAGATGCCTCAGGGTATAAGTGCGCTATACAAGTACGAAGTTTACTGGGGGGTTTTTTACGTCATGTTGTTCAGAAGTGTGTACACTTAATTTAAACAAGATCACAGTCGGCCAAATCATCTGAACAATTAGGATGTGAACGCATGACACGCAGCAGCAGTTCATCGTAAAAGTAAGTTGGAGAGTCACAGAAAGGATAGACATGGAGTCATGTTTGTTCGTTTTTCATTATTAACTCGTGAATCATGTCACTTGATTTAGAATACGGCGGCACACAGTGCTTTTGATTGAATGGCCACGCTCTTGTATCGACTGCTATTTAAGTAAGTGTTGTCAGCTTTCGTGCACAGAAAGCCTGCTAGTTATAGGGCTGGTACTGAAGGATACCTTTTTTTGCTTTCCAGGATAACTTATAATACCAATATTGCTGGGTCATGTGATGACCGGGTAGGTTTAAATTCGTTTAAGGTGTTCTGCTTAAAGCGGCATGTTTACAGCACATGGGTGTTTAGATGTGAAGCGGTGACACATGGAATAATGTTGCATGGATATAAAGACACTCCATGTTTTGTGGGATACGTGGTACACTCATTGAGAATATGTTTATGATGGAGGCAACACCAACACACAACACATTTGTATGGTGTACGCAAGTGCTCTTGAGCAACAGCATGAACTAATGGAGACAACTTGACGATGATGAAATAGCTTGTGAAGTTCTTGAACTTTTTGTTGTTATAGTATGGTTAAATACATGGATTATTTGTCATTTGTATGGTTCCCCTTGACGAAGGGGTTCCCAAAATGCATTGTGAACACAGCATTGGAAACTTCATGTTGATTCACAATTATTAGAATGTCATGAGACAATTATAACATTTACATTTCACACGAGAAATGTGTCAAATGAACCTTGTGTGTTATTATTGTGGATACTTTTTTGATGTACTTGGAAATCAGTTAAATTGAAACAAAATATATTTTTAAAAAATCACTTAAAATAGGTTATTCAATGATTGCACCTTATGGGCATGAGTGGTGGTGCACCTTGGCGCATGTGAAAGTTTGTACACATCAATTTGTGGATAATTTTTTCCTGACAGGTGCGGGTCAGGTTTCAAGGAAGTACACAACAGATTAACACAGTTGAATCACAGATTATCTTCATTATACTGAACACGTAGGTGTGCTGGTAATATCCATAGTTTGACAAAAATAAACGTGCCAAACGTGGGGGGGTGTGTGTGTCTGTGTGTGTCTGTGTGTGTCTGTGTGTCAAAGCAGCCTAAATGTGCAGGCAAACTAAAATGTGTCTGTGTGTCTGTGTGTGTGTGTGGCAAAGCAGCCTAAATGTGCAGGCAAACTAAAATACGAGCAAACTATGCGGGCCTCAAAGGAAACACACGACAAAAGAAAAGAGCTAGGAAGGGAGCTCATTTTACATTGTTTTCAATTTGCGGGCATGCATAGTGTTGCCTAGGTTTCTGCATGTGCAGGACTTAAAACATTGATCCGCACGTATATGTGAACTGCTCAGGAAGATGGCATTCAAAGCGCAGACCAGCAGCAGCATCAATGTGACCCCAATCCCTGAACTTTCAGCCGCCGGAACCATCCGTGGAGAGACTAGTCCCTTCCGTGAGTGCCCACTGACTCGTGGAATGCTACCCTGCCATCCCGTGGACTACTGCAGGGCGTCAAGATTCCCAGTGTGCGTTCTTAAGGTGCCTGACAAATTTCTTTCCCAGACAGCCATCAGCTAGTGGCTGCCATTCCCTTTCTACTGCAAGTGTCTTTCCATTTTTGATAGAAGGCCTATGTTACAACTGTTACCTGAAATTAGGCTATTTGTTTGGCTTTGTTCTGTATTACTGTGCAGTTTTTCATTTTTGGAGCACGGTGCCGGATTAAAATTTACCACAGGATGCTCACTTTCATGTCCTGCGCATACGCTATTGCTGCGATGGGTATTATTTACAGTAAAGGGCTTAGAGCCTGCCCATTGATTACCATTCGGTTGGCTTGATTGCTACTCTTTTTTGCTACTTCCTAATTGGCCAGGTGTCACTTCCATTCATCTGTGTGGTGCACAAACCAAGCATAGATGGATTCATTCTAAATAGAGTCCTTCAGCTGCTCCTGTTGTAATTCTGGTACTATTCCCCACCCACCACCTCCACACTCCTTTTGTCTGTCCCCCTTTTGTCTGTCCCCCCCCATCCCTAGCCATAACAAAAAGGCACTATGACATGGCCAGAGCTGGCCGTGACATAGTGCCTTTTTTCCTTTCATTTTAACTCCACTTCTTCTCAATAAGCAGTGCCTCCACAGTCCACACTCTTGTGGACCGCGAAGTAAGGATCATTATCACAACGTCTTGTGTCAAACCCTGCTACATCAGGTAAAATAAGTAGCAGGCCTTATTCATCCCATCCTTACCCTCCTGTTCTCCCTTCCATCCTCCCGTTGACGGTTTCCACCCACTATAAGAAAAAAACACCGGTATGATGTGGCCTGCGCTGGCTGAGTCATATTGTTTTTTAGGTCTCGCCTGTCGATGCGCATGCGCATCGAGCTTGCGAGCCTATTGCGGCTTAAACAACCTTTAACTAACAAGCAAGGAATCGTGGCGATTCCTTGCAGTGCCCGTGACTTTTAAGCTCAATGCGTATGTGCATTGAGCTTAAAAGCGCGTGCACATCAGTTCCCTCAGTCGCAATCGCCGTCTGTTCCCTCAGCCGCATTCCTCCGACACCTTTTGAAGTGAAGCTTAGCTTCACTTCAAAGGCCCCGGCTTCTTCACACCCACATGCCGCTCTCCCCGCTCCGCCCCCTCCCCTGCCCGCCGTGTGCATTTCTCCTACACACCCTCCCCACAGCAATGCCCTCCGTCTGTTTTACAATTTGAAGAGGTAATCGGAGTGCCTCCTCACATTTCACTTCACTGCCTTCCAACCTCATGGTTGAAACTTTAGTCACCATCTCCTGTTTGTCGTACTGTTGTGCCGCTTGTCTTGATTCGCTACAATGTAAGCCCTCAGATGCCTTTTTTCTTTCTTCTCTGATTTACATCGTTTTGTACCAAGTTTTTTTTCCCTTGGCTTTCAAAATACCTTTTGCTAACATACCGTGAAAATGTGATCAGCTTCACCCATCGTCCCCGTTCAGCACTAATCCATTCCTGTAAATAAAGTTATAAATATATTAAGACTGCATATCATCCAAATCTTTTTAATTTCGATTTCTTTCCACTGGGGTTGCTCTACTACAGATTCAAAGAAACGCATGGTGTGCATGTTTTGTTATAAGAACATAAAAAGGGATCTCTAAACTCTTTTTTAGGTAAATAAACACTGGTTTATTGATACAGCAACTCTATCAAATGGGCCGTGGTAATAATCAATTTGTGTTTTCTTTAATGAGGGAAACCCAATTTTCAATCGTACCTGTCCTTTCCACCCATGTACTCTCCATCTTACGCACTATTGACCACACACTGAGCTTGCCCTTTCTCCTTTTTTTCACCCCCACAATCATACCTGAAGAACTATTCACGTGCTGCTCTCTTTATGTTGCAAGTCACCTTCCCGTATGCTCAACGACTTCCCTGTAATAGTTCTGAGAATATGGTTGACTTATGTACAAAGTCAATCATCTTTCCAGCCCGACCATTCTTCTTTGTATGCACAACACCCACCCTCACCCTCAATCACCCTCACCCACCCTCACCCACCCTCACTCACCCTCACTCACCCTCACTCACCCTCACCCACCCTCACTCACCCTCAATCACCCTCACTCACCCTCACTCACCCTCACTCACCCTCACTCACCCTCACTCACCCTCACCCTCACTCACCCTCACCCTCAATCACCCTCACTCACCCTCACTCACCCTCACTCACCCTCACTCACCCTCACCCTCACTCACCCTCACTCACCCTCACTCACCCTCACCCTCACTCACCCTCACTCACCCTCACTCACCCTCACCCTCACTCACCCTCAATCACCCTCAATCACCCTCAACCCCTCACCCTCACTCACCCTCACTCACCCTCACTCACCCTCACTCACCCTCACTCACCCTCACTCACCCTCACCCACACTCACCCACACTCACTCACCCTCACCCACACTCACCCACACTCACCCACACTCACCCACACTCACCCACACTCACCCACACTCACCCACACTCACCCACACTCACCCACACTCACCCACACTCACCCACACTCACCCACACTCACCCACACTCACCCACACTCACCCACACTCACCCACACTCACCCACACTCACCCACACTCACCCTCACCCACACTCACACTCACCCACACTCACCCTCACTCAACTTCAACGCCTCACCCTCACTCAACCTCAACAACTCACCCTCACCCACCCTCAACCGTTCACCCTCACCCTCACTCACCTTCAACGCCTCACCCTCACCCACCCTCAACCGTTCACCCTCACCCTCACTCACCTTCAACGCCTCACCCTCACTCAACCTCAACGCCTCACCCTCACCCACCCTCAACCGTTCACCCTCACCCTCACTCACCTTCAACGCCTCACCCTCACTCAACCTCAACAACTCACCCTCACCCACCCTCAACCGTTCACCCTCAACCCCTCACTCACCCTCACCCTCACTCACCCTCAACTCCTCAGCCTCACCCTCACTCACCCTCAACTCCTCAGCCTCACCCTCACTCACCCTCACCCACCCTCAACTCCTCAGCCTCACCCACCCTCACTCACCCTCACTCACCCACCCTCAACTCCTCAGCCTCACCCTCACTCACCCTCACCCTCACTCACCCTCAACTCCTCAGCCTCACCCTCACTCACCCTCAACCCCTCACCCTCACTCACCCTCACCCTCACCCTCACTCACCCTCAACCCCTCACACTCACTCACCCTCAACATCTCACCCTCACTCACCCTCAACCGTTCACCCTCAACCACTCACTCTCACTCACCCTCAACCGTTCACCCTCAACCACTCACTCTCACTCACCCTCAACCGTTCACCCTCAACCACTCACTCTCACTCACCCTCACTTACCCTCAACCCCTCACTCACCCTCACTTACCCTCAACCCCTCACCCTCACTTACCCTCAACCCCTCACCCTCACTCACCCTCACTCACCCTCACTCACCCTCACCCACCCTCACCCACCCTCACCCTCACCCACCCTCACTCACCCTCACTCACCCTCACCCACTCTCACTCACCCTCACTCACCCTCACTCACCCTCACTCACCCTCACTCACCCTCACTCACTCACACTCACCCTCACTCACCCTCACTCACCCTCACTCACCCTCACTCACCCTCACTCACCCTCACCACCTCACTCACCCTCACTCACCCTCAGTCACCCTCAGTCACCCTCAACCCCTCACCCTCAACCTCACTCACCCTCACCCTCACTCACCCTCACCCTCACTCACCCTCACCCTCAACTCCTCAGCCTCACCCTCACTCACCCTCAACTCCTCAGCCTCACCCTCACTCACCCTCACCCACCCTCAACTCCTCAGCCTCACCCTCACTCACCCTCACTCACCCACCCTCAACTCCTCAGCCTCACCCTCACTCACCCTCACTCACCCTCAACTCCTCAGCCTCACCCTCACTCACCCTCAACCCCTCACCCTCACTCACCCTCACCCTCACCCTCACTCACCCTCACCCTCAACCCCTCACACTCACTCACCCTCAACATCTCACCCTCACTCACCCTCAACCGTTCACCCTCAACCACTCACTCTCACTCACCCTCACTTACCCTCAACCCCTCACCCTCACTCACCCTCAACCGTTCACCCTCAACCACTCACTCTCACTCACCCTCACTTACCCTCAACCCCTCAACCCCTCACTCTCACTCACCCTCACTTACCCTCAACCCCTCACCCTCACTTACCCTCAACCCCTCACCCTCACTTACCCTCAACCCCTCACCCTCACTTACCCTCAACCCCTCACCCTCACTCACCCTCACTCACCCTCACTCACCCTCAGTCACCCTCAGTCACCCTCACTCACCCTCACTCACCCTCAGTCACCCTCACTCACCCTCAACCCCTCACCCTCAACCTCACTCACCCTCACTCACCCTCAGCCTCTCACCCTCCCTCAACCCCTCACCCTCCCTCAGCCTCCCCCTCACTCACCCTCAACCCCTCACCCTCAACACCTCACTCACCCTCACTCACCCTCCGTCACCCTCAGTCACCCTCAGTCACCCTCAGTCACCCTCAGTCACCCTCAGTCACCCTCAGTCACCCTCAGTCACCCTCAGTCACCCTCAGTCACCCTCAACCCCTCACCCTCACTCGCCCTCAATCACCCTCATCCTCACTCACCCTCACCCTCAACCCCTCACCCTCAATCACCCTCACCCTCACTCACCCTCGCCCCCTCACCCTCAACCCCTCACCCTCACTCACCCTCACTCACCCTCACTCCCCCTCACTCCCCCTCACTCACCCTCAACCCCTCACCCTCACTCACCCTCACCCTCAACCCCTCACCCTCAACCTCACTCACCCTCACTCACCATCAACCCCTCACCCTCACTCACCCTCACTCACCCTCACCCTCCCTCAACCCCTCACCCTCACTCACCCTCATCCCCTCAGCCTCCCCCTCACTCACCCTCAACCCCTCACCCTCAACACCTCACTCACCCTCACTCTCACTCTCAGTCACCCTCACTCACCCTCAACCCCTCACCCTCACCCTCACTCGCCCTCAATCACCCTCATCCTCACTCACCCTCACCCTCAACCCCTCACCCTCAATCACCCTCACCCTCACTCACCCTCAACCCCTCACCCTCAACCCCTCACCCTCACCCTCACTCACCCTCACCCTCACCCTCCCTCAACTACTCACCCTCACTCACCCTCATCCCCTCAGCCTCCCCCTCACTCACCCTCAACCCCTCACCCTCAACACCTCACTCACCCTCACTCTCACTAAATGACAAAGCCATCAATATAGCAATTTTAACATCGCAAAAATAAATAAATTATGTCATTTACAAGAACAATAACTACAACTTTTCTAATGCGATACTTATTGCATTCCAACCCCACTCATCCATGCAACGCCACTCACACACGCAACGCCACTCACACACGCTACGCCACTCACACACGCTACGCCACTCACACACGCTACGCCACTCACACACGCTACGCCACTCACACACGCAACGCCACTCACACACGCAACGCCACTCACACACGCAACGCCACTCACACACGCAACGCCACTCACACACGCAACGCCACTTATCCACGCAACGCCACTCATCCACGCAACACCACTCATCCATTTGCAAAACGAAAAATGTCTAACTATTCTATTGCGAGACCTATTGCATTTCCAATGCTTGTTCTTTACTCTACTTCTCTTCCTCCCGTTGTCTATTCTCACTGTCTCCGACCCCTATTGCCCACCTCACCTGGTTAAAAAAAAAAAAAAAAAAAAACTCTTAAATAGATCGCTTTTTTTCCCTCTGCTTTTAACTCCACTTCTCCATAAGCAGAGCCTCCATATTCCTGGAGGCCATGGGCTAAGTATGATTATTACGAGGTTTCCTGTCAGCCCCTGCTACATCAGTAAAACATATCAGTAGCAGGCAGTAATTTAATTTTACCTGAGACATGGATAGCAAAATGAGAATGCTGAATCCAATATGTTTCCGGAGAATATCAGGAATGTATTTTGACTGACTTGTTAAATTCGTTTAGGTGCAAATCATACTGAAGGGTGCTCATTGCTAGAGATTTTATGGCCAACAGATGTTTGCAGCGCTTCCTTGAATAAAGACCAACACCCTTCTTTATTGTCTGCAAGGTACACCTAAATGTACACAGCTGCAACTGAGACATATGTATAGCCTGTGTGTGGTAAGTGTTACATTTACAGGAACTGCAGCATTGCTATAGCTAATGTGGACACAATATGTTTGGAATGTGCCTTGAATTCACATTTGTTAGAAATTGGGTTGTTGGTTGACCAGGATATAAGCCCTGGTCAAGCAGTAATCACAATCCTAGTCAAGGTAAAAGACAGGCAAACCCTAAAATAACCTGCGCTCACACTCTGGTAGCTTGGCACAGAGCAGTCAGCCTCAACTTAGGGACAGTGTGTATTTGTGTAACACTTCAATCAGTAAAACAGTGGCAGATGTACTGGGACAACAGATTGATTGTAAAATCAAGTTAGGTCTCCTGAATATCTGGGGCCCGACAGATTTAAATTCTAAAGAATGAATATGGGTAACTCTGGTGTGCTTGCCAGACATTACTTTTGGGGCTGCTCCTTGCTGTTTGTTCTTCATTGTACCAGCTGATCCTTTCCCTACGGCCGGGCTTGGCTCCGCCCCCCCCCCCCCGCAACGAACGAACGGCCAGGCTTTGCTCCGCCGGTCCACCTCCAGCCTACAAGACCCAGGATCCCTTGGGGCACGCTGTGACACCAGTGACCGCGCCAGCAGGCGCATAAAGACAAGTCAGGTCCCTCGTCCCGCGAGGACGCGTGCGGGACGCGCCGGGACAAGGGCAGGACCGTCCAAGGCAGTCACAGGCCGGAGAAGGCCGGGCTGGGCCCCCCTCTTACATCTGCGTTAGAACAATACCAGAGACTTCTATAACTGAGGTGCGAGACATTATTGATTTGGTCACTAATCTTGATTGTTACCTTTAATTCTGTCCGGTAATTGTTAACCCCAACCTAGGATCATTCGATTATTATGGCTAAATCCAATCTTAGAGTGTGCTCTGGGGCTGGGAACTTTGGATGCATTCCTTAAACGGGCTGAATCTGTTGTGGCTAAGGAAATCGAACTTGTAGAAAGGAGATTTTCCTTGGATCCACCTTTCCAAGCTGTTCCCCCGATATCAACTATAGAGACGTCGGTTAGCACAGTCGCTCTTCCTGATAGAACGGGTCCCCTTCAGGTTCCGAATGGGTGTGTTCTAGATGTCGGTTTATCAATCTCATCTGACTCTTCCCCTGTACCAAGTTTACCTCCCTCACCCCCAGTTACATGCACTAGGCAGTTACGGGCTAGGACGGTTGATCGTAGTAAAGCTCTATCGGGGAAAAGGAATGCCAGTAATGCCCCTAAAGGTAGCCGGCAGCAAGCAAAACAGCCTAGGAATACAAATTCCGCATCGGGGCTAAGTAGACAGGAAGCAAATGCCACGAATCAGGTTACTGTGGGCAGGGTTCAAGGAGGAAATGTACTTAATGAGCTAGATGTAATTAACAACGAGGGGGGTAAGATGTCTGACTTTTTGAGGCTTATGGATGAACGGTTGGGGGCACTCATATCTCCAGTGATGGATAAACTTGAGCAAATGGATGGTAGACTTAATGTTATTGAGAGATACAGCTCACATCAGAAAACTACAATCCACGGTACTAATTTACCCGTAGTTCATTCTTTAAGTACACTTACAACTACTGTTACTGATTTGGTGGACTCTATGAGGACCCCAGCACCAAAAGTTGCGGCACCTACTTCTCTATCGACAGCCATAGGAGCTAAACAAGGAGCAAAGCTTGGTCCTAGGGGTCCAGAGGGGGAGACTAAGTCCTCTTGCACAGGTCCCTGTAAGGGAGTCTTTCTCGTTGCATCTTCCACCGGAGGCTTGCCCATATTCTATAATCTTGGCAAATGTCCCGAAAAGCAAGGATGATAGGGAGGAACACTAGACTACACTAAAAAATAAAGCCCTCCAGGTTTTAACTTACAAAACAGTACTAGGTGAACACTTGTTCAATAATTTTAAAATGGTGAGAAGGGTACCTTGGGTGAGTAAGACAAAGAAGACCATGAAGGGCGATTGTGTTGTTGTGACTTGGCTGCCCTTTTCTGGTTGACAATATTATGAGGCAGGCAGGATCAGCTAGGATTCACCATGATTATGTTAATTTACTCCCATTGGTTTTTTTTTTATCCACCATACAACACTGGAGCTAACAGAAAGGGAGAGTATTACACCCAGACAGCTCCCCCTATTAGTTCTGTTGCATTAAGCAATAGATATGAGGCTCTAAGTTCACTGGATGCTAATGACTGACTCTGCGGCGGGAGATCTCTGGACCAGGCAACAGCCGGTCTTGCCGACGACCACAGAGTGGCTTCGCACTCTGTACATGGGTTACGGGGCTCCTTATATCCAGCAGTGATTGACAGTGTTGCATCCATTGGCCTTGATGATACGAATATTCCCCCCAGAGATGTAGACCCATTGGGGGTCAGTGTATACGAGGACTCTGCGGTAGGGGGTACTTTTGAACTCTCTAAGAGAGCCACTGACCATACCCTAACGACACTGGTTTCATGGAATGTCGCAGGCTTTAAGAGCAAGGCATCATCCACAGATTGGCCGACATTCCTCGATGGGAGGGATTTAGTGCTCCTCCAGGAAACCTGGTTGAATACCCCAGAGTTAAGACCTGGATTCCTTAGCTTTAATGTTCCTGCAATCCCAAGCTAACATGGAAGATCAAAAGGGGGACTCCTAACGTGGGTCAGACAAGATAGCAGATATAATGTGACCTAATTAGGCCCCAAAAGTAATGATATATTGCTAACTCAAATTTGTTGCCCTGACTGTAGCGATCTCTTTGTTTTTAATTTTTTCTCAAGGGGAATGCAGGGTGGGAAACCGTCCAAAACTATTGAAGGATTAGAAACCCTCCTTGAGCTTTACTCCACTAATGGTAACACCATAGTAGCGGGAGATTTTAATGGCTGTTTTGAACCGCTGGATAGCAATGATGTGGACCTCGCCTCCGAAGAAGATAGTATATGGAAAATCCCTCCATTGACACTTCTCCCAATCAAAAAATGGACAGAGGCTGCTCTACAGCTTAAGGTTCTGTGTGTTGGACTAGGGCTGAGAGCAATTAATGGCAGATCAGCTTCCGATAAACACGGGGCTTTTACTTTTAACAATGGTCTAGTTAAGAGCCGTATTGATTATATACTCACCAACAAAGAGAATTGGTCCAATTTAAAAGACATGGTGGTATTAGAAAGGGCCGAAAGCAATCACGATCCCCTCTGCCTTACATTTACTTTAGGGAAAAACGCAAGGGAGGAAATTCCTCCCGATAGGGTTGACATCGTCCTAACAAACAATGTCAGGCGCATTAGATGGGCGAATTGTTCAACGAGTGAGGCCAAGTTAACAGCAATGAGGGAACTTACTATCCAGGCGACAAATGATCTCCTAAATTGCATAAACCAGGAGGGTGTTGTGGCAGATCTGAATCCAATCCACACAAACTTTAATAAACTTCGGGCTTTTTTTAACTAAAAATGGCCCTTTTAAGTACAATAGGCCTGTCAAGAAGGAAGATCAGTGGTACGGGAAGTCGTGCAGGTCCGCGTACAAAGCTCTGGCTATGGCAATAAAAACTAAAGACAGAGCCGGGGTTAAAACTGCGCGTGTATTTTATAAAAAAGCCCAATACAATGCCAAACATGCTTGGGATGAGGAGTACTGGAGGGAGCTGTATTCCGCAAGTAGGGAACGCTCCAGGTGTACCTTTTGGGATATGGTCAAGTGGGGTAGGGGGATTCAGAGGGGCGAACGAAGTAATTTTGTTTTGCCCGACCTCTGGGTCTCCCATTATGCCGCCCACTTTGCATCTCAAGAAATGTCCCTGGATGTAACTGAGGGTCCTGTGCTCTGTAACTTGGCCATAGTTCCCTTACACTTCGAGAGAATAGAGTTGAGAAAGGTACTAAATTCCATCCCTAAGGGTAGAGCACCTGGTCTTTATTTTATTCCAGCCGACCTTTTTATGCACGATAAAGAGCTTTGGGAACCATATATTTAGAACCAAGCAAATGGTATCGCCAATGGCTCGCCCATACCATCTACCTGGAAAGGCGCGGTGATCATACCGATCCACAAAAAGGGAGAACGCTCTGATCCAGGTAATTACAGGCCTATTAGCTTGTTAGATTGTATACAGAAGGTTGTTGCAAGGCTTGTCCTGCAGAGAATCCTAGCTTGGATTGAGGAGGAAGAAGTACTGTCACCTCTCCAGGCAGGATTCCGCAGCCACACAAGTACTATTGACCAAGTTTTTAGATTCCTTTTAATTTACTGGCAGGTGGTAGTCCTTGGGGGGGGTATGCTATTTGCGGCGTTCGTCGACCTTAAATCGGCATTTGACCTAGAGCCTCAAGAAAAACGTGGGCAGTTTTTGCAGATCGGGGCATGCCACCAAGCATCTTGTCCTTTCTTATAAAATTACATGAGGACAATTTTGCCCAAATTAGATGGCACCAACAGGGTAATGTCACAGACAAATTTCCTATAGAGAGGGGTGTCCGCCAAGGGTGCACGCCAAGAGTGCAAACTAGCCCCAACCCTTTTCTCCTTATACATCAACAGGGTGATCAGCTACTTTATGCATTGTCCGACTGATGCTCCAAATTTGGACGGTATGCTGATCCCCCTGTTGATGTTTGCAGATGATACTCTTAATTTCCAAAACGCAGCAGGGCCTTCAACGAGCCATTGATGTGTTTGAGGTCTTCTGCAAGGACCATGGACTTGTAGTAAACGCTAGCAAGACCAAGTTTATGGTACATTACAAATCCAAACATGTTAGAGTTAATGTGGCATTGAACGGGGTCAGATTAGAACAGACTCCGGTTTTTTCCTACCTGGGCATTACCCTCGCATCCAAGTTAGATTGGAAACCACACGTTACACATTTGGCTATTAAGCATGCTCAGTTAACAGGAGCTCTAATTAAGGAATTATTCCTTTTCCACACTAGGCCAATAACACCTGTACTGAAAATCTATGACGCCAAAATAGCCTCAGCAGTTCTATGTGGGGCGGAATTGTGGGGATTCAGCAATCTAGCTCACTTGACTAGGTCCCAAAATAGGTTCTTACGTGGGGTCACGGGCCTTCCAGCATCGACCCCGCTGACCCCCCTCTTCTATGATCTAGGCACTCAGCGACTGGAAGATAAGGCCCACTATAGACCAGTGGCGTATTGGAGGAGATTGTGGGTTACCCCAGAACTCTCCCAGTACGCAAGGGTTTTCCTAGATGTAAGAAACGCCGATAAGGCTCATAAAATTCAATGGCTGTGTGAGGTAAAGTCTATTTATTCTGCCATGGGCTTGGCTAGCCTATGGGAGGACCCCACAGCAAATACCTTCCCTCCCAGGAAGGCCCCAAGAGATCTTTACTGGAGCCTGGTCATATTGAAGAGATTTGGTTCTACCATTGGTCCGTCATTGACGGCGGATTTTTTGGAACTTAAACACTCACCTGCGCAAGAGGGGTACTGGGACTACATTACTGTCCCGGAGGCTAGAAAGAGATACCATCAATATAGGGTGGGAACTTTACCAACAAACTCCTTCACTTCTAAATGGAGAGAAGGACTTGTTCCCACCAGTCCTTTCTGCCCCACTCAAAAGGAGACCACTGGCCACATTTTATTTAGTTGCCCAGAGTATAAAGCTCCTAGACGTGTAGTACGGTTGAAACCTATCTGCCTACAGCTCAGTCTCCAAACTGGCTGTGAGGCACTAAGAATTCTTAAAACTGACACTACCCAGTCTGTGGTTATCGCAGTGGCTACGTTTTTACACTGGACATGGAGAATCCGTTCAACCAAAACATGTCCGAGATGACCATTTTAGCCTCCTTCTGTATATATATTTCAACTGTAGTTTCTTTTTAAATGATCTTAACTTTAGTCTAATGTGTATAATGGAAGTTTGAATGTACAATACCTTATACCCAATTGATTTTAAATTATATTTTTAACCTGTGAGACGGATAGTTGTCCTGCTACAAAGCCCTGGGATGTTTTTACCCTTAATGGAGTTTGCAATTTAGGACTACATATTCTCGATTATACGGATTCATTTTTAACTTGTTGAAATTTTGTATTATCATGTCGTCTTATGATTCATCGAAATAAAGACTTTTTTTAAATGAAATGGGCAACTCTGGGGCTGATGGTTGCAAAAAGAAATACAGCAGTGAAATAAAAGGCACGGGACCCATCAGAGTTAAAGGAATGGGGAAAGGACATGGAATGGTGTATGGTATCAGAAAAGGCTATATACGAGTCAAGAGGGTGCCCCTCCAAGTGGACGCAGATCTGGGGGAAATGGAACAACAATAGGGGTGGGATATGCGAACACCCACAGCCTAGAGGGGGAGTCGGCGTGCTTGACCGGCCCAATGGAGAGTAGTGATTAACGTAATGTTTGAACAGGTGCTTTTGTTTGCTGTCCACCATGCACCAACGTAATGCTGCATTTGTTCGCTTATGTATACTGTCTGAATGGTCTAATGTCTTTAATAAAAAGAAATAAAAAAATAAAACTGTAAAACAGTGGAAAAAAAACACACAAAATGATTCCACATCAGGTTAAAAAATGGCTCATATTTCAATAAATAAAACAAGACCAAAAACGACAAAAATCCAATCAGTGAAACTGGAGATATTCAATTTTAAAGTTTTAGGTTGAAATAGCACCAAAAAGCGCTAAACACCAACAAGGGAAATCTGGTTGCTTTGGACAGGGACAAAGTCACAAGTTAACGCCGACCGCGATGGAAGGCAGGCTGGCTACATGGACCCAGTTAGGCCTGCAGAACAAAGTACTTTAAATCCTGGTTGGGGAGCGTTGTGTGGATCCGGGGTCGAAAAAGCACCACGCAGCAGAGACGATTCATCGGTTCTGAGATGTAATGAGGCTGCGGTGCAAAGACCTGTTGCGCCGTCTTCGAGGATCCTTTCGACCAGGCTTGCAATGCGAAGTCCTGGCGTCGGGAATGCAACGCACAGCTGGCTGTACGTTTGTTCTGAGGAGCTGCAAGGCTGAGTTGCAGAGTCCAGCATGGTCATCAAAGCTGCCATGGATGAGAAATGAGAGGACCTGGGCTGGAAATGGCAGTGCCTTTGGTGATGTGTCAGTTCCAAACAGTGCATGGGCTATTCCGGCCTTCTGTGCTAGGTCCAATCCATGCAGCAGCAGCAGCAATGTGTCAGTTCGGCTTGAGGATATGCCGCTCAGCTGAGAAAAGTCGTTGATTCGGCTTGGGGATGCGTTGGTTCCACTATTAAGCACCATTGGCCCACTTCAAGGGTCCAGGACTGGGGTGGCATGACTTGGAAAAGTAGACTCACAGATGGCTGAGTCCAACTGCAGAGACAAGATTGTTGGAAGGATGTTAGGTTCTAGAAGCTTCAGATGAGGAGGCCCGCCAACTAGCCCTAGGAGGCACTCTGAGTTATGGGTTCAAGAGAAACGCCCAGTTCTTTGCACCCAGGCAAGAGGGCAACAGGTCAGCGCAGCACGGCAGTCCTATCAGCAGCACGGCAGTCCTATCAGCAGCACGGCAGTCCTATCAGCAGCACGGCAGTCCTTTCAGCAGCACGGCAGTCCTTTCAGCAGCACGGCAGTCCTTTCAGCAGCACGGCAGTCCTTTCAGCAGCACGGCAGTCCTTTCAGCAGCACGGCAGTCCTTTCAGCAGCACGGCAGTCCTTTCAGCAGCACGGCAGTCCTTTCAGCAGCACGGCAGTCCTTTCAGCAGCACGGCAGTCCTTTCAGCAGCACGGCAGTCCTTTCAGCAGCACGGCAGTCCTTTCAGCAGCACGGCAGTCCTTTCAGCAGCACGGCAGTCCTTTCAGCAGCACGGCAGTCCTTTCAGCAGCACGGCAGTCCTTTCAGAAGCACCGCAGACCTTTCAGAAGCACCGCAGACCTTTCAGAAGCACCGCAGACCTTTCAGAAGCACCGCAGACCTTTCAGAAGCACCGCAGACCTTCCTGGAAGAATATCTACAGATCCAGGAGTGTACTGAAATGGTGGGGTCTTTGAAGTGTAGGAGACTTCAAAGTCATACCTTTGAAGTGCACAGATGTCCTCCCTTCCTGCTCTGGGCACAGCCTATTCAGGTGTAAGTGAGGCTGTACCCAGCTCCTCCCTCCCATCCTGCTAGGATGGCCCATCAAGTCAAACCTAAGCTCACAGTGTGAGGTTGTCTAGGAGGAATACAGAAAGCACAACTGCTAGCTACACCAATTCAAGTGACCAGAGACAGGCTGCAGGCACCAAATGGCTAAGGCAAGACAATGCCAACTTTCTAAAAGTAAACACAAGGAGATGATGGACGAAGTGATGAAACTTTTCAGACACTCAACCCCAGTCACAGATCTGGGTTGAATCCATCATCGTTCGTTAGCTCACTTCACCACCCCAGTTCAGAGACAGCTATATGCAAATCAGTCTTGACCCTGTGCCTCATGGAAACAGTCCAGCCAGAACTGCCAAGCCATGTCTTCCTGGATGGATTTAGGCCCAGATCTCTGTACTGGGGTGACCGTATGACATTGTTCAGCATTCTGTCCATCAATTGTTGTTTTTGCATTTGTCACCCCGAGTGGGATGGGTATGCCCAGACGTGGGTCCCGTTGTCTCCATGCCACTGGAGTCAAGCTATGCTGGCTGGTGAGCGGTGAAACCCCGAAACTGGTCCAAGGATGCTAGTTTCCAGTCCAGGGAGGACCTGGCCTGGCAGTTCAGGCTGGACTGTTCCCATTGGGCACAGGGTCAAGACTGATCTGCATATGGCTGGGTTCAAACTGGAATGGCATGGTGAGCAGAAAACGATGGATTTATGCCCAGATCTCTGTACTGGGGTGAATGTATGACATTGTTCTGAATTCTGTCCATCAATTGTTGTTTTTGCAACTTTCTAAAAGTGGCATTTTTAGAATAGTAATTTAAAATTCAACTTAACGATAAGTTAGGATTTTAAATTAGAATTCCAGGGACACCAAATTTGAACCAAATATACCTTCCCATTTGGAAATTACAATTATAAAATGTAATAATGTAATCTAAATGTTATCCTATGGGAGATACAGACCTTGCAGTAGCGCTAAAGGAATTTAGATTTTTTTCACTACCAGAATATGTAAATCTAAAACGAACATGCACAACTTTTTAAAAACATTGCACAATGCACTCAGGGCTGCCCAGGGCCTACCTTTGGGGTGACATATGTATTAAACAGGAAGGTTTGGGCCTGGTAAAGGGTTTATCTTACCAGGTTGACATGGCAGTTTATACTTCACACACAGGCTCTTCAATGCCAGACAGGCCTGGGACATGGTAGAGGGCTACTTGGGTGGGCAATCAGTGCTGCAGGCCTACTTGTAGCATTTAATTGACATATGCTGGGCACCTGTAGTGCACTTTACTAGGGACTTATAAGTAAATTAAATATGCCAAATTGTAATAAGCCAATTCTACCAAGTTTAAGCAGAGTACACAAGCACGGAACACTGATTAGCAGTGACAATGTGCACAGAGTCCTAAAGTCAACAAAAACAAATTCAGCAAAAAGGCAAAATGTTTGAGGGTGACCCTGCGTTTGTAATGTACACCATAATGTACACAAACATCTGCAGAATTATATCCCTCTTTGCGCCTCAGTATATCTTAAAACTAAGTTAGGCATTTAAATGTCATCTTGTGTTTTCAAGCAAGTGTGCTAAAAAAAAGAATCAGTTTCTCCTTCAACTAAGATTTGGCATTTACCACGGCTTAAAATCTTGAGATGTTATTTTGATTATAGAAAGACTTCACTTTACTGGTTTTACATTCCAGCGATTTCACAGATTTCTAATTATCGCTTACTGAATTCTTGTTTACGATCAATGAATTCCTTTTCCCAGGGTTTCACCAATGCGTTTATGATACACGAAGCAGAGAACAAATGGCTGCAGCTTTTTGATTTTTTAAGCACATTAGACTGATCATTCAGGATCACTTGTAATTGGGATATTACATCTGATTAACTATTTTGATGTGTTGGGAGCAAAACAAGTGGCTTAACTGGACACCAGACTTTTAAGAACAGCAAAGGAAAGGAACACCAGGCTTTGAGGCAGCAGCAGTTTTTGCCCTTTATCACAAAAACAAGTTTTGGCTTCCAAACACTCAGAAGGTGAAATCACTGTTTAGGGGCAGAAACAATTAAAAAGGATTACTAAGTTTAAGAGAACAAACACGAATCAGAACAGACAGCAGGCAGGCAGAAGTTGCCAGGAGTTGCAGGAAAGATGGCCAGGTCCAACAATCCTATTGCTGAATCCATGTACATCATTGACATCTTCGATGCAAATCAGCACGCAATAAATGTCCCCAGGCAAGCATGACTTAGAAAGTCATGTAAACAAGCACACAGGATTCTGGTACAGCTTGTTATAGGAACACCTTGATCTAAAGACTTTCAAGCTAAAGGCAGTAGAAAGATGGAGATATAGAATTCATCAGCAGAACAAACTACAAAAGGACATTGGGGCTTTGCGGGGGGCGGCCGACTGGAGGGAGGCTTGCCCCCCGGGAGGAAGGGGAAGGGGACTAGATAGGCAGGGGACAGGAAGGAGTCTTGGGCTGGTTGGGCTGTTTGGGGGGATTTGGGCTTCCTTGGGCTGGCTTTGGGCTGGTGGTAGCCTTGGGCTTCTTTTGGGCTGGTGTTTATAATACCGGCCATGTTGGGTCACTGTCCACCATTTTAGGGACAGTGACCCAGCAGTCGAGTTGTAGGCAGGGACGTTTTTTTGTGTTTGTCCGGTTAGTTTGAGCTTGTTGCAGGGTAGGGTTTCCAAGGTTTGGTTAGCGGCGGGGGTTAGTGTGAGCGGTAGTATTTTTGAGGCGTGAGGTTTGGAGGCGGCGGCGCGACGGTGTTGTGTTTGTGAGTCGGCGGGAGCGGCGTTACCTGGCATGGCGGAGACAGCACTGTCGGACCCTCTAGTGCAGGAGGCGCTGCGCCTCCTCGGTGACGCGGGCAGGATGGATCTTCTGAGAGGCGATGTAAGGGTAAGGCCTCCGCGGCCCGCTTTGGATGGCCCCGAGGCGGCGGTTGCGGCTTGTGAGCCGCCGCCAGTGCGGAGGGAGGAGGGGGAGGGGCAGGGAGGCAGAGTGACGCGTGCCGGCAGGCGGCAGGCGGCTGGGGCGCCGCGACGAGAGAAAGGGCCAGGGAGGAAGAGAGGAGGAGCGCAGAAGGCTCCGTTGACGTTTGTGGAGGGGGCGGGGGGGGCTGACTGCGGGGCGGGGCATGGGAGGGGGGCGTGGGGGGTGCGGGAGAGGCTGTCAGTGGGGGGAGGGGTGGGGGGGCCGGTTGGAGGTTTTAGCAGGGGGGGGCAGGAGCCCGGGTTGCAGGAAGGTGGTGTGCTTTGGGGGGGGGGGGGGGGGGAAGAGGGTGATGAGGGGGTTGCCAGGCTTACAAGGTGTGGAAAGTGGGGGGGGTGGGGGAGGGGGCTGGCCCTGGGTGCAGGCGGGTGGGTGGGGCTGGGGGGCCAGGAGGGGGGGCGGCTCCCCGTTGCTGGTAGAGGAATCGGAGGTGGAGGGGGGCAGGAGAGGGGGGAGAGAGTGAACTGGACTGGGGGTCATAGTCGGAAGGGGAGGGGGGCGTGGTGGGGCCCAGCAGGCCGGCATCTCCTCGGGGGGTGAGGTGGACGGGGGGTTGGGGGGGTGCGGCCGGGTTGGTCGGGGGCGAGGTGTGGTCACGGGGGTCGGGGGCGGAGAGGGGATGGGAGAGGAGGGGGGAAAGGGGGCGTGCGGGAAGTGGGGTCTATGGGGCAGGGGGTAGCAGGGGTGGGTCGCGGGGATGTGGGGCGTGTGGGGGTTTGGGGGTGGGCCCGGGAGGGGGTTGGGGGGCGCGGGGTGGGGGCGGTTGGAAGGGGGGTGGGGGAGACGTCCGGCGCGACGGGGAGGGCATTCAGCGGCCTGGGGGAGAGGCGCGCCAAGAGGTTGGGGGGCGAATGAGGTGAGTTCCCATCGGCATGCTGGACTTCCCTGCTTTTTTCTTGGCAGGAGCAGTTGGCAGGGGGCTCGGGTGAGCAGCATGCGGCTCCAACCCGCCAAGAGGATGGGCCGGCTCTGCCTTGTACGGGCGGTCGCGCTCCACCGAGGGACCATGCACGTGAGGATTGCGGATGGCAGGGCCGTAGGTCTCCGCCGCCCCCCTTACGATGGGTCGAGACGGCCGCCGGCAGACTGGGATGGAGCGACCATGTGTCAGGATATTCGGATTATCAAACAGAGGAGGAGAAGGGAGAGCGTAGACTTGGGGGCGTTGATGCAGGCCTGCAGGGACAAGGCGGGTTTGAGCAGGGTGAGCAGAAAGATGGAGTCGGAGGAGGAAGGGGAGCTTCGAGAGGGGGAGGGGGAAACGAGTAAGGCTGTTGGAAGTATTTTGCAGGTACGCCCCCGGCAGGCGGTGCCGCGAGTGACGGCCCCCCACCCCAGCGGAACTGGTTAGGCTGCGGGATCCGGTGCGGACGCCAGCCTTGACGCCAGGTAAGACCGAAGCACGGATAGGGAGTGGCTTAGGCGGGCCTGATGGAGGCCGAGTGACTGGGGGTGCAGATGCCGGGGCCGTTTGGGCGCGCCTCAGGGAGACCGGGTGTCTGTGGGTACGGGTGGTGAGTTGGTGAGACTGGTGAAGGGCAGGTATGTGATGGATGCGGGGGTGGGTACGGGGATGGACGGGGCGGCGGGAGACACGGCGTAGGTGAGCGCGGGGATGGGGGATGCGGCGACGTCCGGAGGAGCGATGGCGTCTGGCGGTGGGGCGAAGGAGAGTTGCGATGTGCCGGTCAAGAAGTTGCCGTATATGGGGATGGCGATACCACTAGGGGCGCATTTGTCGCTGGCAACCAAAGAGAAGATCTGGAAGGGGGAGTATGTGGAGATTTTGAAGTTGCTTCATAGGGAGTTGATGGCCAAGGAGGGTTCGAAAGAGGAGGAGCAGGAGTTAGCCCCAAGGTGCCAGTGACCATTGAGAATTGGTAGGCTGCTTTCCTGATTTACGCTAGTGTCTACTGCGAAAAGTATCCGGACAGGTCGGTCGCTTTATTTAAATATATGGATGTGGTGCGGCGGGCACATGTGACGTACGGAGGTTATGCGTGGTCGCATTACGACGAGGAGTTCCGGGCGCGCATGGCTTCGGACCCGGAGGCACAGAGGGGTGAGCTCGATGCGGACTTATATCAGCAGACGATGAGTGGGGCGACGTTTGGCCGCACCATCTACACGGCCAGTGGGCTGCCCCCCTTTACGGCTCGCCCCACCCGTGGGGGGGTGGGGTCGGCGGACACCAGGAGTACAAACAGCGTCGGGGCCTGCTGGGACTTCAACAAGGGTTCCTGTCTCAGGCAAGTGTGCCGTTTTCGGCATGAATGCTCCAAGTGCGGGAGGAGACACCCAGCGGTGCGCTGCTGGGGGCTCGGGGGAGGGCCCACACAGGGGCAGCAGTCGGCGCCCTGGGGGAGGGGGGGGGCGGTGCCATGGGAAAAGGCTCGTACACCGGTTAGGCTGGACAGGCTTGAACCTCTATTGGCAGCTTTTCCGCGGGCGGACGATGTGGCCGTGCTGCGTCGGGGCTTCAGGGAGGGTTTTCGGTTGGGGTACGAGGGTCCGCGGATCGCTCGGTGGGTGGAGAACTTGTAGTCCGTGAACGCGCACAGCGGTATCGTCCGGGAGAAGCTTTTCAAGGAGGTGAAGGAAGGGAGGATGGTGGGTCCCTTTCAGGAGCCGCCCCTGCCAGACTTGATCATTTCCCCGATTGGAGTGGTTCTAAAAAAGGAGCCGGGTCAGTTTCGACTGATTCAGCATCTGCCATGGCCAGAGGGCGCGTCGGTGAAGGACTACATCTCGGCTGATTTGGCGTCGGTGTCGTACTCGTCCGTGGCGAGGAGGCTGGTGACGGCCGCAGGGCAGGGTGCACTCATGGCAAAATGCGATGTCAAATCTGCGTTTCGGTTGTTGCCGGTGCACCCTGCAGATCATCAATTGATGGGGATCAAGTTTGACGGCTCCATTTTCGTGGATAGAGCGCTTCACATGGGGTGCTCCGTGTCGTGTGCATTGTTTGAGAGGTTCAGCTCCTTTTTGCAGTGGGCTTTTTCCTGGCGCACAGGCTCTGAGACGGGACGCACTACTTGGACGACTTCTTCCTGGTGGGTCGGCCCGGTTCGACGGACTGCCAGCAGCAGCTGGACAGTTTTACGGGCTTGATGGGTTACCTGGGGGTCCCCTTGACGCCGGAGAAGACTCAGGGTCCCAGCACTGTGCTGTCCTTTCTCGGTATAGAGCTCGACTCAGCGGCCATGGAAGCACGCCTACTGGAGGAAAAGCGGGCGGTGATGATGGATTTGGTGAGAGACATGTTGGCCAGGCGGAAAGTGACGGTGCGGGAGGTGCAGGTGTTGCTGGGGCATTTGAACTTTGCGTGCCGAGTCGTGCGGGCGGGGCGGACGTTTTGCCGTCGGCTGGGGCCTGCATTGTCCGATCAGACGTTGCCACCCCATCACGTACGCCTGTCGGCGGGTTCGAGAGAGGACTTGAGCATGTGGCTGGCCTTTTTGGGGCGCTTTAATGGAGTGCCCATGACGCCGCCGGAGGACTGGGAGTGGGACGTCACGATGTTGTCGGACGAGGCAGGAGTCGGCGGCTTCGGTCTCTATTGGGCGGGGAGATGGTGCGCGGAGCAGTGGCCGGCTCATTGGCAGGCGGGGGGCAGGAGTATTGCTTTACTGGAGCTTTTTCCGTTGGTGGTGGCTGGGACAGTGTGGGCGCAGGACCTGGCGCACAAGCGAGTCTTGTTCAGGGTGGATAATATGTCGGTGGTGCAAGTGGTGAATCGGCAGTCCGCAAGGGAGCCCCAGGTGTTGAAGTTGATGCGCGTTTTTGTGTTGAAGTGCCAAAGAGCATGACATTCTGTTTCAAGCGCAGCATGTACCGGGGGTGGACAATGACATTGCGGACGCTTTGTCTCGTTCACAGAGGCAGAGGTTCCATGGGCCAGCCACGGAGGCGGCCGCAGCCAAGACGCGGGTGCCGGAGGAGCTTTGGTTGGTGGGAGAGCGCGGGTCGTACAGTTGGTGAAGGCGTCTTTGGCGGCGTCCACGTGGAAGGCTTATGAGCAGGCTTGGCTGGAGTTTCTGCGTTGTGGAGCGGTAAGGCAGCATGGCCAGTGGCGTCGGGAGGAGCAGGTGGTGCGGTACATGCTCGGGTTGATGGACAAGGGGCTGGCGACGGTGACTATTGCGAGAGAGTTGGCGGGGGTGGCGTTAATGGGGAAGCTATGGTGGGGTTATGCGCCTTCGGCGGGAGAGTTGGGGGGGCGTCTTTTGGAGGGTTGGGAGAGGGGGGCGAGGGTGCAACAGCGACGTCCGATTACAGAAGGGATGTTGGAAGGCTTGGTGCGCCGCCTACCGGAGGTATGCAGGGATCAGGCGGAGACGGTTTTGTTTTCCACACTGATGTCGTGGATGTTTTTTGGAGTGTTCCGGGTGTCGGAGTTGGTGGGGTTGCGGGGACGGCCAAGAGTACGGTGGGGGGAGGTAGAGTTGCAAGGCCAGGAGGTGGCGGTGCGTCTGCAACGGTCGAAGACTGATCAGCGCGGAGAGGGTACTTGGGTGGTGCTGGGTCCTGGGGGTCAGAGGCAGTGTGTCCGGCGGAGTGAGGAAGACGACTGGTGGGAGGGCAGGCGCAGGACGGTGGGGAGGTTTTTTGTTGGGGAGAGGCCGGTCGGGTGACGGCGGCTCAGCTGCTGTGGGTCCTGCGGAACGCAATGCGGTCTATGGGTGAGGACCCAAAGGATTTCGGGACGCATTCCTTTCGCATTGGTGCGGCGACAGAGGTGGCGCGAAAGGGTTGGGGCAAGGAAGAGATCAAACGACTGGGACGCTGGAAATCGGACTGTTATAGGACGTACGTTAGGATGCGGGGGTGGGAATGGAGTGAGGTTGATATGTTTGGCCCATTGCTTACATATGTATCTTTGCAGGTGCGGTGGCGGGGCCTACCGCGACAGCGATGAGCATTTACGTGGTGGGCCATTCCTTTGTTAAGAGAGCGGAGAGGGCCGAATGGGAAAATCACAGGAACCTCAATTTGGAGTTAGATGAACAGTTGTTTCGGTGTCATTGGAGGGGAAAAGGGGGCATGCGTTGGCACAAGTTAGTGCCGGCTTTAAACAATGTTGTGCGGGGGGAGTCTGTCCGGATGTGGTAGTCATACACTTGGGAGGAAATGACTTGGTGCAGTGTAAGGGACTGGCACTTGTGAAACAGATGAAGAGGGATTTGCTGGAAATTCGGAGGCAGTGGGCGGGGTGTGATGTCATTTGGTCAGAATTCATCCCTAGACGATGCTGGAGGGGGGCGGAGAGGCCTGCGGCTATTGACAGGACACAGAGGAAAATTAACAGGGAGATGCGGGCTTTCTGTGAGAAGGAAAGCTTGGGTAGGATGGAGCACCCGGAGTTGAAGTATGGGGCAGTGTATTTTTTCATGGAGGATGGCGTGCATTTGTCACGATATGGGATGGAGCTCTATATTGTGCAGCTGAAAGAGGCAGTAGATCGGGCACTGGGGGTGCGCAGGTATCCAAAGTTGCAGGGGCCCTAGGGGGGGTCGAAAGCCGTATGGGGCTTTCGAGTGCCGCTTTTTCCTAGACAAAGGGGGGGGTAGGATAGGAGGAATGAGGTTTCCAGGACAGAGGGGGAGGGAGTGTACATATGGCAAGTGTTTAAACAGTTGAGGCAGGCGTTTGGGTAGTTGGTAATTATGTATATGCTGTTTGCGGGGGAACATTGTAGGGGTGGGGGCGGGGTTTGCCAGGTATGTGTATATATATATTTAGTTAGGCCTAGTTTTGTACGGCAAAGGCCAAGGATCTGGTATGGTGTTAAGATGCACCTGTTCCCAATAAAGCGGCCTTTATCACACCTTATATTGCCTCCGGTCGGTCTTTCCCCTCCCCGTCTCCCGATGGGCCCCAATGGGGCTTTGCGGGGGGCGGCCGACCGGAGGGAGGCTTGCCCCCCTGGGGAATTTTGGGGCCCCGGGAGGAAGGGGAAGGGGACTAGATAGGCAGGGGACAGGAAAGAGTCTTGGGCTGTTTGGGGGGATTTGGGCTTCCTTGGGCTGGCTTTGGGCTGGTGGTAGCCTCGGGCTTCTTTTGGGCTGGTGTGTATAATACCGGCCATGTTGGGTCACTGTCCACCATTTTAGGGACAGTGACCCAGAAGTCGAGTTGTAGGCAGGGAAGTTTTTTGTCCCGCCCGCCCGCCCTATGGTGGCATGGTTAATAGGGGGTTTGAGCGAGGTCTGTTGGTCCTGGGGGGTGGTTATGGGAGGGGTTTTGTTGGGAGCAGGTGCTTGCTTTGTTAGGTGGCCAGGGTTTGATGTCGCTGGGGCAGGTGCTGGTGAGCTGTTGTTGGGATGGTGCTTTTTCTTAGTTAAAGGGGGGGGGGTAGGATAGGAGGAATGAGGTTTCCAGGACAGAGGGGGAGGAAGTGTACATATGGCAAGTGTTTAAACAGTTGAGGCAGGGGTTTGGGTAGTTGGTAATTATGTATATGCTGTTTGCGGGGGAACATTTTAGGGGTGGGGGCTTGCCAGGTATGTATACATTTAGTTAGGCCTAGTTTTGTACGGCAAAGGCCAAGGATCTGGTATTGTGTTAAGATGCACCTGTTCCCAATAAAGCGGCCTTTATCACACCTTATATTGTCTCCGGTCGGTCTTTCCCCTCCCCGTCTCCCGATGGGTCCCAATAACAACAGTGCGACTCTTAACCACCAAGACCACATTTAAGCAATTATATCTTAAATAGTACACAATAAACCTTATACTAGGGAAGCAAACAGAGAAAAAGGGTTATAATCATCAACTAATTGCATGAACCTTCACAAACCACGTTAAAAGAAATCCTATCAAACCCTAGGATTGAAGGCTAATTTGCAGAGCTAAAAACAACCAGCAAATGTAAACTCTTTAAATACAGCATATATCAATTTTAGATGTTCTTTCTAACCATTAAGAAACCGACCTAGGTCCAGATGTAAAAAAAAAAAAAATCCTATGGTCAAACTGCATTAAATGATTCTATAATCATCATGCAAGAAATACAATGCTTCAAACTCTGAGTGTAATAACCAACTCTATGAGAGCCTGGATTTCAATAAGGAAATCGTTCCCTGCTCTTCTTCTCAGCCCTATATAATTGGCCCCTTAAGATTCTTGCACAACTTCCCGTACCATACCCATGGATAATCACCAAAGCAGTACAAACCAGCCAAATAATGAACCTAAAAAAAAAAAACAGCCGCTACAGTATATGGAAGAAGTCGAGCACTACACACAGCTTATTATACCATGTTCACACTCCTAGGTCCAACTCAGCAACAGCATAACAATAGAAAAAGGAAAGAGGTTATTGACCAGCCACCAAATAATCAACAACCTTTAGTCACTGAAGACTGGAACACCAAAGTAAAATATGGTTACATCAGAATTCATGGGCGAATGCCTCACCAAAACCGTCCTTTTCTCAAGTCAACCACTCTGGATAGAAAATCTTATATCCATATTTGTCGAGACCAAAAATATCTTAGCATTAAGGGAAGCTATGCCAAACAACTTTAATTACTCTTAACAATGTACTTTTTTAACATTGGAAAAACAAATTATCTACACCAAAAGCCTTCCCACAAATACTCAAAAATGACCAATATACTTCCAGCACACATCCATTTTTGGTTCAAATGCCAAAAATATAAAACCGGTTTCACCATTTCCTCTTCATCAACAAATAGGATCTTTATAACCCACGCCATTTTCTTCCACAAACAGAGAGTTTATCCCCTAGAAGATTATTAAATGGCCCAATAAAGTACTTAAGCCCACAGACAATAAAGTCAATTATAAAAGTCCTCTTCAGAGAAAGTCTCTTACAAAGTCTGGTTTTCTAGTGTATTTTCGATAAGGAAAGTCCATAAAGTCTACTGCATACAAAAAACACCCAAACCAGACAGACAAAAAAAGTACACTTCTTTCTTTGTTTTACTCTTTATTGTTAAACTTGCACACTGTTGATTACTACAACTATTGATATTACCACATCACATCTCCTCTAGCATATCATTACCTACTAACAAGCCTTTCTACATTAGAAGATTACAGTTTATTATTCACTACTGCTTGAACTCTGCTTGGAGGTTTCCCCTTCTCGAGTACCATTGGGGCGCATATTTGTCCTCTGTGTGTGTTCCACTTGCTCAGTTATGTTCCCATTTATTGAAGCACCCTCTTTTTCCATTGACTGTCTTTTCAGCCACCATCGCCCAGTCCATATCCCTCTCCCATTCTACCATGGTCAGCAGTGCCTCCACTCTCCATTTCCTCGCAATATTTTGTTTGCCTATAACACAGCCTAGGGTGACCAAAATGGGCTCCTTGCCATTGAGGTCTGTTGGTTCCCATATTTTGAGCAGACATAGTTGTGGTGTTGGCTGTGTTTGCTGGATTTGCTTGCCTGTCACTTTCTGTAATTGTGCCACTATTGCTCCCCAGTATCTCTGGATGTGAGGACATCCCCACAGGATGTGGAAGAACGTGCCCTTCTTCGAACATTGTCGTCATGTAGTGTCATCTTTTCGTTTAATTTTTGTCATAGTATTTCAGGAGTAACAGGCTCTGAGTAGGACTCAGAGTTGTATTCATTTTAGCCTGGAGTTTATGGCTACTTCTCTAGGTAAAAGCGAGCGCTTCCTGCCAGTCCTCTTCTTCTAGTTCTCCTAAGTTACACTGCCATTGCTCTCGCAATTTTGTTAGGGGGACTGGCATGGCGTTTAGTAATTTTTGGTATGTCTTTGATATGGCTTTACCATCAATTTGGTCGCATAGTAGTCTGTCCTCCAACGGGGAAGAGTCTGGGAGATTTGATCCAGACGGGAGAGCCGACATTATTGCGTGTCTAATTTGTAGATACCGGTAAATCTCAGGTGTTGCCATCTCAAATTCTTCCTTTAACACATCTAAAGGCTTGATCTTCCCTTTTGCCCACAAGTCCTCTTTTGAGATGCCCATCATGTCCCATTTGTTAAACCCTGGCTGTTTGATCAGTTCGAGTATTCGTGTCCCACAACAGTGTAGCCAGAGGTATTTTATTTTCCCATCCCAGCTGTTTTGTTACCTTGTGCTAGAGATGGACTGTTTGTTGCGTCGGCCCATTAATACCGGTTATTTGGGGTTTGTATATTGTGCCTGCCTGTAGCTTCTAGGACCCATGAGGAATTTGTCCACTTGGTATGCTGGGTCCGAGTGTGGGCCGTAAATCCATTGATTGGTTACCGCTAGTTGTGTAGTTTATATAGTTCGATAGGGAGTCTGTTGGGTCCCATTGCTTTTCCGGATTGTATACTGTTAATATCCCCTGTGATTTCCTCGTCCGTAATGTCACTGTCCAGTAGAGTAGTGTCTCCTCCGTCAAGGAGGGGAGACGCATTTCTGCAAGTAGATCTCTCGAGTCATCCGGTGTGGCCGAGGTAGTGGGTGTGTGTATAACTGTCTAAAGTGTGTTGCAAATGTCTCTACTATGCCCTGGGGGGTCCCTTATTATTGCTACATTCTCAGCTTTCAGACATGCCACCCATCTCTTCGCTTGTTCACGTCTATCTAGCCATGCCATTAGTTTCCCTGCTTTATTGCCGGTTTCATATATTTTGTAGAGCACAGTCAGTAGCTCACCGTTAGCTTCTTCGGTTACTTTATTTTTGTATTCTGGTCTTGATAGTCAGCGCATGGTTAGCCTCTGCGATTTCTGTTTTGTCCGTTTGTGATTCCCTCTCTAGAATCTCGGTTTCTAAATCTATAAGTTCCCTTTTTCGGTCTTTTTATGCCCAATCATCAGAGAGAGTGCCTGTCCCTTTATTACAGTTTAAAATGCTTCCCAAAGTGTCTGTGAAGCGGAAACGAAGTCTTTATTTAAAGTAGTTTTCTGTGGTATGAATTAAGTCATCTCGTATTTGTGGGAGTCTTAAGCACCTGGGGTTTAGGGAGATCTTGTTCCGAGCTAGCTTTGTTCCCTGAGAATAGGTGAGCCAAGCC
The DNA here is from genome assembly GCF_964261635.1 of Lissotriton helveticus. NCBI lineage: Eukaryota > Metazoa > Chordata > Amphibia > Caudata > Salamandridae > Lissotriton > Lissotriton helveticus. The sequence goes on from NC_136059.1 coordinate 1,109,655,670, forward strand.
AGTGAATAGTCTGATATTCCTCTCACCAGATATCTTATTTCTCTAAAATGGGGCAGCTGATGTGCCAATGTTAGTGTATAAATAGATATGTGACTGGCTGTTATGTGCCCCTTAGTGAAAGGTGAATTGTAAGGTCTGTGGGTTGTTCGCTCTCCAAACATCTACTAGACCCATTGCTTCTAAATAGTTTGATAGGATAGTGTTCTTTGTGTGTGTCATTCTAGAGGTTTTTGGGTCTTTTTGTCCGCAGAGCTTCATGTTTAGATCTCCTCCAAGTTTCAAGTCTCCCTCTGGTAATTCAAGGAGTAATGCACTCAAGTTAGGTAGGGTTATCCTCTGTAGCATCAGAGGTGTGTAGCCGGATAGCATATTCAATGGTTTGCCCTCCCACCTCACTGTGGTGGCTGCGAGTTTCCCCAGTGGGTCTGTCCATGTGCGATCTATCATATATGAACTTCTATTATGCAGGAGTATTCCGGTCTCTCTGGAGCCTGTTGCGAAGCCAGATTGTGCAACTAATTTGTATCTCCCTCTGTTCAGTGCTTTACATGTGTTGCCTACCAAGTGGGTTTCGTGCGGTAGTACAACGTCTGGTGCATGTCGCCTAATGCATTGTAGGACTATCCCTCTCTTCAGCCCGTCCCCCAGCCCGTTGATGTTCCAGGAGAGAAGCCTGAGGGAGGAATCGGTCTTACCCGGGTTCATGTCACAGCGGTGGGTGTATCTAATCTCTTTTCCCTTGTCAAAAGGTGTGACGTGATGTTTGCGGTGTTGCAGTAGATTTGCCGTCCCCTGTGGTGACCGGTTCTCGAACAAATTACACTCTTGAATACATATTGCACAATTTCAGATTAGCCATGAACAGATTTGAAATAAGAGACACCAAGATACGTCTTGATCCAAAAGTTGTAATCCTAACTGAAACACAGATAAATAACCACTACATCTACATCAAGAATATGCTATCCTCTGCAAGGACAGAGAAAATAGAACCGGAAAAGTGACACTTCTAAACCAGCACACCTTTGAATGCAAGATTACACGGAAGAATAACTTCCAATTCTTCCAAAGATTTGAAATGCAAATACCAGCAAACACCAGAAGACTTTTGGTCTGCAATAAAGTTTATAGAATTAGAAAAACAAGATTAAATATAGACATGTACTTTACAAATTTTTAGGACTCCAACCAAAATCAGATATAAGGTTTCCACCTTCTGTGAGGGCATGGATACAGTACTGATATAGTAGCACAAGCTTTGATGACTTTCATTGGAAAAAAAAAACAGTTTACCACTATATTTGACAAGAGAGGCTCAACTTCAAACCTAATTATCTCCAGAGAAGATCTAATGAATAATAAGATTCAAATATTATTTGGCTGGTGAAACCACCCAGATGTTCCTGTACCAAACAAAACAGCAAAAGTAAATTCCAAACACCATCTGATAATTTGCAGATACACAATAAATACATATGAAAAACTTTAGTAAAAACATTGCAGCTTAATTCCTCTCCCAGTCGATCACAGAAAAAATGCATGTAAACCAATAAACACTAACCTACAACATGGCAGCAGAATCATTAGAAGTATCCACCCCTTTGTTTAAAAAACAAAATAGTAAACAAAGCAATTAGCAGCATGGTTTTCTAAAGACATTACCGAAAACGGGAAATCAGAAAGAATACTGTAAAAGAAATGGTGAAAAATGCCATGGAGCCTCAACCTGAATGTTAGAAAAAAACAGCAACAGAAACTGTAGATTCAGGCTCTCATAGGACCCTGTGATTGCCTCCAACCAAATGTGTGATGGCACAGCCGACCGGAGGCGGGAGTAGATGAGGTAAAGTTTTGGGGTGGGAGAAAAAGTTACTTGCTGAATGGTAGAGGTTCAAGCTTGTTGCTGCCACTTATGCGTGCTTAATAAAGAAGTTTCCACCAGCTCCCCATGTTGGGTCTTGTTCCTGTGTTCCAGACACAACAAATAGCAACGAGGAAGAAAGCACCCACGTGGCAGTTATACCCACCCCGACGACTCACCAGCGAGTGCACTCGGTGGATTACAGTGAGGGTGTGTCTTGCACCCGCACACCGACCAACCTCCCCTCCCGCACAGCGCCTCTATGGCCACACCTGCTAGCAGCCATACACTTGGCACCCTTACAGCTGCCGGAGTCCCAGCTATGCCCCACCACTGCATGTCGACCTTCAGGGCTCGTTCTCCACATCAGTGATTGTTCCAGCACCCCAGGCCTTGTCCCCCTGTGGGTGGCAATTTAGAGTTGGAGAGGCCCACACAGGTACCCAGGCGCTCTGGTTTCCTTGCGGCCATCTTGGATTGAGGAAGTCTACACAGGCATCCAGGCTATCATTTGCTGGTGGCCATCTTGGATTGGGAAGGCCCACTACTTTGCCCATAACCTTGAATCTGCTTCTGCCCAGTGGCCATCTTGAATTGAGACAATCCCTGGCTGATCCCGGCCTTGCACGGTCAACCCACTGAAAACTGTCTTTGGTGCACAACAGACACAGTGACTGTTTACACACCTCTCATTAACACTGTGAGCACAAGGGGCACGCTTTGCCACGGGCTACCATGTCCACTCACCTTCGTTTCGCATGACGCTGCTGCATTCCTGAAGCCACCATCTCCCTTCAACACGTTCAAGAAGCACAACATTGGGGCACGGAGGGCTGACTAGACCAAGAAATTCAACAACTTCATTTAACCCTTGGATGAATCAGATAATACCACAGTTATTTGCTACCTCAAGAACATTGCATGGGATGCCGGCAAAGAAGCGCAGAAAAAATACACAAAGAAGAAGCCAACATGTATCGAAAGGTAAAAGCCGAACTCTCAAAGAAATTTGACTCTGCCACCAACGTGAGCTATGAGCATTACACATTTGGCAAAGCTCACCAGTAACCTGGGGAGTCAATGAACTCCTTTGTAGAGCACATGGAACACCTCAAACACCGTTGATTCAGCACATTTGCCAATGAGGAAGTCACGCACCTCAGAATCCTAGTCAGCTGTCAATCTGAAGCCTTCAGAAGGCGAATGGTTAGCGAAACTCACTCCCTCACCAAGATGCTAGCCACAGACCACGCAAAAGAACATGCTGATAAATAAGCAGCTGACATGGAAGCTGGTGCAACCACCACAAAGTCGGTGTTAGCCACAGGTAATACTCACCAGACAAGCAAAGACTAGCATAAATTCCAACTTCCAGAAACATCAAGATCATGCTACAGGCTTGGGTTGGCATTCCCTCATGATGGGGAGTGCCCAGTTCTTGGAGAAGTGTTCAAGGGTTGTGACCAGCTGCCCACCTCATCCTCCTCTCAATAACAGCTAGTGATAGTGAATACCTCATGATGATGGAGACACGCAAATCTGAAGCCATGCAACCCACTGTTGCCCTCTCACTGAACAGTCCCACCATGAACTTTGCCACATACAATGGTGCCTCTGTCAATGTTGTCAGTAGGCAAGACCTACCTACCCTTCAAGGCTGCGTTCAGCTAATTGAAACTAAGGAGAATTGCTGTCTGGGCAGGAGACACGCCAATACACTGCACTGGGAAGTTCATAGCGTCTCTCAATTGCATGGGGTGAAACACCACCACTACCTTCTACATCCCAGACTACCTAGCATCTGTCCTCAGGGTCCTCGGTTTATATACAGCCACCAGTCTTAGACTCATGCTTGTACACACAGAAACAGATCATCTACCACATAAGCCTGGTGCAGGCCACCAGCAATTGCTTGGTTGTTCACCTGGATTTGAACGGACAGTCTATGCCTTTCATAACTGACAGTGAGGCATCAATCAATGTGACGTTGATCCACGGAATTTGACACCGTCCTGAAACTTTTGCACTCGCCCATCAAGATCCACATGTGGCCTGCATCCAAGCCGCTTCATAGCCCTGGCTCCTTCAATGCAACCATAACACATGGCACAAGCTCCATCACTCCTCCTATTCATGTGCTGAAAGGTAAGGCATTGGGTGCTGGCCTCCTCAGTTTCGCCCCATCAGCTGCAATGGGTCTCATCTCAATCAACGTCCACCTTGAGACAGACCCAGATATTGCTCATCGATTCCCAGCTCTCTTCAGTGACCTCTGCAAACTAAAAGATGTCTGTCAGCCATCGTCGAGAATGTTTGCCTGGTGGTACAGAGGCATAGGAGAGTTGTGTTCCACATACAGGAAGTGGTGAAAAGAGAAAATCAAAAAAACTCTTCAGCCTTGACATTAATGAACCATCCAATAACCCCATCCCTTGGGAGTCTCATATCATTGTAGTCCCAAAAAAGGGGCAGGCAAAGTGATGTCCGCATATGTGTTGATAGCGCCAGCCAAACAAAGTGAAAGAACAAGAACGCCATCCCGAACCACACAATCATCCAACTCAATGGGTCAAAGCTCTTATCCAAACTTGAGCTCAACAAAGGCTACTATCAGGTGGTATAGGAAGAACAGTACCGCTATATTACAACGTTTGTCACTCACCAGGGTCTCTTCCGTTATAACCAATTGAATTTCGGTATCTCGTAAGCTGCTCAGAACTTTCAGGAGGTCATTTGCCAGGTCACTCAACCTGTACCTAACAAGTTAAACTACAGTGATGACATTCTCGTTTTTGGGCCCAACTGCAAAGCGCATGATACTGCCATGAACAAGGTAGGTCATCTCCTCTGGAAGCTGGTCTTATCCTTAACACCCAAAAAAATCCAAGTTCCACAGAACCAAATTTAAATTCTTCAGGCACCTATTCTCAGAGAAGGGCATGGTGCCCGATTCAGAGAAGATCACTGCTCTCATAGCTGCTAGCCCTCCGAATTAAGTTCTCATGCTCCATTCCTATTTAGGCATGGCTGTCTATTGTACCATATATATTCAAAACTATGCCACAATCAGTGCCTCACTTCATCACTTCACAAAGCAGAAGGTGATCTTCCGGTGGTCCCCGAAACGTGAGCACAGTTTTCAACAAATAAGGGCTGCTCTCGCCAAGGCCACTGTCCTGGCTTACTTCGACTCCAAACTGTTCACGGAATGGACTGTTGAAGCCAGTGCAGTGGGTCTTGTTGCCATCTTGGCACAACACTCTGGATTATATATATCAACAACACAGCCATCGAGATTTGTCACACAAATATAGGATTCTGGAAGGGCAACCCCTGGCACCAGAGTCTTTATGCCTTTATAACCGGAGGAACTACCACTCTGAAGTAAAAAACACACATCAACCTCCTATAGGTCCTCATTCAGGAAGCTATACTGTCTTCCTAACATACAAATGTAAACTAAAAATGAGTTGGATATGGCATATAGCATACATCTTTATTCTATGCCCATACTCATGGTTAAAAACAAAGGCACACGTTTAGACCATTTTATTGTTAACGGCTGACATGTTTCATAGCCACACAAAGGCTTCCAGGCAAATTCATCAGAAACACTATTAGCTTTAGTCTTGGTTCCTCCAGTTATTATCGGAAAGTTGCCAATGATGATAAAGCGAGCAAGTTGGTGAGTAACAGATAACTGTCTCATGGTGGTTGCTTACATGAGGCATTTCCTATATTTTCATAAACTTTTTAAGAACTGTTTGATTTGTAGGTCCTCTGTCACTAGGCTGTTGAAAGGATGGATTGTAGCCATGAGGTATAACATAAGTAGAGATTTATTAGGTAAGTTACAGGGTAGTTGTTCATCAGTTAAGCTGTTGACACCATAATAGGCAGGTGTTTTAAGGTTTGCTAGGTGGAGAGCCAACTGCAAGTTCAAGTTGTTGAAAGGAATGTGAAGCGCCCAGGGCAGGCTGTCCAGATGGTGGAGGACACTAGTGGGGCAAAATGGGTGTTCTTCTCCTCAGTTTTCCAGTTGCTTTTCTTAAGGTAGTTTCCAGTGGAAATAGTCTTGTATTGAATTCAAAAATCTTTACCTCAGGTAGACAGGAAGCCAGTGCACGCAGGGTTTTTTCTTTAGATCGTCGCCAATGTTGAAAGGATGGATTGTAGCCATGAGGTATAACATAAGTAGAGGTTTATTAGGTAAGTTACAAGATAGTTGTTCATCAATTCAGCTGTTAAGAGGCCCCACCAGGAGCAGCATCTTTGCTGCTCAGCCCACTCTCTCTGTCATTCCTCCAGGCACACCAACATTGTACTCCGTCATCAGGCACTCCAACATTCCATACACACACTCATGCATACTTGCTGACCAGCAGGAAATAAAAGTACAACATAGGCCTGATAAAAGTATCACACCTGGGGACATGGTCAACCTCTGAATGGGCACTGGCTTTTGACCATTCCCTAATACAGACTCAGGCGCTAGGGGTTGCCCTTTGACAAACAGATTTTGTGTGACAAATATAAAGGACTGTCTTGTTCAATCCTTCTCCAGCTCTTTTTGCATATGAACAATACTCTGGAACCCTGGTGTCACGTTGTCACCTATGGCAGCAGAAGCCTATCCGATACTGAAAAAAGTCTTCTCTCATCCTGTGAAGAGCTTTTGCAGCAGGTGTGGGCCTGTGAACATTTCCATGTTTTCTTATACAGCAAACGGTTCACCATCATAACAGACAACCAGGCTCTTCTACCCATCTTTCGGAACCCCAAATCCAAATGCCTCCCAGGACTGAACAGAGGGAATATGCCTCCAGGAGTATGACAACAACATTGTCCCAGTGGCGGCTGGTGACATTTGAAAATGGTGATGCGTAAATATTGAGCATGACTTTTATATAGCGAGCAATGTGAACAAGTTCAATGGACAAACATAGGGTCCAGGGTGAGTCGCTCTCCTGAGAAAGAAATGAAAAAAAGATTTGCAAATGGTGCTTTTTAAAGCAAAATAATGAAGCGATAAAGCAAGGCTTATTAATCAGTGGGAGTCTTGAAATATTAAACATTACAAACTGCCCCATATCTTCCTGCAATAATATGTTCAACAGTTACTGTATTGTGTAAATTGTACAGCACTACAACCATAGCCCTTTAAAATATATGCTTGCCCATTGTCTTGCACAGCATGCAGCATTAACTTTGGAAAAGTATGCTCCAACCAGACTTTGAGAAGCACCCACAGATGCTGGTTGTAACCAGTCATATAGAAATATGTGCAGACAGGTCTTTAAGTGAGATGAAAAAAGTGGGGCTCTCTATAAAGGAACATGTCAAATACATTTCTGTCATTCCCATATTGTGCCACCTGACTGGTATTTTGGTTTCTCTTGGAGATGTAATTTTATCCAGTTAAATGACAACTGACATACACCAAAGGCCTGTCAGTATGATTGGCTTTGTGTTGGCTGTTTAAGATAAATTAGTAACAGCAATGATTTCTTATAAATAATTCACACTGGAAAGGTTTAAATTCTAAAATAGTGAGTCAGTGAATTAAATAGCATTGAGGCCTGTGAAAGGAGTTTTGGCCTTCAGTTATGTGCACTTTATGTTAGATACATATCCTCTTTCTCTGCATATCTTGTGGATCTGTACAGTTTCAACCTCCTCTCTTTCCTCTTCAACATCCTCTTTACACTTTCCTGAAATGCACTTCCTCGCATCTGTCACTTTACCGCCCCCAACATGCACTGCGCACTCCCTCAAATTTAATCATTTTAATTTCTCTTACTTTTGCCTAGCAAATATTTTGTCATCTGTGTACCCCCTTCACACACAAATCCACAGAATTTCAGTTCCAAATAGAATACATAAATATTGTTGTGTGTGCTCTGCAAGAGGCCAACCCACTGACAGGCACTTTGTTTGGCTTTAACCTTAGCACCTGTGAGCTCAATCAAAGCCCCTCAAACACCTGACATGGTTCAAGACTCAAAGTATGCCCAGAAAAAAAAATACAGATAAATAACATTATAAAATAGCTAACTCTTGGGGAATGCAAGAGTAAGTAAAGCATGTGAAATAAGAGGAACTAAATCACTGAAATACATTCCATTGAGGTTTTTAACATTCATTGTTTGAAAGTTAATCCATGTTTTTGGCATCAAGGTTCTTTTAGGGGCATGGAGATAGGACCAGTTTTAATGTCATACATCAGAGAACTGGCCACTGTAAGCACATGTTCCACAGTAAGCACATCTCTCACTTTGGGTTCGACTCAGATATTTGGATCAATTTAGCAAGGGAACAAGAAACCTGCTGCTCCTTATTTGGATACATTTCACGGGGGAACAAATGCCACAGCTCCACTTCTAAAGGAGCGAGCGATGTGCACCGAGGGCGTGAGGTGTCACAGTGGGGAAGGTTAGTGTGAGGAAGGGTCTCAGCACAATCTACTTAACAAAACATTAGCTTGCAAACACCATTACCGAGAACAGGGTACCGGATCAGACGTGCTTGCATCCACTCTCACGTATGACAGACGGGTGGGATCTATGCCTTTGAATGACGGACGTCTGAAATCCCGCTGGGATGAAGTCTCCAACGCCCGAAACTGTGACGCTTATTGCGTCACTGGCCTACAGAGTGCATACAGCCCTAGACCACAATGGCAAAGAAGGGCTTTAACCCCTTCGACGCTGATGACGAGCTGGGCTCGTCATGAGGTAGCCTCCTGCTACGCTGATGACGAGCCCAGCTCGTCACGTAACATGCGAATGAGTAAATCTCAGCGTACGGGCGGAATTCCGCCCGCACGCATGCGGTTAAAACAGAAAGCGCGGAGTCGTGCATCACAGTTAAGAAAGTTGATTTACTGCCTGACTTCCGTCTTCTGCTTTAGAGCGAGGAGGGGCGGGCAGGCAGCCTGAAACAGACAGCCCAGACTTAAACACATCAATTTATTAAGAGATACGATTGTATCTCTAAATAAACCGATCCATTTAATGTGGTTTATGTAAATGTGTAGGAATTTCAGAAGGGCATAGCCTCTGAGCCCAAATGGAGAAACCTCCCCCCCCTTGCCCACAAACCAGGAAAGGAGAACAGTCCAGCCGACTTTTTTTCCAAACAGCCACTGCACTCCGCAAAAAAGCACTCCTCTGCAGGGGATTACTTACAATTCATAGCCAGCAAGAGTGTGCTCCCTACACTCTTGATTCCTCAAATAGCTAATGCAACAAAGGATGATCACAATCTAGCCCTTGTCCCGCATCTCATCGACAAACAAGTGAAAACACAGCAAAATGAGGAGTGTGTGAGACTGAAGAGATCAAGACCTTCTACAATGTCAGGTATGAGCTGACTTGCCCTCAGAGGATCACGCATCACGATCCCTGAGAAACTCCAGAAACAAGCTATCTACCTAGCACATAAAGGACTTTGAGGGATAGCTCCCACCAAAAGGGCACACTGAGACAGAATTTTTTTCCCTAATTAGATGCCATGGTAGAGCTGGAGCTGCAAAAATACCACCTGCGCACCTGCTTATCACCAGCCACACTACCACTGCCTCTGCACATGCCAGAAAAATCAAAGAGTGTGAGTAAGAGGATAACGGTTGCTTCTTCGGCCCACTTAAGTCTGGCAAATGTCTTCTAGTGGTAGTTGACAAATACTCCTGGTTCCTACTAGCCAAAGTGGGCTCATCCACTGGAGCTGCCAAATTAATCAGGATCCTGGATGGCATCTTTGCAATGTGTGCATTCCCGACGACCCTGAAGTCTGACAATGGGCCGCCATTTACCAGTGGCAACTTCAGAGAATGCCTCAATTTCCTAGGTATTGAGCATCAACTAATAAACTCCACTTTAGCCTCAATCCAATTGGACAATAGAACGATGTAAGGTGACTCAAGTGGACTATGCAGAGAGCTATAGAAGAAGGACTTGTGCTTGAGGAAGCCCTCAGTCAAGTTCTGCAAGTTTATTGGACCACCCGCACCTAACCCCTGGAAAGAGTCCTGCCACCTTCATGCTTGGCAGATCTGTTCACGCCAAACTGCCACAGTCAAGGCCACTGAACGGGAAAAGAAAATGAAAGTGGATGTGTTACATCCTGCTTTTCCTCCCTCTCTGTCCTCCTTTAGTGTTTGTTCTAAGCTGCTCAGCCTGCATCTGTGATGTCACCTAGAGTTCCTTTTGTGCTTGTATTCTTCTATTGTCAGTTATATATGAGGCTGAGCAGCAGGGCAGCTACTTTCGGTGGGCCGTAACTGGGCCTTTACTGAATTACATGCTTACTTGTATTGTGTACATTAATTCTTGATTACTAAGAATAAACTCATCTGGAAGCAGCAACACAAGGACTCATCTTTATTTTGTTAAATATTACAGGATGTTAATGGGCGAGTGCAGGAGGGCCTCCCTGAAGTAGGTGATTGGGTAGTAGTCCAGCAGATACAAGAGAATAAAACGACAACCCATTTAACACCAAATCGCTTTAAGTCACAGCAATCAAGGGACGCATGGTCACAGTATCTCATCCCAGGAAGTCCATCATCTGGAATGCACCACAGTTAAGAGTCACATTCTTCACTCAAGACAATAACAACCCCTCACCAGCAACACTGAGTCCTGAGGCATTGGCAGGTGTCTTGTATGATCTAATGGGCAACTCCTCCAGTGGTAACTACTCGGCCAGGCGGAGTAGTGACCAGGCCTCCATGGCTTATTAAAGACATCTGAACTCAGTAAAAAAAATGGGGTCCATGTTTGAACAGGGGGTGTAGAGTCGGGCTCTCTGGGACCCTGTCATTGCCTCCGACCAAAGCTGTGACAACACAGCCAGATGGAGACAGGAGTAGAAGGGTATAAGTTCCTGGAGGAAGAAAAAGTTAGTTGCTTCATAGCGGAGGTTCGAGCTTGTTGCACCCCACAAGCGTCATTAATGAAGAAGTTTCAACCAGTTCCCTGTGTCGTGTCTTGTTACAGTGTTGCTGACGCAACAAACATTACATAGAAAAAGCTTTAGTGACAAAGCTTCATTTTTATTCATCGGAAATATAAACATCAAAACCAACAAATAAACTATTCACTATGAACAATAAAATAGCGAGACCATTACAATCCGCTATTACTGAAACAGCTTACTTTAAATGTCAATCGTTTGGAAAGTTCGATTACGACAAATCACAAAAAGCCAGGCAAGGCATGGCTTGGCCACAGAGAATATGGCTGACTCCTAAACTGCTCCTGAGCAACGTCACCTATAGCTCATAATAGTGCACTTGCAGTTGCCTTTGGTGCTTTCTTTAGCATGAATATGATACAACTTGTAGAAATGCAATCAATCTAAAAATGGTGCTGGATTTGGTGATACAATAGCAAGACACAGACATTGGCAGAGAGGCCCTCCCACCACGCAGGAAGCAGTGCCTTAGATGAACATATGCCAAATCGTGAAGAAAGGTTTTGCTAACCTGAAATCTCTCGAGAGACTCTCCTGAGTCCCAACAAGGTGCTTGTATTGCCGGGTACGGCCACGCTCCAGACAGATAAACCATTTTGCACTCAAGATGGTGCGACCGAAGCGATAAACAGACCCATGGCGGCATGGCTAGTAGAAGCAGGAGGACCGCTATTGGATAATCCAGAGCCCAGACACAGTCTCCTGCGGCTCCAGCATTTGAACAATGCTTAGAAATAAACATGGACACTGAGTGCCCCCCGCCATTTTGGTTTGGACGTCCTTTGATGCCATCATTCCATACTGTGGGGACTGCCATTTTGCCTCATATCATTCCCAACGAAGGAGAAATTACACCGCCTGGTGACCATACTATAAACTACATCCCCTGAATAATTCTGCGAGTCCCGCCGTTTAGGAGGGCATCATTTTCAATTACTCTGCAGTTTACTAGAAGTGTCCAACAAGAAGAAAAACTGTGCTCTGTGACATCCTTGCCTAAGAAGCCACTGACAGCTGATCTCAGACACTGAAATCTGAATAGATAACCCTTTTTGATGGCAACGTGATGAACGCTTGACAGCGATCAACACAGCGGGGAAATAAAACCTATTGCCAACGTCTGTTTTCCTAAACTGTTTCTGGTGGCCCCAAGAAGGTATTGCATCCACACTCGGTCAACTGTGACATTAGAATCAATGATGATCGAGCTTAAGGGGATGAAGACTTCTACAGATGCAGTGGTAATATCTACTAAGTCAGCCAGCAAAGAACTTAAAGTTATTTATGGAGAGCTTGCAAATATTAAAATCACAAATACAGAGCTCAGAAATACACATTAATGATTTGGATTGTAAACTTCTTAACTTGCTGTAGGAAATAACCGTCTTTTACATGATGTACCCCCAGATTTTTGCCCCATCTGTTTTTGCTGGCTATAGAACTTTGTGCACTTTACCCCTGCTAACCACTAGGTAAGTACCTGTGATCCCTCCTTTTAACGTGGCCGAAATAGCAGAACTCTTATTGGCATATTTAACTTAACTAGAAGGCCTTAGTATATGGTACAAAGTGTCCCCAGGGCTAGTAAGTTAAATGCTAATAGTGACTGTGCTATCCACTACAGCTGCAGTGCAAACGGCTTAAAGTCGGACTGTAGCCTGAGTTTTTAGACTGCAATTCGACCTATCAAAATAAACCCTTTTGACAGACCTAACCCCTTCTTTTACATATTAATAAGCCATCCTCAAGTAGGCCTTATAGCTCCTAAGGCACGGTGCATGGTATTTAAAAGAGACATATGCAGAAACAATGTTAAACATGTTCTCAGAGTGCCTAGGGCCTAAATGCTATTTTCACTATATCAGGACAGGCTGTAACAGAGAGAAATGGGATGTAATATTAAAATGAAATAATGCTAACTTCAGTTAGGAAGCACCCAGAGATTTCAATATTAGACTCTTTATAATAATTGAAAGCCCAATTAACTGGTGATGTCAGATTTGTTATAAATATTAAGGAACAAGTACTTTTAGAAATGTCCCTTTTCCCTGCGAAAGCACTTGGAGGCTAATTTGATTTGGCCTCTACCTGCAGCCCTCGAAGTGCTCAATCTTGAATGAGTTGTGAAAAGCTGCTCCCAGAGCAGAGAACAAAGGGCTTGTGAGGGGAGATGTTTCTGTTTCTCTAGCAGAATGACCGTTTGGGCAGTATCCAAGAATTTACCTAATTTCAAAGGGGTCTCCTCTGTCACAGGCAGATATCAGAGGACATATACATGCATTCGCCACCACTGGAGCTGTATTTGAAGGAATAAAGCTTTTCCTACCTGTTCCCCTCTGGGCTCCTGCCTTTTCTTGTGGAAGGAATTTTTGGAGACATTTCTTGCGTTTGCCAGCAGCGCAATTCAGGAGCCCCCGCCACGCCACTGGGTCCGGACTTTACTGGCACGCCTCCCGGCTACTCTTGTTCTTCCAGTGATGGAATGTGTCCGGTACCCACCTCTGTTACAGGAGGACTCTAGCAGTTGAAGTATTGCACTTCTCTTTGGGCATTTTGCTGCACGCATTCAGCCCCTGCTCATTTGACTTCCTGTACAGGGGCTGTGACGGTATGAGGGGACCAGAGGAGGGGCTTTACGAGCTCAGGACAGTCTAGTGTGTCACCGTGTCCTGCTTCTGTGGGTTCCGCTGTAAGGTTTTCATCATAGCTGAACACTCCCCCCATTTTTTCACGACCCGAGTTGCAGACAAAATAGAGCATCTTGGGAGTTGTGGTTCGATGAATATGAGCGCGCTGCAACAGGGGACTAACATTTGCTTGGGGGAGGAGCGGACCTACACCAACTACTTCAGAAGCAACAGGGAACAACTATCTGTGATGACTATTCCGGTGTTGGGCGCTGAGGAAGGCGAAACGCCGAAATGCATTCGCCACCACTAGAGCTGTATTTGAAGGAATAAAGCTTTTCCTACCTGTTCCCCTCTGGGCTCCTGCCTTTTCTTGTGGAAGGAATTTTTGGATATATATATATATATATTATACACACATATATACATATACATATATACACATGCGCTGAGGAAGGCTGTATGAGCAGCCGAAATGCATTCGCCATTCCAACTGAATAAATGCTGCTTCCAAAAGTTTCCCCTGTTGTGGCCTCTGCTCTCTGAATAGGAGGGGTTCTGCTGCATACAATTGAGCGTCGGTCAGAGACGCTTTACAGAGGTCCCCACCTCGCAAAAGGGCTTGGAGAGAAACTGACAAACGGCTGTGCCTTTCTTTTCTTCCATGTTAATGGGATTTCCAAGTCCCCCTTGAAGCACGGAAAGAGAATAGCGGCGCTGAGGCAGTTAAACCTCACCATGGACGGCATGCACTGACAAGCTGTCCCCGCTACAAAATGTCCGGACTTTGGGGCTGAGGTGGTCGAAGGGGACCGGAGGAGGCGCATTTTTAATTCACAGACAGGACACTGGTTCTAATGTGCACGGATTTGGACTGTGCACTTCCGCGCAAATCACAAGATTTCATTGCCATTTTTCCCGTATCACCCACCTGGATCAGAATGGATTCTGGGTAATGCAGTTCACAAGGACATTGCGACCAGTATCAGGTGGGTGGACACTGGAGGGGCGGAGCGGACCTTGAACTAACAAAAAGGAGGCAGGACTTACCAACAGCTTGCATAGAACCTCCTGACACTTTGGGCGCTGAGGAAGGCTGTATGAGCAGCCGAAATGCATTCGCCATTCCAACTGAATAAATGCTGCTTCCAAAAGTTTCCCCTGTTGTGGCCTCTGCTCTCTGAATAGGAGGGGTTCTGCTATATACACATACATATATACTTACATATATGCATACACATATATACATACACATACATATACATACATATACATATATTCATACACACACATACACACACACACACACACACACACACACACACACACCTACATACATACACACATATACATACATACATACACATACATACATAGACATATATACATACATTTACATATACACATATATGACAGGAATCGTCCTCCAGCCACACTTCCGATCTGACACATACATACATACATAGACATATATACATACATTTACACATATATGACAGGAATCGTCCTCCAGCCACACTTCCGATCTGTATAAGGACGAGGCGAACTCAGGTAGATGGTGCAAATTTTTTATTTGTTTAGCCCAACAACACCACCGCAGCGACGCGTTTCAGCCCGCGTAGGGCCTTGGTCACATGACATGTCGATAGGATTGCAATAATTTAAAGTGTCAGTGCATGAAAGTACTTCCCCTTCCAGTCCATAAACATAGAAAACATACTTTGTTGGTATAATTGCATAAATGCTAGAACTGTTAATGTGCAAAATAAATTAATCCGTGTGTAATACACAGTTGTGCAGTCAATATGCTAAATTCAAATGTAAAAACTTATGCATAGATGGAAACATCAATTAATACACTGAAAATTAACAAAGATGAAAATAGTATCAAAAATCCACTTTGTAGAGATATACATACACTTATAAATACATAAATAAATACATATTTAAACATTTGAATTAAAATACATATCTATACCTCTTAAAATTCACATATATACATACGGAAAATATATACATATATAAAAATTCATAAATTAATATAAATACAATTGAATTTGTCTGTATTCAAATATATCTATATAAATTTTTCAGTTGTAAAGACTGCATTGCACTATTAAAGCATGTTATCTATGTATTCGGTTTCTTAAAATATGTATGTTGCAAAAAAAGAAGTCCTTTTTTTAAAAATCTTTTTATTATAGTAACGAGCTCCATAAAATTGCACATCAGTCGGCATCGAAAATTCATTGGCACAAACAATGAAGTCAATCACACAAGCATAATGAACAATATGACCTGCATACAAAGATCAATCTCCTGTATATCCACATATGTAGTAACATAGGCCTCCTGTAGGCCACAGACATAAAGAAGGCCATCCCCAAACCATCAACAGCAGTCCGCCCCCAACATATCCCCCCAAGCCCATGATATGTCCATAATGATCCGCAGTAGCAGTCCGTTAGGCCTAATGGAGGCAGAACGACACAAACAAGCATCTCAGACATTATGTTTAACAATTGAGGACCAAAGTACATGCATCACATTACTCAGGGGCAGGCTCAGATTGGGTATCCATCAACTCTCCCCTGTACCGCCTCCATGCCGCCCATATTTTCTCCCATTTCCTGGGGCACCCTCTGCTTTTGTATATTACTTTCTCAGCCTGTTGCCACCAGTCCAGGTCCCGCCCCCATTCTTCCACCGTTGGCATAAGATACCTTCCCCATAATCTTGCTGTATTTCTCTTGGCTACCATACTCGCCAAAGCTAGCCATATCTTGTCCCACTTCGACCAAGTGAGATCGCTCGTCACACCCAAAATGTGCCATCTGGCTTCTAGTGGAACTTCTGCCCCCACCACTTCCGCCATGATGTCTGTCAGCCTGGAGCAGTAAGCCCGGATTCTGGCACAATCCCACAAAATGTGAAAGAAGGTGCCCTCTTCCCCGCACCCCCTTATGCAAAACTGTGACTCGACATATCCTATCCTTTATTGTATCGTGGGTGGAGTGTATGACCGGTGTAAAATGCGTAACTGAACCAGCCGAAACCGGGCACGAATCTCCACCTCCCGGGGACATTGCAGTGCCTCCCCCCAGTCATCGTCCTCTAGCAACCCAATATCCGATTCCCATTTTTCCCGCAAGGGTCCCAGTGGGTCCGCCAGGTTATTAATGAGCTTTTTATACGTGAGGGAGATGGCCTTGTCGATCATGGGGTCCATTAGTAGCCTATCCTCCAGCGGGGCACAATCTGGCAGTTGCTCCCCTTCACGCATATGTTGGTGTAGTGCATGTCTAAGCTGCTGATAGTGTAGGAACTCCCCGCTCCCCATTTGGAACTCAGCCTGTAGGGTAGCAAATCCCACCATACCCCCCCCCCCTTTTCCAGATGTCACCCAGCACATCAATACCAATTAGGCTCCATTGGCGAAGGCCCTGTAATTTCGCCACCTCCTTAAGGAAGTTCCCGGTCCACAAAGGGGGTTGCGCCGTGAGTTTCGCCTCGCAGCCCAGCAGCTTCGTTGCCCGCTTCCACACCCCCAGCAACGCTGCTGTTTGAGGTGGCAGAGGCAGGCAGCGCCTGCCCGTACTATAGAGAGCTGCTAAGTAAGTGCCACTGCCGAAGACCATGTGGTTCACCCTATAGGCCGGCTCCTCCAGTGGGGCAAACACCCACCCATTGATGTTGACCAACTGTGTCGCCCAATAATAGAGACGGGACATCGAGTTCTCCCTCATATGCCCCTCGCTGCAGCTTCCTGAGAGCTATTCTTGGGCACCCCCCCACTCCATAGTAAAGAGCGTTGTTCCGATTCAACCACCCTAAAAATCTGTTCCGGGACCGAAAAGGGCATACTCTGCAGAATATATAACAGACGGGGAACGGCCATCATTTTAAATAAAACAGCGCGCCCCATCAAGGAGAGCGGGAGGGTTTTCCAATGCGCGACATCCCCATGCAGCTGCTCCAGTTGAGCCGACACGTTCAGGCGTAGGAACTCTGTTTCGGACTTTGTGACCAAAATACCCAGATATCGGAACACCTCCTTCCAAACCAGACCCCTACAGTCCTGAGCTAAATGCGGTTCCGGCCCCGCCAGTACATGGCCTAGGGACTTATCCCAATTGATACGATACCAGGAGTACTCCCCGAACATGTGAAAGGATGGCCATCAGCCTCTGAATGGAGGCGGCTGGTCGCTGCACATACAATTAAACGTAATCGGCGTACAGCGAAATACACTCTTGCCAGCCCCCTCCCAGGTCTATGCCCCACACCAAGGGGTCCGCCCGCACCCAGGCCGCCAGCGGCTCCATGGCCAAGGCGAATAAGGTCGGGGAGAGCGGGCAGGCTTGTCTCGTGCCCTGACCCAGTTGAAATTCCCTTGACAGGGTGCCATTGACTCACACCCTCGCAAGCGGCGTGGTGTACAACAGCTTCACCAACGATCGAAAGTGGTCTCCAGAGCCCAATTTCTCCAATACTGCATATATGTACTGCCATTCCATGCTATCAAACGCCATATGGGCATCGAGAGACAGCAGGGCGGCCAGCACACCGGGCAGAGACCGCCTGCAATACACCAAAAAGGCACCATAAATTAAGCCGTGTGCTCCTGTGCGGCAGCATAAAGCCCGACTGATCCGGGTGGATCAGAGACTGAACAACCGCCCCCAGTCGTGTGCCCAGGATCTTTCCGAGGACCTTCGTTTCATAGTTAAGAGATATGGGCCTATATGAACTGCACATGTCTTGCGGTTTGCTAGCTTTATGGATTACTACAATCGTTGCGGCCCTTAGATCTTTCGAGAGCGTCCCCACCTGCTTGGCCTTATTGAACATGCGCAGCATATGAGGCGCAACTCTGCTGGATACACACACAAACGCCTCCGCCGGAAACCCATTAGGGCCCGGCGCCTTCCCCGCCTGTAGGTCTCCTATGGCATCTTCCACCTCTTTCACCGTAATCTCGGACTCCAGGATTTCCCTATCCGTCAGATCCGAGGTGGGCAACTGTAGGGGGGCCAGGAAGTCCACGCACTCCTGCACGTGCCTTGCAGTTTGTGACCGGTATACCGCCTCATAGTAAAGTGCAAACTCCTCCGCTATACCCACACTCGTGTGTCACCGTACCATCTTTCATTCGGATCCCGGGTACCCAGTTACGTTCCCTGTCCCGCTTCTCAAGCCAGGCTATCATCTTATTGGCCTTGTCTCCTAAATCATACACGCGCCTCTGGGTGGCTAGGGCGCGCGATCTCGCCTGGTCAGAATGTACATCCTTCAGTTCTTTTTCTAGGAGCCACAAACTCTGCCGACGATCTTGTTCCTGCTCCTGCGTCTCCCCCCTAGCGCCTTCTAAGGCGTCAATCTCCAATTCTAGTTTGTCAATGTGTGCATATTTGTCCTTTCAACGTTTTCCTACCTCCGCCTGTACAAAGCCCCTAGCTACGGTCTTATACGCCTCCCACACGATACCATGTGACCTAACTGAGCCCACATTTTCCTCAAAATATTGATCTACGCGCTCCCCGGAACTGCTCCTGAAACTCTTGGTCTTTGAAGAGAAAGGTATCAATCCGGCGGGGATTAGCCCATTCCCTCTCTGGACCCCGTAAGTGCACCCCCACCGGGAAGTGGTCAGATATCCCTCTTGCCTTATGGTGTCCACCCTTAAAGAGGCCCATATGACCCACCTGTGTGAACATGTAATCGATCCTGGACCCTGAGCCATGGGCTGCGGATATGTGTGCGCATTGCAGATTGTGAGGGTTATGTGCCCTCCAATGTCCCTAGCCAGGACCTCATTCATATCCCCTCCCAAGAGCAGTACCTCAGGCGGCAAATCCAAAAGTAGCTTCCCAATATCGGGGAGTGTAGTGTTGTGTAGCTTTGGGGGAATGTAAAGTGAACAGAGGTTAAGCGTCAGTCCCTCCCACTGCCCAGAAAGTGCCGCGTAGCGCCCCAAGGGGTCCAACCACTGCTGCCCAACTATCAACGGGAGGGAATTTTTAATGAGGATCCCAGCGCCTCTGGAGCCAGTGGTAAAACCTGCATGGGCCCGCAGCGTGTAGCCATAGCTGTTAAGGGCCTTGTAGTGGTTCCCAATCAAGTGCGTTTCCTGGAGTAGGACAATATCTGGGGCATGCCTGTGGATACTGAAGCACCATGGTGCGTTTGATCATGTTCTGCAGGCCATTAACGTTACAGGACAATATGTTGAGTTGCTGTGCCTTTGATGTGTGCGTCATAGACATCTATCTGGGAAATCGTCCTGGACGGTTGCCCGTACCCCCCACCTCCCACCTCCCCACCAGAAGTGCCGTCGGAGCCAAAACAATTGTAGTTTGAAAAAACAGAAATGCAGAAAGCAAACATTTAAAATTCCCCCCCCCCAACCCCAGAACCCCCCCTGCTTCGCAGGCCAACCTGGCCCTACATACCCCAACAAGCAGAGCGCCTGTAGGCCTTACAACGAACACCTAGGGGGTGAGTGTTGCAACCAGTTCGGCAACCTGAGGGTTTCACCCGGTCCACCACTGTATCAAGCTAGCCGTCTCACCTTATCCCAATACGGGGGACCTCTCCCCCCCCCAATTTTCACTGACAGTTTGTTCCAGCATGTCCGATAAAACTTAGATACCGCTCCCTCGGAAAACACCCATTGGGACAGTGCCCCCCCACCACATCAGTGCCCTACAGTCTCACATTCATGAGAGTCAGTATACTTTACGTGCGCTCCATCTACGCCCTTCCCACCAGGACCTTCCTGGCCGCCTCATCCAATGTCCGGTGAGGCCGATAGACTCCAAGGCCTGCTCCTGTTGGTCGTTCGAGGACCGCCCTGCTGCCGATGCTCCCTCTCAGTGGAGCCCACAGAAGAAGTCGGAGATTGGGCAACTGTGTTCCTCCAGCTGCCTCCCGGCCTGGGACCTCCCGATGACTGCACGTGTTCCTCCAACCAGGCATGGACTTCCTCCGGGGACATGAAGAAGAAGGATTTCCCGTTCGCTAAAAGCTTGAGACGTGCCCGTAAGAACATCATATATTTAATGCCATGATCACGAAGCTCTTTCTTGACTCCATCGAACGAGCGGCGCTCCTGCTGAACCTTAAGCATAAAATCAGGATAGAGTAATGGTGGCGTTTTCAATCCTAAGATCTCCATGTTGGCGGGCTGCCTGCAAAATGGCGTCCCGATCCCTGTAATTAAGGATCCGTGCAATGATTGTCCTCGGGGGAGCTCCGGGACGCGGCGGTGGGATCAGCGCCCTGTGCGCGCGCTCAATAACAAAAAATTTGGAGAGGCGTTTGGGCTTAAGGGGATTTAGAATTGGTCCTCCAAGAACAAGTCGACACTCGGCCCCTCCATTTTCTCTGGCACACCCACCACCCATATATTATTCCTACGGGCCCGTCCTTCCTGGTCCTCCAACCAAGCCGCCGCAAGCTTCTGCTGATGTGTCAGGTGCTGGACCTGCTGCTGCAACAGTTTAGTAGTGCGCTGAAGCTCCACAATGTCCGTGGCTTTTTGAGTGGCTTTTTCTGAAGTCTTATTTAAGTCTGACTGTTGCAGCGCCATCTCGATGGTTACTTTATCAATCTTAGATTCCAACGTGGTGCCCAAAGTTTGTATGGCCTGCATGATGGAGGTCAGGGAGGGTTCCTGAGCTTCAGCCAAGTTCCCGGTATGGGCGTCACCTCCGCCACCAGCCGAGGCTGTGTAGTTGGTCTGCATCATGGATGATTTCTTTGGCTTCATGGCTGTCTCCGATGCTGTCCACGGGGCCATGGGGTGGGGGGGTGGGGGGGGGACGCACAGCTTTCACACGCCCTTGGGCACTTCTCCACTACAACAGCACCCACTTACTCCCAGCGCCGTCTGCTCACAGCCCGGGAGGCACTTGTATGGAGATTGTCTGGACTTTCGACGGGGCCGCCCGTCCACAATCGCCCTTGCTGCGGTCACTACAGCTCAGTCCTTGCTTCACTCTTCCCTCGGACCCCCGCCGATGACCAACAGGGCCGCCTCCTGGTGGGCAGAATCGTCTTTCCCGGGGTCAGACCACCCTCGGGATCCACCGCTAACAGGATGCCCCCCTATGGGCCACACGAAGCAGCCCTAGGTCCGGGGCACCGCACCTCTTTAGTCGCCACCACTCATGCCCAGGTCCACTCGCCTGATTCTTCCACTCGCCATCACGTGGAGCGAGGGCCAGGCCACCCGAGGCCACTGTCCCTCCGATGTGCTGTATATTCCGATCCCCCGTCCGAGGGCACAGACAAGTGTCGCCGACTGGGTGTTGCAAACTGACCGGGGTCCGCCACTGCCTGTCCCCGGCCTTCACTCGCCACTCCTGATCGCACCGATCCACTCCGCGCCGCAGAGCCACCACGTGGGTCCAAGACCCGCCCTCACCGGCCCTCCGCCCCTGCCATGTACATGGGCAGCTTCTTCTAGTAGTGCTCGGCGGGGCATCAGTGAAATGGGGCCCGCTGCTCTTCGCCCCGGAGTCGTCGCTTCCCACCAGGTCGGCGAAGACTTGTCCCCTCCTTACCCGGCTCTCCGATCACGTGAGGCCGGTGCTTCCCTGCACGCTCTTCCACTGCCCAGGCCTCAGAGCTCGCAGTCGCCGGTCGGAGAGGGCCTGGAAACACTCCTCCCGCAACCGGAGTGTCCCCGCTGAACGAATCCGTCCTCAAGGCCAGTGAGACGGCAGGATCATTCCAGGATTTGAGGGCCTGTGGGTCTCCTTCAGCAGCGCCGCCGTAGTATGCGGCCATCTTAGTTGCCGCCAGGCCACACGCCCAAAAAGAGCAATCTTAAGAAGTTTTCAAATTAATTACATCTTAAAATAAAAACTCACTGCTCTTAAAAAAATAAAATAAAAAATATATATATATATATATATATATATATATATATATATATATATATATATATATATGAGACAAAACTCGCCAGGCGCTGCCTGCGCCTCCAATTAGTAATTCAGCTGGATGAAAAGACGAAGAGTTGAACCCGTTTATATATGTGTCTACCAGCCAAATTCTGGTTTTTCCCAAAAATGTCCGCCCCTGTGGGCATATGGTCATCTGACCAACTCAATTCATATAACCATATTATGTCCGACTACAGGGAGTACTTGTAAAATCAATGTGCAAAATTTGTGCTAACCCTCTGTAAAAATATACTTAAGAGAGAAATTCCTAAAAAAAAGTTTTAAAATTCAAAAAATCTTATCATAGGGAGGGAGGTAGATGGTACTTAAATCGGATATGTTCAAAATAGTTTCATATAAGAGTGATCTTAATGAAGGTAAGTATAAAAGTCCTCCCTTGTATTCAAACCATTGGGCACCTTGCAGTCAGACAAAATTATGTGCCTCGTTTCCAATTTCCTCAATTGAGCTTCTCTGTTTCACCTCTACTCTGTGGTGGAACCGTGTCAATGACAAAATATTTGAGGCATAAAGCATTGCCATTATTTTATTTATTTATTTATTTAGTGATTTATAGAGCGCCTGGTGACCCGGAGGCATCCCCGCGCTGTAGCATTTGTGGGTATGTACCTCACCGAAGTGCCCGGCTACTGGGTACGCAGTGTCGCCGTTGTTGATGGCCCATATGTGCTGGAGTATTCTCTTGTGTACCTGCAGCTTAGTGCTTCCCACATAGCGCAGGCCACAAGGACACTCCAGCACATACACCGCGTACTCTGTTTTACAGGTCAATTTTCTATGTATGATAATCGGTTTGGTACTGAGCGGGTTCGTGTATTCTGTTTTGCTTACTCCAAATTTGCACGCTTTGCAAACAGAACATTTTATAAATCCTTTGCTGCAATTCAACCAGGAGCTGTTGACCATCACCTCAGGACTGCTAGACACTAAGTGATTACTTAGTGATCTGGCTTTTTTATATGCAATACTGGGAGACTGTCATTCCCTGCCCCAAAACTGGATCACTAGTGATTAAGCCCCAATGTTTACTGACAATTTTCCGAATGCTTTTATGTTGGTTACTATATGTGATGATCAGGCGTGTTTCATTTTTCTGTGGGTTTGACTTGCTAGGCAAGTTTGGTCCTTGTAGATCTGTTCGGGTCATTTGCTTTCCTGATTGCCCCATCTCCCACTCCTGGTAGATGGCCTCTCCTCAACGGCCTCGCCTTCCAGTCTGCTTGGGCCTCTGCACAATCAGTCATCACTGCAATATTGTTTGATAAGAAGCATTTCCCCGTAGGGAATGCTCCTAATCAAATGTGTGGGATGGTGGATTGAGGCATGTAATATCGCATTGCCTGCAGAAGGCTTGCGATACAGTCTGGTTCGCAGATCACTCCCATGTTTGTAGATCTCGACATGCAAAAAGAAAATTGAACTGTCGCTGATCTCACTGGTAAACTTTAGGTTTAGGTCATTGTCATTCAAGTTGTTAATGAATTGCCTGGCATCCCCCATCAACCCTTTCCAAATAATGAAAAGGTCATCAATAAACCTGTACCACCTTACAATGTTGTTTGCCATGACCTCTGGGAATGTCGGTATGAGGACCTGTTCCTCCCAATAGTCCATATGCAAACAGCCATAACTAGGGGAGAAACAGGCCCCCATAGGGACACCCGACTTGATGGAACACCGGACTTGAAAACAGAAAGAAGCTATTTTCCAAACACAGTTTTATCATTGTCAACAACATTTTGTTGTGCTCATGGAATTTAATTGCTCTCCTACTCAGAAAGTACTCCACTGCCCGTAATCCATCCCTATGGTGCATGCTGGTATACAAGGCAGATGCATCCAATGAGACCAACAAATATTCTGCTTGCCATTGTACACCCTTCAGTTTATTTAACAGGTCTCCCACGTCCAGAATGAACGAGGAGAGGCCTCTGACATGCTCCTGGAGAAAAAGTCTACGTACTTGCTGGTGTTTTCCATTATTGAGTTGCATGCCGAAATTATGGGTCTGCCCGGAGGTTTGCCAGTGTCCTTATGAATTTTAGGGATAAAGTATATTTGGGGCATCACTGGATGTTAATTTTTCAAAAATGTGTACTCCTCCATTGTAATCAAGCCCTTGCTCCTCCATCCCATCAAATTAGTGTACAATACATTCCAGGCCCCTATGGCCTCACCATTTGTAGATCTTCTGTAGCAGTTCCTGTCATTCAATTGACCCAAAGCCTCCTCCGTGTACATTCCTCTAGGCCAGCGTTTCCCAAACTGAGGTCCGCGGACCCCCAGGGGTCCGTGACACATTCCCAGGGGGTCCGCCGACTGGAGTGCCTTCCGTCATCAACACTGAAGCGCTAAGTGAATCCTGTTGATTCACGTGCAAGCTTTCAACTGAAATAAAGGTACTTCACCTTTAAATCTGCACGTCTCCTCTTCATAATTTCTTCAAAAACACACGCACCTTTCAAGCGCCCATGCGCTGCTACAAGCCCTGTGAATGACAAGGGGCGGCTGGACCACAATAAAATCAGGGAAATCACCCTTCAGCTTTAGGTGCAAGCTGAAGGGTGATTGGCTTTTTTTTTTATAGTTGTGCGTGCACGCACGGGAGTGCGTGTTCCCTCGTTTTGCAGCCAGCACAGGAGCATTTTGCCGCCCAATGTTGTCTTCACTTTCTGCCCTGCATACAGTACTGCTGTGCCTCTCGTTTCAAGGCCACACACCCTGCCCGCTCCCCTCGGGTGCGGGCAGATGCCTCGAGAGGCAGTGTACTGGTTGTTGCATGGGGCTTTGGCTGCACAGTGCGCAGAGGCTGGGTGTGGGACGGACTGTAGCAGGCAGCTCAGATTTAGAGATCCGGTCTTAGGAATTCAAGCATAGCGAACAGGTAAGTTTCTTAGAAGTTGCTAAAACTAAAACCTTCCTGAAACTTTGGATTCCAGAGGCTGCAAGCAGTGTTTGTCTCGTTGATGCACGGGGATGCGTCTGCCAGTAAAAGTGATACCAGACCAAGTTATTGGCGGGCGTGGCTATTACAAGTGTATAACATAACGGTGTTTGCAGCATTACACCGGGAAACCGCCCTATCACAGGCCGAGCCTTCCTCGCCACTCTTACGTGTTTGAGAATAAAAGTGCATTTCCCAATCTCTCCTGCTCTGTTTATTTCCAGACTTGCAGCTCCTCATCCCCAGAGAGCGCCGGTAGAACGAGTCTACCCCGCCATAGGACAGTGCTTCTGATTATGTTATGTTTGGTTTTGTCTTACAGTGGACGGTATTTATGTCCCACACATTAGTAAAGCCATCTCAGGACCGTACGGGGCCGCTGCCTGCTCTCTCTACTCGAGGTAGCCCAGATTCTTGAGGCCTTCATTGGTGACACATTAACCCTTTTCATAGCGTATAGACAACATTCTTGGAAAGAGGCCATTGCAGCTAGGCAGGCGTTGAGTGTCAAACCTTATCTCTGGTTTCTATCACAGTTAGTCCTTATTGGACAGCATCTTCGGGTAGTATTGTCGTCACCACTCATGGCCTGAGGATTGTGGAATTATTTCACTCCAAGTTATGTTCTCTGCGTGCTTGACTTTACAAGGTTATTGAGGAAGTGTAGTCAAGACTTGCACTCCGGGGATGTACAGTATTTGGAACTCTGATATGGTGTGACAGAAATAATTACACTCGATAGTCTCTATGTACAGCCAGGGCTGTATCTTTGAAAAAGGGTAGGGATTTTATTTACAGGTAGGAAAGTCCGGCAGTTAAAATAACTTCACAAAATCAACAGTTAGTAAAACACAATAATATCACTTATCTGGTACATTTATCACCTGGGCACCATATCTAATGTCGTCTAATGAGTGTGTCAGCTTTTCTTGGAAACTCAATTTTTTGCTGCAGTCTGTTTCTACAACTGTTCAAGGGGGGCATAGGTGGGTGATTCAATGTATGGTTTTGACTATAAATTATCATGTTTCCTAGTTTGCTGTCCCAGAATATTACCTCGGCTTCTTAGACCAGTCTGAAGTTGGATCATCAGTTCTGGGTGGCAAGTACTCTGTGGGTACTGGATGGCTCATTTATTTGTGACAATCTCATGGAGGCTGCAGTCCACAAGCCTTCCTTTCTGGATCTTGGTAGATAGGGCCCTCTGTTTCTTCACACTGGTCCATAGAGCTACCTCCTTCAAGGTTACTGTAGAGGCGATATATCCAGTATTTATGTCTGATCCTCGCAGATCAAATCCCTTTGAAACATCTCTCTGGGCACAGCTTTCTTCTAAGTTCAGATGAAGTACATCTATTGGCTGGATGGGGCTTTGGGAGACTGGTTGCATCTTGGGGTCAGACATAACCCAGGCAGTCTTTAAAATATGTACACTTTCCTGATCTGGGCCCAGTGCATGTTTCCAGGCTTGCTTCCAAGACTCTCTGGAAGGCAGGTTGTGAGGCTGGTATTGATTCCTAAAGTTACGTGAGTTAGATTGACCTAATGGTCCAAAAGGGGGTGGTGATGGACGGAGCATCTGAACCAATCAAACACTCAAACCCAGTCAACAGATCTGGGTTTAATCCATCACCGTTCTTTAGCCCACTCTGCCACCCCAGTTCAGACATGGCCATATGCAAATCAGTCTGACCCTGTGCCTCATGGGAACAGTCCAGCCCGAACTGCCAAGCCATGCCTTCCCTGGACTGGAAACAAGCTTCCGAGGACTGTTTTCTGGCATTTCAGCCGTCTTCAGCCCGGCAAGCTTGAATCCAGGGGCAAAGTGAGCAAGGGACTCACGTCTGAGCATACCCTGCCAAATTATGGCGAACAAAGTGGTACAAAAGGGGGTGGTGATGGACGGAGCATCTGAACCAATCAAACACTCACACCCAGTCAAAAGATCTGGGTTTAACCTAAACTCTTAGCCATGGACTCTGGTTGCTAGATTATGGCCAACACTAAACAAAGTGCACAGAGTTTGTTTGGTGCAGCAACAGAGATGCTTCTGTGCAGGGTCTGGATTGTACTTGCACTTAGCTCAACAAAGACTACAAGGTCCCAGAGCTCAGATTTTGTGGACTGTTTGGTAAGCAATTTTTTATGTCAGCAAGATTAATAAAGATATCCTGAAAGGGAACAGGATTTTTGTGCTGCTTCATCCTGTTTTCCATATTACACTTATCATCTTGTATACACAGTCTTCCTGCAGTATCACAACACTCATATGAGATCACTGATGACATAAAAATGAATGTGTGCCCTCATGTGACGTAACTGGTGCTATGTAAAGCGCTCTGATACCCGATTCGGGTCAAGGTCGCGCTATATAAAACTCTGAAAAAAAAGAAGGAAAAACACCAGCATTCCGGCACCTCGGATCGGGAGGAGCATGTGAGTGTTTAATTAACATTGAAAAGTTAGTCGCTGAGATGCAGCACCATCCTTCCCATTAAAATGTTTTTAATTTTGCATACTTTTCAAGATAAAATAAAAGCTTTAGTAATGCAAGTATTTGTTTGGTGTGTAATTGTTTGTGTATTTTTTGCGAATTACTGTTTTAATTTTTTTTAATTTAAATTGTAAAAATTGCCTGGGGGTCCCCGGCCTCCAGTAGTGATTCAGTGGGGGTCCTCAGGAGTCAAAAGTTTGGGAACCACTGCTCTAGGCCATAAAACAACGTTTCCGCCTTTATCAGACTGACGGACTACCACATTGGTGTTGTTTCGAATTTTCATAATTAACTGTTGGAACGCCTGGTCACGGTACTGACATTTCTTATGTACATTAAGTTCTCTCAAGTGTAGCTGCTTCAAGTCAGACGCTAATTTCTCGTGGAATGAATCGATATTGTCTTCGAGCATTAGTGGACAAAAAGTTGATTTAGGTTTAAAATAATTGGGTGCTGTTGCCATCGTGTTTTCCTGATATGGTATGATTGATGACTGCGTGCTTTTAGCTTGGATCTGACACAAATCATTGTACAATTCCGCATCACCTGCGGTCAGAGGCGGGGTACATTCACTGGTCTAGTCTCTAGTTTGTTTGTTATATGATATTTCCGAAGCTTGAGTTTGCGGACATATTTGTATATGTCTATGCAGGTCCCCGCATAATGAAAGTTGTTTTTGGCACTATAGGAGAGGCACAAGGCCAAGATATTAGTCTGTTTTTGTGTCAGTGTGAGATTGCTGAGATTAATGACAGTATTACGGTCACTTACTTGCGTTTCCATTGCTTGCGCTGTTTCTTCTGTGTCGATTTTGTTAGTTCGCCATCTTTGTTTGTGACACTTCCTCCTTGCGCTGCGTTTGTAGTTTGTCCTTTGTTTCCATTGGCATTTCTGGCACCTGATCGCAGGGTCTGCTTGCGGTCCTGGCGCATGCAATCCAGTTCTTGCGCCAGGGTGAATTTGCGAAATGCCACCCTTTGTTGATCACCAACAGATTCACTGTCAATATTTGAAATTACATCAGACATTGATGATGCCTCAGGTGGGGCTCCCGACCGACCCCTGTTCTGCATTCGGCATGGGGGCACTGATTTTAGTTTTAGCCTTCACATGGTCATATTTCCTAGCAAATGTGAAAATGTGTCCATGCTCATATTCTAATCTGTCTCTTTGAAATGTATCTCTTCCTTTTCTTTATAATCTCTTCCTCTTTTTGCAATCTTACTGACATCTCCTCTCAATATTTTGTGATTAAGGGATCTTTAGGTAGTTTATCAATTTCCCCATTAAGCTCCTCTATTCGGCTGAGTAATTTCACCCTGTCACTCTCGGCGTATTCTACTAAAATCTCCACCAGGTGCCGAGAGGACTCAAGGTTACACTCTGCCCAACTCAAGAGAGCATACCAGGGTCCGGATCCTCATAGGAAGGTGCCACCATGATGCGTAATCCCCGGGGTCCTCTTCCTACCTCCAGATACCTGCTCAAGGATCGGTGCTCCCACCATTTTGCCTGTTCTGACTTGCTCGCTTTCTCCAGAGCTTTCAATAGTTCTTTCAGTTTGGGCTGTGCACCCTGAGGACTGCTTGGTCTATTTCTTCGTGTCGATTCCCCAGCCGGAGAATCTGAAAACATACCGACTGCTGCCTCTTCCCAGTTTCTCAACATGTCGGCGGACATGATGTCCACTGGGCAAATTCAAAGTAATTGGAAACCGGATCGGGTCAAAAATCAATGTTTTCTGCCCGACTCACGCACACTCCTCAACGAGGCTCTCATCAGGGCATACACTGCACAGAGCGATTTCGGCAAAGTTCAGGATCTCCGGTCAGCCGACCTCTGACCCCTCTCAACCTCGTCACTCCTCCGCAGTTCCTTGCACTTCCACTGCCCCGGGGCATCCACGGCTGCTCCTCCTCGAAGAATTTTGAAAAACTCTGTGAACAGAGTTGCTGCTTCTCGCCGCATGGCCCAATCTAGAGCAAGGGTTATCGCTGATTTTTGAGGAAGCACTCTCGAAAAATACTTGACAGGAATCGTCCTCCAGCCACACTTTCGATCTGTATAAGGACGAGGCGAACCCAGGTAGATGGTGCAAAATTTGTATTTGTTTAGCCCAACAACACCACCGCCACGAAGCGTTTCAGCCCGCGTAGGGCCTTGGTCACATGACATGTCGATAGGATTGCAACAATTTACATTATATATATATATATATATATATATATATATACATATATACATATATACACACACACATATATATATACATACACACACACATACATACATACACACACACACATATACATACATACACACATATACATACATACATACATACATACATACATAGGGCCCTTCTTTGTTACCCCATCCAGCCAGGCTGCAGTCACAGTGGGGAGGGAGCGGATTCCACAGCGAGTTTGAAGTGACCACAGAGGAACGGTTGCACATTTCCATGGCCACATCTCTGGGGTGGGCACACGGACTGTACAGGGGAGAAAAGTTTCACCATCTTGGATACAGGCAGAGATGGGCACTATAGGATTTTCTGCAGTCAGCTACACAGGAAATTCTGCAAACGTTTTACCCTATTGGTTGGGGAGAAGTAAGAAGTCACCTCCACCACAGGCTGGTGCCAGGCATAAATGTGGCATCCCTAGTACCCTCTTCAGAACACTTTCTGAACATGAGGAAGATCAGAAGAGGTCTGACTCTGCTATCTGAGACCTGAAAAAAGCCCGAAAGTGACTGGACCTGCTCTCCCTCTTGTAACAGGGACAAAGAAGTGGACCTCAAGAATCAGACGATTGACCTTCTGTTCAACTACAGGGAAATGACAAGTTGCAAGAGACCTTTCCTGTAACTGTCTAGCTGACGAGTTCCACCTGGAACTGCACTGGACCCTGCTGTTGGCCCCTGATGCAATGAGTCCTGACCCCCCCTTCTGTTCATAAGCACCTGAAACCCAGGACTATGTCAGAGTGTACTCCTAACATCCTGAGACCTGGGAGATTGGAGCCACAACATTTCTAAGTCCTCCAGTGGACTGGAACAGACCTACAAAGCTGACCCGACCAAGAAGAGTTGTCGCCAGGTTGATTGAGAAGGACCTCATGGAGAAGGTATCTGGCCTCCTTGAGCTCTCTTCTCAACAGCCTGCAGCCTTGCCGCACTGGAGGGACAGGGGCTCAAAAAAAAAAACGACTTCGTGATAAAAGCTTGACTAGCCAAAGAATCCGGCCAACAAAGGAAATTCTTTAGGAAAAAAAATGTAAAAATGTTCCTGCTGTGACCTTCCAAGCAAAACACCAATGGCTTCACAGGGACCTCGTCCGATGGATAACCGACATCAAGAAGCCCTCCTTGGCATTTTTAGAACTAAGTCCCAAGCTATAAACTCTGACCGGGTCAAGCCTGGCTTCGCGATCATTCTCGCACTACATCACAGCTGGCCTCAAATCGTGCCCATGTTCCAGTCTACCACGATCAGTTGGTGCTTAAGGCTTTTTTTGGAACAATTTTTATTTATAACCTTAAAAAAATCTTATCTCCAGTTTCCCTTATATGATTTGTCATTTTGGTGTCATTTAATTTTGTTTAAAGTCGTTCAATTGTTTTATATTTATTAGGGATTTTTCTTTTGTGGGTTGCGTTTTGACTTTATTACAGTTTTGATACTGTATAAATACTTTACATATTGCCTCAAAGTTAAGTATGCCTGCTCTCTCTTGTAGCTACCATGGGGTTGAGCTCAAGCTGGTTTAGTGACTTTAGTGATTCACCCTAACATGGTTTGTGGTTATTGCTGAAGGAGAGTCATCACTCCCCCTAACTGATAACCCAATTTGTTACACATGCCGGTCTTTGAAGACTGTCTGGAAACTTCCATGGAAAGTCATCAATCTTAAGGTTTGGAGTAGAAGGAACAACATTTGTACTTTTGGCCTCCCCTTGACAGATAAAGGAGTAGAATTGACCAAATTCTTAATTGAATTACTGCCCAAAATTACAGGCCTGAACATACTTCCGGCACTAGAATTTCATAGAGCACACAGACTGAAAACGTCATCTACCATCCCAAAAATGACCCCTAAGCCGGTTTATTAAAGCATCAATACGCCTGACTGCTACTTCACGCCACCAGAACGAATTGCCCATTTGCAAACAACGGTTGCAACATCTACAAATGAACTACTCTTTTGAACCTAATATTGTCAGGAGGAAATTCCTTGCATGCCGCCCCCAGTTGAAGAAACTAAATATACAATACGGCCTCCTTGACCCGGCCAAAACAAATCATTACAATGGATGGGAAAACGAGAGAATTTTCAGACCAGAGTGAACTAGAACAATTCATTTTGAACCTGTGGGAGAGCTCGATTGACATCAGTGCTATGTTACTGGGTAAATCATCCAATTCTGTAGGAAGAGATCAAGACTCCAACAGCTGACACAGCGATCAACTCATTTGGGAGAAACAAAAGACACATTTCTGACTCAGAATCAGCAGTCCGTTGGATTCCCTGGCTTCTTGTAGAAGGGTCTTAAACTATCTCTCTGGGGGTGGAGGGGGAGAATATAAATTACTCAACGGGGGGAAAAACACAGAAAATGGAAATCCCTCCGAGACTTAGAAATGCAAATTCACACTTTGGAATCCCGGTATGCTCACAACCCTGAAACAGGGCTGGGTAGGGAAATACTTCATGCCCAATCTAAGTTGCAGCCCATTCAGTTGGATGAAGCTAAAACCATATGGCTTGCTTCCCAATCCGGTCTTTACAAAAGGGGAGATAAAGCCAGTAAGTTACATTATTTCTGCACTAATCTGGAACATCATAACTCAATCCTGTATATTTTGGATTCAACTGGCTCGAAGGTTATCGGATATGGAGCCACAGCACAGCACTTTGCCTACTACTACGGTGACAAATATGTTGGATGAGGACCTTATATCTACTGGTTTAATGATCGCGTTGAGTCACCTGCGCTCTGGGAAACTGCTGGATGGCAATGATTTCCCGGGACAATTCTTTAAATTGTTTTTGTCCAAACTCAGTGACCCCTCTTGAGGCGGTCCTGAACGAGGCAATCGAGATCGGGTGGTTGCCCCCTGGTTTACTCAGGGCAGAGATAGTGGTATTTTCTAAGACTGGGATGTTTCCAGAATGGTGCTCCTCCTGCAGCCCTATTTCGCTTGTAAACACCGGCATTAAATCATAGCGAAGGCCCTGGCGGATTACCTATTAAGGGTGGTCTCTCACTGAACCACCCCGACCAGGCTGGCTTGCTACCACGACATGCCACTAGGCATAACATTAGGAGACTGTGCAATGCACTTGCTTTAATTGACAGATTGGTCGGTCCGGTAAACGATAATACTGGTGGATACGGAAAAGGCAGGGGATTCGGCGGGCTGGACGTACCTTTTTGCTGCCCTTCAGTGACTTAATCTTGGGCCTAAGTTTTTTACTTATGTGCAGCGATACTATACACAGACTTGTGTGCCCATGCCCAGGTGGGGACCACAGTCTCTGAGCCCTTTGACATGAGGCGAGGCACGCATCATGGATGGCTGCTGTCCCCGTTGTTACTCGCTTATAGCCATAGAACCCATGTCTGAATGGATTCGTACTAATGCGCAGGGTGCGAGGGTTTGAATTGGGGGGGGGGGGTCAAGGATCTGAGACAGAATCCAGTTATATGCTGATGATGAATAGGTCTTCTTGACTTGACCCAAAGACCTCCGGTCCCAGAGTGCTTCAAACCCTTTAGATTTTTAACGAGACATCAGGCCTCTCCATTAATCTGACCAAATCCTCGGTCTTTCCTGCTCCCACCCATCCCCATAATCTTCACTGGGTGCCCACGATATTTGAGAGTACAGATTGCATACAAAGCTTCAACAGCATGGGAAATGAAAATTCAGCCGCTCTGGTCACGCTGGAGCCCAACATTAAAGTGTGGTCTGCTCATCCATTAACACTTATTTAAAATGATTTTGCTCCTATTTTTTCCACCAACTGCAAAACTACCCGTACCCTTTGTCAGACTCCTTTTTCTAGAAAGTGCAGTCGGTGCTTTCGTAGTTTCTTATTCAAACAAGGGTTTCTCCCCCACATAGCTCCCACCAAATGTTTTAAGTAGAGATACGAAGGGGGAATTGCTGCAGCTGATATAGAGTCTTACAACAGGGCCTCTCACCTGGTGATTATTAATGAATGGTGGTGTGATACGCAGGGTGATCTAGGCTATGGCTCCGAAAAGTGGGCACTGCAGGACACCCCGATTTAACATTTATTGTACGGGGGCATGCTCCACTTCCCCTTGCAACTAAAGTTGTGTTCCAAACATGGGAGATCACTCTAAAACGTATGGATTGGAGACACAAACTCACGGAGCAGAAGCAGCTGCGAGTGGAGTCCACGCTGCATCAGGTGGTGGTGTTGGCTGTTTTTTTTCCAAATAGATCATATAGATTATATTTGTATGTAAATATGTTGC
Source organism: Lissotriton helveticus (assembly GCF_964261635.1). NCBI lineage: Eukaryota > Metazoa > Chordata > Amphibia > Caudata > Salamandridae > Lissotriton > Lissotriton helveticus. The sequence goes on from NC_136059.1 coordinate 1,109,690,054, forward strand.
AGACGGTTGGGTGGAGGGATGAGGGCTTAAGCCTCCGATGCAATCACTGGAGGTTCCGTTTAAACCAGCCCCAGCATCAGGCCGCACTGACTGACAGGCGATAAGCTCCCACCATATTTATATATTTTTTGCAGTTTTATATAGTGCAAAGTCGGCCCGAAGGTATTGGAGCGCTTTACATGAGCACCAGTTACATTACACAGGGACACATTCATATGGTATTTTGGAAAAGACCACTTCTGCCCCCCCCTAGGAAGAATTGCAGGTCTTCAAATGATTATGCACATGATTCATACTTGTATAACCTATGTTCAGTATTCCTGTATAATCTATGTTCAGTATTCTTGTAAGCAACGAGTGAAGTGCTTCAACAGTGACATGTTCTGCACTGTATAAAATCCCAGATGACTAAAATAGGCACTAACTGAACTAGTCAATCATTGTTCGTACTAAATAGGCCTAACAGGATTTTTGTGGCAGACTGGAACTCACACCACGTAGTGTTAGCATACTGCAGAGATTATTAGCTAGCTTGGAATGTTAAAGAAGGTCTGAGGGCATTGCAAATACATCCCTTTACATCACAGCTGTAAATCCCCAGGTTCTTCATCTTGGTACTGGACCCAGAGAGAGCCAGAACTGATTGGCTACCAACCCATGATCTGCATCAAAAAGAAACAATCCGAATTCTAATCATGCATCTACAGAAAGTTACAAGCATGGTTTCCAGTTTTTCTGGAACTTTAAGCACTTTCAAAATCTTATTACCAGATCTCCATGGTTGTTGGCTAGTCTGCCAGTCTTCCTCTCCCCCTTATTAAACTTAACAGTCTTATATTGTGCTCTTGCAAGGAACTAGAGTGTGCTTTATTTATAACTCAATATATGCAGTTACCCAGTGGAGACAAGGAGCAAAATAACTGAACCCTATGAAAAACTACATTGAATGATGAATTACGAGAGAAACATGATCACAATTAGAGAGATATAAGTTACAGATTTTGACAGGGAGACTATAGTGCGCGATTTAAAGCTGTGCACATAATACGTTTGACTTTTTAACGGGAGTTCAGCTTTGGCCTACTCATGCATGATATGCGAGTTAGGATGGGGTACATGGAGGCGTCAAGGGATTTTACTTTGGGATACAGTGAAAGCGAAGCTATCAAGTTTGAGTGAATTTGTTTTGAAAGACCATGTTTATACACTTGTGGGAGTATTTAAGACAGTCCCCTGTGCCGTTTGCTTTGCAGGGTTCCAGCCTTAAGTGGGGAATGCAGGACATTGCGAGACAGGCTAAAAACCTTACTCAGCAAAAACAAATTCCAGATATATTCAAGAGTTAAGTCATGGTATTCTTGGATGCACGGATGTCTGAGGTGAGGTCGGCATACCTTTTGAATGAATGAAAATTAAACTTATATAGCGTGTAACTACCCTGAGGCCTTTTCAGCACTCTAATTGAGTTTCTCGATTTTCAATGGTTGGCAAGAGCAAAAGAGTACATTGGGAAAAAGTCAGGAGTACTACAACTTCATATCTTTCGCTTTGTTAGATGTAAGGATGGGTTTTCAGTTCTTTTCGGTATGAGCAATGTTTTTGGCTTGATAAAGTAAAAATATTTGTTATGTACATGCCCTGGATATTTTAGTCAAGTCTTTTCTCCAGTGTATAGTTTATGATCTTGAGGAAAGACAAGATAAATACTAGGTCAGACCCTTTTAAAGCCTTTTTAAATAAAATTAGGCTGACGAACTAGGTCGACAGAACTAAATGCCTCTGGCCTCAGGCAGTGAATCTATCTGATTTTTAAAGGGAAACCACGTAACCCAATCTCCTCCCTCGAGCTGGATGATTCTGTCGAGTCTTATATCAAGTGAGCAAGAATAGATTCAGACATATTTGGCAGCCATTTAAGAAGGGAGGGCAGAGTAATGGCGTCTAAAGGTTTTACTAGTTGATGCTAGGCTGGAAGATATTTAAGGGAAGCTGGCTTGTTAAGAGAGGCACCTTCAATATTAAGATTGTGCTGGCAGTAGCTGATATCCTGTAAACAAGGGTAATATTTGCAGTCATGTCTCAATATGACTCCACATTCTGTATACAAAGGAAAACTCTAATATGCCAAAAAATCGTGTTTTTAAATCAGTTTTTATTGTTTTAAAAGAGAAATAAAATTACACTACATTTCAGTACATACCTTCATGGTAATCATTGCTGATCATTTCACAGTGGTGTAATGTCATATGGATAGATAAGTAACTCACCATATGAATGGTTACCCGTTTTTTATGCCTTGGGTCCCAACTTTATATGTCTAGTTTCGTATGATCTATTCCACACAGGCTTTAACTCACATCGACATAATCTTAGATGCAGTCTGTTCTGCACCTTGCCCTATGGTAATTACTCCTCCATACCAAGTTAGTTGGGCCCTCAGAGGGTACACTTGTCTCTTGAATTACATGTAAGGTTTTATAGGTGTCATGAAGCATTGATCGGTGCCATCAGAATAGGGAGAGGGAGGGATTCTATATATCCCTGTTTAGGGGGCAGTCATCGTTCTTTGGGAAATGTAACGGGAAGTGTCCTGCGCTTGTAGTGTGATTGTTGCCACGGTTTTTTTCGAGCTATTGGTTTATTTGCAGTGATTTCGGCTTCAACACACTTCTCCATCTCTGCTTTACAACTGGATGCATGACATTTCCATTGTCTGGTGTTTTGCCAGTATGAGCTCAAACCCAACAAACTTTCATTCCACCTTCACCGTCCGGGGTCTCGACATGTTGCTTAGCAGCCATGTGACTAACCTGGCATAATCTGTACAGGAGTGGGGAATGCTGTGACCGTGTCCCATAAAGGTATTCAATAGACAGAGCCTGCCCTACCATATAAACAGCTGTGATGAATTCTTCTAAATGGGTGCAAAGTGTGTGTGTCAATAGGTGAGTAGACCACATACTCCCTACCAATGAGATTGCATTGTGTCAGATGTTTCTATGCCTCCAGACTAGTAGCCAAGTTCGGAAGTCCATGAAGGTGCCAGCACTTGCAGCCCAGGGAGCAGGGAAAATGATCTGCTGTGTTCAATATCTGCCACGTAGTTAGAATGACCTCCACAATTTAGAGAGGTTTGGAGCTCTAGTGGCAGGGAGGCCCAAGTTTTGTGTACGAGTGCTATATTACAGATTTCATATTGTACTGTACGATTATTGGTACTACATCGAATTAATCTTCAATTAAGGCATTTACACAAATGTACTTTTCTACCCAAAGCATATGAAAGGGACCGCAGGTCTGATCCATCAAGTACATAAACTGTACTATATATTTGTCCTCTCCAGGGTCTCTGCAGTGATAATACTTCTCCATCTGTGACACACAATAACAAAGTTTAACGATCACCCTACCTGAATATAGTGTCAGGAATATCTGCTACCATCATATCATGAAGATAAGTATACAGCGGTATAAAGAATACATTTATTATTCTCACGTCTGAGTGAAATATAGTAAAGCTATGCTTCCCTTTAAGTATTTACCTTCAGGATATTATGGCAGTTGACATTCTGGTCACACTAGTCTGGCAGGTTTATATTTGAAACTCAACATTTTAAGGGAATACCAAGGAAACAAAAAAAGGTGAAAATCAGTAAAGGAAGCAGAGGCATGTATTAGTCTAATGGTTCTCTGAATGGCAAAATGTGACTGTGGGAAAACAGTAGCAGATGGCATGCAGATTTTCTTGGACGTCGCTTCTGTTAAACATTGATAACAAGCCACAGAAAGTTACACTCTCCATGCTTGGTGAGGTTTGTTGTAAAACCTGCCCAGCCGAGGACTGAGTTTCTGTTATTGGTTTTTTTCGGGCTCTCAGGGAGAATGTGCCGGGGGCACTGACTAACCTTTTGTGGAGCCTGAGAAGGTTCCGCATTTGAGATGTCTAAGAAGCAGTTGAGTTTGGAAGACAATTCATTAAAGAGCTTGGCCAAACAGAGAACTAAGTTTAGTTTCAGCTTTCTGCTGTCAGGACAGAAGCATAATAGTCTGATACAGCAAGTAGAACATAACGACAATTTAGAAGAGAAAAGGCAACAAGTGAAGTGAACAACACAGAAAAGGGGTCATATATTCAGATTAAATGTGCCACAAATCCGATGAACTGAAGCCCAGCTTTAAAAGTAGAAAGAAGGTGCAGGAAACCTCCAAAAGAACAGCTTTATCGCACCTCCATCTAGATTCTCAAGAATGAGCGCCTAACAAGCAAGTCAGTAGTAGAGGGGAAAACAAAGCCGTTTTCTGATGCGTAATCTAAAACCCAAGGAAGTTACTGTGGGCAAAGGAAGTACCTACCAACAGGAACAAAATATGCCCAATATGGGTGGCAATGTGTTTAATCAATCAAACTGGATTAGGGTGATCAAGTGAAAGCAGGTTTCTTTTTAACCAAAAAGAAAAGTCGAAGAAAAGGCAAGCGGTTGGAACACTGTTAAACAACTCTGTAAATGGTTTTCTTAATACCTTTGTTCTTAGCTTGGATATATATTCTATTTGATTTAGCTAGGTGAATAGAGCAGAGACCCTCGATTTCCATGGAGTCTGTCATGGAAGAGATTTTCCAGTTTCTCTAGCCTGTGATTGGTTGAGTATTATAAGGTTCGTTAAAAAGGCCTCTTTTAAGTTTGAGCCTAGCGTCAGCGCACATGCAGTCAGTGTGTGGCCAACCTTCTTTTCTTTGGCAGTTGACCACATTCTTCGCCTGTTGTTTTGCCATAGTGACACCGGTTTTTCACAACTTCCTCTTGATGCAGTAGTAAACCCCATAGAATCATAAGTTAACATTGACCACTTTCTTCATTTTAGACTATCTGCAAAATAGGACAGTTTCCCATCAAATGAAGGGTACCTAACGGTTCTCAATCTGTTACAGCTGGTAAACCTTTTTTATTCATGTTCATCTCCGCCCCCTCCCCTCTTCTTGTATGCACACAGCCACACCCAGTTATCTGTGTCGAATCTGTATTGAACAGGTTAATTTGAAACTAAATTTGGAGGCTTTTTTTCATATAGTCAGGTTGGTATGGTCTCTAACGTACCTTATTGGCTCTGGAAAGAAGCTGCGCCTCTTAGAAGAGCGCTCAGTAAAAGAGATCAGATGCCATGCTACTGATGAAGCCTAAGAACTCTGTGCAGCAGTGCCACAGCTTCTGGTTTGTTTCCCGGAACATGGGTTCTGGACGGATTGCCCGAGAGCTAGCTCCCCTGCTTGGTGGCACAGTCAAAGCGCCCCCAGGTGACCTGCCTAGCTAGATCTTGGGTGTTGGTGCATTACAACTTGAAGTGTACACTCAAAGGATTGGGACCGCCGTTAGCGGACAACCAGATGCAGGGCTGGCCTCCTTGATGGTCCTTTGGCTTTCAATAAGCATGAATTAAGGCCATGCCCAAATAACTTGTTCAGACTAGAGAAGTCTAAAAATCTAGTAAAAAAAAATATGACCTGCCATTTTAGTTTTCCTAGACGAGACACACAGTAAATGACTGTTGATCAACTATGACACATTACTAACCCTTTTTTTTGGGACTGTCGGATTACAGTCCTGCACTAACTGAGGACTGTTAAAGCAGAGGTATGAATAAAATAAGAGACAAATCTAATGACTGATGAGGATGCTATCAGACCTTAAAGACAATACAGCTTAGTTTTTCCCTCCTTTCGCTCCACTTGTACAATTGCAAATGTTTTTCCTGTTTATATCTCTTATGTAACTCATGTAATCCAAAGTCCTTATGTAACGCAACTGGTTCTTTTGTAAAGCGCTCGGACAACTTCGGGTAATGCTCGCGCTATATAAAATCGCATTAAATAAACTCCTGCTCTCACATTGGTAAGAGTGACCCAGTATTACATCTAGGTTTTGTTCTGCTTCAGTTTCTGGTGCATGAGAGGCAATGTCCCTTCTCTGCTGTTGTGCAGTGTGATGGGCACCTTTCCCTACTGCAGCACAGATTCCCATTGGTGACTAACTCCTTCTTTACGCTGGTTGTTCATCTAAGTGCCTCACAACAACTGCCCCGCAACTGAGCCATCTGGTATCTAGCCCCACCCTGCTGCAGATAAAACGAGTCTCATGGGCATTATATTTAACATTATTATTATAACTGTGCCCAGTTTCTAGAAAATATATAAATTTGCAAAGGGAACGTGGCTGGTTGTGCTCTGCACATCAGAGCCGTCAGCGCAGCCCTTGATTTCTGCAAATAACTGAAAACCTGCATCTTCAAATAGGCTCCAGCCAGGATAATATACATAATATAACATTGGGCAGAATGGCATCACACAGCTAGAAAGGAATCAATGGCTGAAATGTTCCGACCCGATTCCCAATGCTACATGTACTGTTTGGCAGAAGCAAAATGTGAGTGAATCTACTGCAGACATATGAATTAAGAGGGATGGCACAACTCCCTTCCAAGGAAGTATATTTCCTGTTCTTTTTTCTGTAAAATCAAAAGATCTTTGGCTTACGCCAACCTAAATAAAGATAAAGATATATCACTCCGTGAGCACCACTGCATCCCTTCATACAAATCTGAATAAAGTTATTTTCCCCTTCTGCCAAACTTAGTTTCCATGTTTTTAGGTCGGGCTTGGGCAGCGCATGCGCTGCACTGCGAGACATGCTGCATTGAGGTAGGGACTTCAATATCCACCCACATTTTTCATTGGCTTGTGTCATTGTCCATTGTAAACTGTGGCTGTTCATTGGCCAAAAGTCTTAGTAGTCCCTCCTCAGTATCGCCTGGTCTCATTTTGTAACCTCCCATGCAGACACCCCGTTGCGAGTGTTGTTGCTCTGTAGGCTTTAATTACAGCCTCGAGCACTATTTTCTCAAATAGCTTTGTGCTCTCTCTGAACGCTTTTTAAAAATGTTATAGCACACATTTGCAATGTAATAGGTCTTGCATTTGCGAGTTTAAGCTATTGCCATTGTAAATGACAATGCCTTTTAGTCATCGGTTTTCAAAATAACACAAATTAAAGGCATTGCCATTTACAATGCAAATAGCTCAAACTCTTCACAAATGTGAGTCCTATTGTATTGCAAATGCTGTTTCTAAAGGAAGCAAGACGAACAACAGAAGTGCAGACAGCTAGCCTTCAAAGAGGGCACCAGTAAACGACTGCACATTTGGATTTAATTTCATACAAATGTAATTGGTAACAAATTGACATTTTGTTCTATTGTTAAGGCATGGATTTAGTTCTGTAGTTTTGTAAACCATCAAATGCATTGTCTGACAATCTGCAAATACAGAACGTGCAGTATTGAGGAATTACAGTGTCGCCAACACGGACAACCGCTGCACACCATGCAGCTGGAGCAAGCACTTATGCTGGCACTGGATGAGAGACAGCATACCCTAGAAGATTTGAAGGGAATATCATTGGAGTATAAGTAGTAGTATCCCCCTCAACCTCAACCCAAAGCAGGGTCATGCATGGCATGGTAGCGGTATGGGGGCAGGTGGGCAAGGAGGCAGCACCACTGGAGCAAACTCACAGATCGCACTGGTGACCCCCAAAGGAAACTGACTAATGTGGAATATCACACTAGCACAGATCAGGAATAAAGAAATAACAGTCCTGAATGGTCATTTCGATTAACAGGCAACTATGTTAAGAGAACCGGCTGTGATGCATTTTTATACACCCATGGGAGAAACTGGCTATTTGCCTCAACAAGGGTACAAACAACTAGTGAGTCAAATGAAACTTGACATTAGAAGAGGGCGAAAGACACTCTTCAGATCACTTGCCACTTTGTATGGCAATTTCGAAAGAGGGACCGAGGGTCCAAGAAGAGCTGAGTTCACTCCCTTCAGGGGTACCAATGAAGAGGAGCTGGTAACCAGATGCTGGAACTGAAGCAGACCCCCAACATTAAGTAGTAGCTTCAACTCCTTTCACTGAATTGCAGAACAATGAAGGAAATGTACATACTATGAGCTAACAGAGGTGCATATTCCAAGGTCGTAGGAGATGAGAAAGGTGTACCGCTAGATCTAATACAACAAAAAACAAGACAAAAGCCCACCCCAAAATAATCCATGACACATGTCTGCTGACTATCCAACCACGTCCCGTATAGCTGGGTGGGCACAAGTGAAGAAGCGAAATCTGATTGTCTGCTATGTCTGTGCATGGCCTGACGATTAAACAGTGCTATGAGGAATTTGGATTTGTTCACACCTGTATTCAGATACCAAACACTAGTGGGAATCTACGGTTCATTTTTGGGAGGCGTTTTGTTCATCTCTTCTCCTGTCGCACTTCCAGCAATGGTGGAGTGGTGGTATACTGGAGAATCAACTAGGAGCTTATAACATAACTTGTAAACAGTACATTTACACCATGATGCATACTGGTGCTAAATGAGATTTTTTTTTTTGTTACACAACTCTATGGTACTCATTTTATCAACCTTAGAAGGATGAAAGGCTGAGTGAACCCACTGGGATCCAAACCTGTTTCCAGGAGGTCAAACACAGATTTGTGAAGTAGATACAGTAGTGCACTGTGCCACTGGACCGGCATTAAAAATGTACGTGCATCAATAACAACAAAAAAAGATAAACAACAAGTACTGGCAAAACCAATAGGCAAGCTGGCGCAAAGGTTCGTTTTTTTATTGCAAGCATATAACACAAAAAGCAAAAGAAAACACTACTGAATAAACAAAGCAGCTAAAATCATGAATAAAAAGTTTCAAATAAAAATATATTAAACACTGCATAGAAATGTTAATATCGCCATACAGGTCCTTCTTAGGCAGGTGTTCTTAGAAGAGGTACCCCAGAAAGTGAATTAATGTAATCTAAAGGTAGATTTTAAACATGCATTAATGGCTAAAAAGGTTAAAGAATGAAAAGAAGGTAGTATTGGCAAAGTAAAGTATTGACCCACTAGCCCTGGCACTCAAGGGCACTTCTTTTTAGGAGGATGTGCACATGTGGTCAGGGTTAAATGCCATTGACCACAGCACAAAAGAGCTAATGGTCTGACGTGTGCTGTGAACATGGAAGCAAAATGTGAATAACAGTTAAACAGACCAATGGATGTAGAGGGCTGACCCCCAAATCCCTTAATTATGTACTTTTAGGTTTGTGTTTGCAATACATGAGGCTGGCAAGGTCAGGCTTGAAAAAGAAGATTAGTTACTGGAGAAAATAAAAGCTCCATGTACAAATAAATGTAAAGTCACTGCTAACCAAACACTCCTCAGAACTCGAGACAGAAAAATGGGAATGCGTAGTCCCTCTTCAAAGGGCGCGGACTGGGAAAGTAAGTCCATGGGATCAGCTTGATTGCAGCCACTTGTAATCAAAATGTCACTATGATACATAATCAGCCATGTCCTTCAGCTCCTGCTTATCACAGTAACAGCCATCAGCTATGATTATCGCAGTTTCTTAACACTGCAAACAAAAGAATGACTTTCCCTGAACAAATAGGTAACACACTCGCCTACATACGGCAAACTACCAGAACCTCCCTTTCAGCCCCAGAGAAACAAAACACACATGCACCTTTCGCTAACGTTCATGGATACTGTGGAGGGGTGTCGGGTGGTGGGGGGTGGGGGGGGGGGGGGGGGAGAAAATATTTGCATTTATGGATGGACGCAGTAAAAAATAAAAAAATAAAAATTAAATTAAAAGCTGTGCCGTCCGGCTCGATCCTCAGTGTGGGTAAATCTTGACAGAACCTGACAAATACTATCTTTGTGAGGACCAGTGCGTCAGGAGGGCCGGTCCCCGTAGTGTGTTTAGGTAGTAGTGCGTTTAGATACTTTCGAGCGAGTCTATCAAATAACTAAAACTGCACTTCTATTTGTTTCAGTCTGCTTTATAACCTACCCTACTATCAAAGTGCGCTTGGAGTTTGAATAGTAAATACACACTTCATTACGGTCAATGGCCAGTCTCATAATAACAGGTATGTTATGTTGTATGAGTGTGTGTGTTTCACAGAATGAAATCTCGTCACCAACAAAACACTGAACTTGCCATGGTCATGTTACCTCTTCTGTGCCACCACCACAAAGCACAGAAAGGACATATTCTTACCTGGAGTATTTGCTACAGAGTCAAAATGGCAGTTGGCGAGCACTGCATGCTCAGCCCCAAGTCTTGGCTCCAGTTTAACGGCAATGTTGGTTATGTTATCATAGTAACTTGTAAAGCCTCCCAGGAAATCCAGGCTGAAGGAGCCGGTCGGCCTCTGCACATCCACTGTGATCTTGTGCGCATCGCTGCAGTCCCGCTCGATCAACTTTATCTGCCCCAAGAGGTAGTTGACTGTTAATATCTCGTTGGCGGGGCTTCCAACGGGCCTGGGGCCAAATCCAGTGATCTGCTCGAGGTAGTCCCTGCAAGCACACAAATGAATGGGTTAAAAACGCACTGCAGGGCAAACGCAACAATATTCTGAGGAAACAAACGCAGTCTAATTTTAGCTTGCTCAGAGCAGCAGCTCAAGGTAAAAGTAACAGTATAATGCAACTCTGCAACATCAGGATGGAGCCAGCAACAATCAATTTTTAAATCCCTTACTTGCATTATCCATGTTGCATTAAACACAGCTTTTCCTTGGAAAGACGCGTGTTAAGCAGCGAAATACACTTCTGGGAAACTTTATCTATACGGAACAGTTAGTTTTTGCTGTCAAGGCTTTATTGCGCAGTTCTGTGAGGCGGAATTAATTTTTAATGTGGTCACAATATGCTCGCAGTAGCAATAAGAGCAGGAGAAGTAGTGGACTAACCCTTGGGACGCCCTTTCAGTACAAATCTGCACACCAGTGATCTGGGCGAAGGATAGCGAGCACTGCCTGTGCGGAGGACAGCACGTCTAACGGTGCATAGCTGGCCTTCAAAATGGAATGATTTTTCAATGTGAAACTTTTAAACGCCTTGAGATTTAATATTTTGTGGGGGTTTTTTGCGCGCACCTATAGAGGGCCGCAGACAATGTTGTACTCATGTCAGAGCATCAATTACGAACGAAAAACAGAACACTTAAAATATTCACCTCTTTCATAATGTTTATGTATGCACGTAAGCAGGGAAACTTACTGCTGTGGAACTCCCACTGCAAATTTAACACTCACATGTTGCATGTGTTATATGTGTGCATGTGTTTCCTGCCCGTGACCGGGTCTTTAATTCCGCAGTTTGTTATTAAATTATTCAAGACGTCAGACAAAACACAAACTTTTACCAACATGTAAACGATTAAAACGCTGAACTTGTTTTAGAAGCATTTTTTTTATTAAACGAAGTTTACATTTCTGGAACTGAAATCACCTTTCGTTAAACAAAAACAGAATAAGTATTTGGCACATAACAGTTGACTAGTAGTTCCCTTTGTTTAGATTAATACTAATGAAGACCTCCAAAGCAAATTCAATCAAAAAAGAAAAACTGCTATAAAAAAACAACCAGCATTAGCAAAGCAAATAGCTCGGTCTTTTTTAATCAGTGCACCAACTAGCTTTTTTGTTTGAGGTTCATCCACTCGGTCACCCATTCATCCAGTCAAATACTCATTCATCCATACTTACAAAATCCACTGACTTACTGTTACAATGACACACCAAGAGGCACACAAACTTACCAATAAAGGAAGAAAAATATAAAGAGCTCGAATATATTTTTTTAGGTCTTGCCTACAGGTAGCTTTAGCTGTCTGACGTCGAGACTTATGACTACAATACAAAGCATCGAGTGAGCTCATAACCAGATGTTTTTCTTGTTTAGGTTTCATGCTATGCAGGACCCCAGCCTAGCTGCTTCCTCTCTAAAATGATTGCATGCACTTTAGGCACACCACAGCTTGGATTCTGAGGTACCCTTATACGTCCCTAGTATATGGTATCCTATATACCCATGGCATAGGTACCCCAGAGGCCTCTCATGGGCTGCAGCATGTATTATGCATCCACTGAGAGACAACTCAAAATGACACCACAGGTCTGCTACAGCAGCCTGTGTAAGGTGGTGTATGCACCCCTTACTTAGATATAGGTTCCCTATATCTACCTTGTATCACTGCACATATAAACATATCAGTCACCCATATTGCAGGCCGTATCAATCGTGAAGACAGGGTGCTGGGTTTTGTGTGAGAGGGTGCCCAGGCATGAGCAGGGCCCCTCTGCAGCCTTCGGAACCTATTATCCAGGGTTGTTCTGTGATGCAGCCAGACCATATATATTTAAGTGCATTGTAACCTTACTGTAAATGCTAACTTTGGAATGGCTGCAAGGGAACATGTTGTGTTTGGTGTCAAAAACCTTGGAATCATACCTCCCCACCAGTCCTGGCGGCGGAGGTAGGATTCCACCCTTCTAGAGGGAAATACATTACATGGAACCACTGGTATACCCGGTACCAGCTTAACAGAACCCTGGCAGCACAAAATGGATGCTGCAGCCACAGACACGAGTCTGGCCTCCGGCTGCTGGATGAAACTCCGGCAAGGGAGGCCTGGACAATAGGTTTCCTGTCACAGGGAGGTGTAACCACCTCCGAGACAGGCTTTAGTGTATTTGGGCTGGGTGGGTGCACTCCAATAGTGCTTTGAAGTCTGCACTGGGGGCACATTTGATGTCCCTGTGCAGTGTCCAGCTCAAACCCGCTGCAGGGGCTACCAGTCCCTGCTCTGGCACAAAACTGGACAAAGGATATGGGTGTAACCACCCCTCTATCCTGAACCTCCCACAGGTGGGTCCCCAGAGTTTGTCCCACCCATTCCTTGGGTATAAAGTCGGAACCCCTGACTACAGGACTTTAGATTTACCTGGACGAAACTCTGATACATAATCCTGGAACTTCGACGATCTACAAGGCGTTAAAGGACTGAAGAATCTCCCTTGGAGTAAAGGAGTTACTCCCCTGCTTGGCAGGCACCAAAGATGCATCTGACCGGTTTGCATCTCCGAAGCTCCCGCCGGACTACCCAGAATTTGCAATACAGGAGGTGGGTTCCCAGACTTCCCAGAGGCCGACCAGAGCTCCCAGCAAAGCTGAGACCCGTAGCCTTAGTGGGGAACGTGGAACCGGAACCCCTGGACACCGTGCACATTTGCAAGTGCATATGCTTCTTGGCGAAACTTGAGGCTGTGCTTTGGGCTATTTGATGTCCAAGCCCCGAGCAGCGTTTCCACCGAAGATTACTGGCCTACACTCACAGAGTGTCCCGTGGGCTGGTATTGTGCGATTCCTATCAAGGTCACTTCACGATCCCTGGTCCGTCGACTGGTGGGTCCCTGTGAAGTTAACTTTAACTTTCAACTGGCTTACCTGGTTGCTCCAGACGAGCTCTGACTCTCCACCACTTGGGGAGTCGCCCAGACCTTGCTGGTCTGCACTGAAGCATCTTTTCTCTTCCTTGTTGGTTGCTGTCACCAATGCTTGTTGTGTTCAATCCGAGCACTGATGCCGCAGCACTCTACATCCTTCGTGGGACAGCTCGAATCCAGCTCCTGGTCATCGTCGACGCCTCTTAGTCCTCGTGGCTGCAGAGTCAAGCTTCACCTCTTGGCACCTGAAGCACGCGACATTGGTGGGCATTCGTCTATCGTGCCCCTGGTCACTGGCAAGTGACCCAGACTCTGTCCCCTTTGCTTTCAGGTTCTTCACATCTTCGATCCACGCTTGGATCCCTCCGGACACTTTCCTTCTTCCCGGCAGCAGCACTTTGCAGCAGGTCGCCATTAAAAAAAAGACGACGCGACCCAACACCATTTCACACCTATGCACCCGGCTTCCCTGGGTGAGGTAACTCGTGTACTCCGGTGCCCCCATGGGTGTTGGCCCTAGAATCCCCCCCAAGTCTAAAGGGGTTTGCTCAAAATCCTCTCCTAAGTGTCCTTAAACTTTAAAATTCCAACCGCAACTTTCCCCATAGAAGCTAACGGAGCTCGCGGCTGTGTTCTCACACTGCACACGTCCCCCGTGGATCCCCTGTGTCACTACCTTGGGTGGTTCCTTGAGGTCCCTGCGATTCTACGTGCTCTAGGCACTGTGTCTAGTCAAGTCGTGGTTCTTATACCACTTTCTTAATATATGGTTTGGTCTCCCCCTGGGGCCCATTGTATATTGTGCTATTTACTGAAGTTCCATTGTGTTGATATTGTGTGTCTTGTTCTCTAATCTTATAAAGAGGTTAGTAGAGAGTATTTAGTAATAAATATATATATTTTATATATATCTTGTGTGGTTCTCCTTTCATTTGGTCATTCAAGAGGTTATAATCTGGTAAACCAAGCTGCTTTACATTCCTTCAAGACTTAACCGGACGTCTGCTCCCATAGCTACTACTAGGATAGCTTTCACTAAAGGTTGTCTTTAAACCCATCATCAATAAGGGCTGTTTGGACTGGTGCAAGGTGCCCACTAGAACTAGTGGACTGCATATGTCAGTCCAACTTCTCACACCTGGCAGCTACACATTGCTATGCAGACGTTATTTCTAAATCTACAAGTCCAAAATGGTCATTTGCTATCTTCGAACGGTAGCTTAACAACAAAAAAAAACTCACTACAGGATCGCTGAGGTGCATACGCATGAATAGTTGTTATAACACCAGTCCATAAAACAGACCATAAAACAGACCAACAAACAGCCAAAAAAAAGGCCTGCACACTGACCTGTCAGACAGCCCACAGGACACAGGCTAGTTCGACCACGATAACTGTATAATTGATTAACTGTTAATGGTATTGAACTCGGCTCTATAAATGTGTTAAACATTAGTGGGTAGAGAGACCACCGCTTTATTTTACCTCTTCTGAGAATACTTCAGAAGGTCCCCATTACGGAAGTTAGGAGTCCTTGTGGAAAACCCAACCTCCTCTAACGCACAAATCCCTGCATCACGAATCCGAATCATTGCACAAGTCTGACTCGCACAATATTGCCCATAGCTACAGTTCACTTAGCTCCCAAAATCTATCAATCAAACAGCATTTGTAAAACACAACACTGTCACCCTTAGGGGTATCTAGGAGCTCCACGTAGCAGGAGGGACAGGTTGTTCCAGGTCTTGGCAGTGATGTAGAAGGAGCAGCCACTGCTACGTCTGCTTTCGGTGCAGCAGATGTGTGCTCGAGGGCAAGTGAAAAGGAACGCAGGTATCTAGAGGGAATAGTGGAAGTACTCTGAATTGGGTTTAGCACCAGTCATGGGGACTTCCCTGAAACTGGAAATTACATTCTCTTCTAACCAAAACATCCACGGCACACTTTCAAACACTGTTTCTCGTTTCGACCGGATTGCAGAAAAATATGCATTAAAAAAGATGTGATCGGAAATTCATTGCATGCAATTCACACGCTTACAACCGCATAGTGGCAATAAGGTGCTATATATACCCAAATGCAAGCAAGGAATATGGGCCTTCCTGCCCCCAGTTTGGGTTGTAAAAGACAGCCACAAATGGGAAGCAGTGTTCTCTCTCAGACTTTACCCCCTGCTTCACACATCACCTGCTGCATCTACCTACACCTCTATAAACCGGGATTCACTACCATCTCTATGCAGACGACACTCAACTCTACCTCAAGGTTGCCTCCACCCATGATCTCTCCTTCCTAAGCTCTACTCTGGACTCCATCCAAAACTGGATGTCAACTCATCAACTGATTCTGAATCCTTCCAAAACTGAATTCCTCCTTCTCCTCCTCACTCTCTCCCCCCCCCGGTTCAATCATGGATGGATCAGCTGAATCTACTCAACACTAAACCCATCATTGTCGACAGCGCAAAATCCCTTGGAATTATTCTAGACAAAAAACTCAATCTAACCCCCCACATCAATTCTATTGCAAAATCTGCTCGTTACCAACTGCGCCTTCTTTGGAGAATCAGACGCTTCTTCCCGGAACAGGACCTTATAACCCTGGTGCAAGCGCTGGTCCTCTCCAGATTAGACTACTGCAATTCTCTTCTTACTGGCCTCCCCAAATCTCACCTGTCCCCACTTAAGTCTGTTTTCCATTCAGCAGCTCGCTTCATTTATGGGGCCAAAAGAAGCGATCATATCACACCGATGTTATACACCCTTCGCTGGCTCCCCTTCGAGGCTAGAGCTATCTACAAGACCGCTTGTATCACCCACAAAGCCTTGCACTCCTCCTCTACTCGCTACCTGGCGAATAAACTGAAACTCTGGAGGCTCGAGACCATCACGCAATGCGGAGAATCTTCTACTTTAACCTCCGACGTTCAAGAAGGAGAGAACAATGGCCCAATCCTTTTCAGGCAACGCAGTGAGAATCTGGAACTCACTCCCGCCTCAGCTCCGGACCACTGCCTCCTCCCAGGCTTTCAAAAGGGACCTCAAAGTTCTTCTCCTCCAGAGACACCTCCAAAAGTGATTCACGTCCTCTTGGTATTTGAAGGAAGACTCCCCACTACTGATATTTTCCATGCCCATGGAAGTGCCTTCCCAGGGTATTCCTGGGGTTTGGAGTGTCTGCCTCTTTGGAGTATTTTCCATGTACCTGTGTTCGGTGCCCTTGTGTTACATGCACACACCACTTTGCCCTTGTAACACACGGTTTGCTACCTCTCACATGTTTTTATCTTTGATACTTGCACAAGTGCCACCTTGCCTACATAACGCTTGTTCGTGTGCCTGAGTGTCTAGCACCTTTTGCAGTATTACACCTCAAATGATACTTTGTTCTCTCTTGTAACTGCACACTTGTCACTTTTTTCTTCCTGTGCACTTTTTACTACCTCATGTATTTTTGGCTGCTCACAATTCTCACTACCTCATGTATTCTGTGTGCTCACAACTGTCACTTTTACCTTTACTACCTCATGTATTTTTGGTTGCTCACAATTTTTACTACCTCATGTATTCAGTTTTGCTCACAATTGTCATTATTACTTTTACTACCTCATGTATTTTTGGTTGCTACCTCATGTATATTGTTTGATCACAAATGTCACTATTACTTTATGTAACGTATGCTTTTGTAATGTTTCTCATTATGTTCCATTTCTGTTCCTTTTGTGAAGCGCTCTGACACCTTTGGGTAAAGTCCGCGCTATATAAAAATGCATAAATAAATAAATAAAACTATAAACAAACACTGGACGGGATGTATAAGGCCTTTAGGACTGCCTTGCTTTCTTGAACCAACGTGTACATGTAAAAATGTATGGACTCAAACTTATAACCTAGAAACCCCAGCATCCAATGTTGGCCCACATTTTATGCACACACATAATAATCCTTAGACCACAACGTTTCTAATGTGATTCAAATGAAAAACATGTGTAGAGCAAAATGTTACTGCAACGTGGTATCTGCACTTCCTGATATAGGAGAGGAGTGGTCTGTAGCCTTGCCAACCAGCAAGGAATGTGCCCTGTCCCTGCACACCCCATCCCTACTCATTTACTGCAAATATGCCGTGCACTTAATACTTAATCGCATTTATTGGTGATTGTAAATCGTCACCTAGCACATGTGTGGATGGGATGAGAGAGTGGGGGTTGTGGTGGAAACAGCCTGTGCTGTGCAATAGGAATATACAATCTGTTCTAGCTGTGGGACAATCGGGCCGGTGGTCTTCGTGGGATACAGTGGGCACACCAGAGGGTTTCGTGGGTGGCAAAAAGTAGTATAATATGTTTTATATTATATATTTTACACACACACACACACAAAGCAGAGCTGCTCAGGATCACACATGGGCAGAACGTCTGCTCCACCTACAGAATAAAAGTGGGTGAGTGAGGTGAGTGGGGTAATATTGGCGGAAAAGAAGGTCTAAGAATAATGCAGGAAGCACATCAATCCAAAAGGACTGCCAATGATCACACCGGTTGTTCATCCCCAAGGTTACCTCAGTTGCTTAATACAATCACTGCAGAGATTGTTTATGTAACCAGAGACACGCAGAATGGAGTCTTTATAAGACTTTATAAAACATCTATTACACACAAAATAAAACAGGCTGCCACAAAACGTGCAGACATTTCAAGTTCAATTAAAAAAAAGGGTTAACATTCCATTTCAAGAGTTTTGCATCAATTTCAAAATATTTTTATAACTCATTGCTCTGAAGTATGTCATTTCTGATATTTATCGCTTTCCATGTACTAAATTGCTTGGCTTTCCTCGCGAGAAAGTGTCACTCTGAGTGGCGTTCAGCTGTCAAATGTGTGACACTTAAACACACTGCAACTATGAAAATGTCACACATAAGTAATCCGAAATCTTAGACATGGGGGAGGTGTAAATTAAATTACATCGGACTAAAAAGTGATCATTACTGTTTTTAAAAAAAAAAAGCTTTTGTAATTTTAAGTACACTTGAATACCCGTTGGGAGTCTATAGGAAACAGTCACAAAGATATGGACTGGATTCCAGGTCCTAACGTCGAGCTCTTTATTTTGTAATGTGAAACCTGGCTTTATTATTTAAGTAGGCTGGGTTTTATGAATGCTAATTACCAGTGGCGTAACGAAACGTGAGCGTCCCCTCTCTAAGGCAAGGGTGCTGTGCTGAGGGGCACCCGGGAGCTCGCCTCCCCCCCTCTGCAGTGCGAGGGGGGGCTTTTTTACGCCACTGCTAATTACATGCTGATTTTAACGAATGCCTGCCCGAGTCGTCTTCGAAAAGTGCGCTTGCCATCACCTCCACGATCCGGATTCCTTCTACTAGGGGCGAGGCAACAGAAAAAGGAGTAAAGCTGAAAACGTACACAAACAGGTGTTGTCTGGAATTCGGGCGTGGCGTGGAGTTAGTGGAAGTGAAGGGAGCCGGGACACGGGATAGCGTGCCGATGGAAGGGAGCGGCTGGCAACAACAGAAACGAAGCACTTTATTTCAACTTCTTTATTGATTTTAGTACATGGCAAAACGCCATGGGACTGACCGATACAAACAGGCCCCGATTCTAAAAATGCAAATATGCAATAAGAACACAAAGATAATAGTTCAAACCATAATAGAAATAAAATAAAGCTACATATAAGAAGAGTTAAGAAAATACAATACTATTCCAACAAGCCCATCTGTCAGGGTCAATGTTCCATCTTCCAGGCAAGTGCAGACTGACCACTTCAATGTAGAGAATACCATCGAGCTTTTCGCTCTACAGTAGAGCAGAGCAGCGCATCAGTATCATATTCATCAAGGGTGGACACTGCAATGACATGGAAATCACCATCCCCTTTACTTAGCAGTGAAGGATAACCTTTATTCACCCCAGCAATATGCAGTATTTCAATCCATTTTAGAATGTTATAACTTTCTGAAACTAGAAGCGACTATCATAGGTCATTGACTCAGACCGTCCCTAGACTCGGAGCAAAATAACTCTGGGCCATATGTATCAACATAGTTCCACATAGACACAGAATGGGCAACACCCTTTGATACATCTGGCCCTCAGTCTCAAAAATGTTGGCCTCCAAAATGTATACACTGCTCTCCCTAGTTCATATTAAATTTGCCCTTAACCGGCAAGGAAGGTTGGAGGGCGAACATAATTCAACATAGACACGACATTCCATCCAAGAAAGATGGTTTAGAATCCGTTATTCCCCATTCCAGTCTAAAATTGCCTTGACCAGACAAGATTGTGTCCGCCATAGATCTTACTGGGCTCCATCCAAGTTATACAAGCTTGGTATTCTCTCAAATTACATATGCTGAAATGGTAAAAATAAAAAACCTTACCTTAAGTTCATGTTTTTATTTTTACTTTCAGTATCCTCAGGCTCTATGGGTGAATATTTGGAAATACATAAATTTAATTTTTGACACTACTATAACCCATGAACTTTTAACCGCTTATATGGGCATTCAGGCAACAAAAACGTTGGACCCAAGTTGAATATTTTGGATGTTCTGCTGTTGGGCCTATTGTTGGCCGTAGGCACCAAGATCTATCTTACCGAGTGGAAAGCTGCAAATTATTTAAACCTGGTGGGCATAGGTGAGTTTCTTACTCACTGTTTATAATTCAATGACCATCCAGACAGTGATAGCTCATGGACAAAGATGGATCTATATAGAACAAACTTAAAGAATGAAAACCTGCACTTACTTTTCACCTGGAAACGGGTCTACTTTATTCTCCCTATTGTAGGTTGATCCAGATCTTGGAGATTATGCCTTGTATTATTATCGGAGCACTATAGGTAGATTATCCAGGGTTTTAACCAACGATATTCCATTCTCCATCCTTGTATCCCAATTAACCGGGCCGTTCTGATTTTTGATGCTTTTAGAATTTCAAATCAACATTAAAGAAAATTTATGAAACGTGGTTTTATGTTTGGTGTCTATAATGTCAAAAAAGCGGCGGCTGTGCCAGTCAGTAGGCGATACAAGTAGGGTAACTGTTTTCTAATGGAAGGACGGAACATATGTAATATGGGAAGGTTCTAGAAGGGCGTTCTCAGTTTCAACCCATTTAGGGCACAACTCGGATTGTGGAAGGAAGCATATGCCGGCTTGACGAATTGGAAAAGCGGCTTGTTCTGAAGTTAGGTACATTTATAGCTCCTGATGCTTTTCAGACAATTTTTTTTGCGAAATTCTAGTCTTTCTGGATTTACAAAGGAATGTTGAGATCTACTGGTCTAGTTTTTGGAAAGATTCGCCATATAATCCACATCAGACCAAGACAATGCAGTAGTTTGCAATAAGCATGCTCATCATTTTTACGGCTTCAATTCTGCCAAACCAGGAAATGTGTTTTGGGGATTTATTTATCAAATAGGAAAAAGCTTTTATTTAGAAAAAAATGAACATTATGGTCGATGATATTTCCAGGTCCTTGTTGAATCAAATTCTGAGGTACTTTATATAGATTGGCAGGTGAGCCTGGAGTGCAGCAAGAATGCAAGCCATGTAAATGAGGCGAGCCTCTGGTTTATCTATAGGTCAGGCGTATTCTGTGACAGTAGATTAATTATTTAGATGATCCTCTAGGGTCAGGATAGCTGTAACAGCCTTCGTTGTGTACAGGATATCACATAATTTAGACGAATCCTATTCTACATTATTACTTTCTAGTCTGTTTTCGCTTATAATGATTTCAAGAAAATGCTCTATTTCCAGGAGAGAAAGCAGGAGTGACAGAGGAATGTTTTCTGCTGCTTGGACCTAATCTGAAGGATCTGGTAAAATCTATATTCACTCAGCGTGGCAAAGGAAACAACACATATGGACATGATGATGCAAAACATTTCTAACAATCTCTTAAGAATCTATGGGATTTCCAGCTTTTCCAAGAATTTCACGCCAGGCCTAGTAATAATTGTACGGTCAGGAGTGTATAAAGAGGAATAATAGTCTCTGAAGACATCAGCAACAATGTGTTTGCATATACTGTTATCTCTAATCACTTTTCCAGGTTACTTGCATATTTTTTATTTCAAGTAATTTGCTAGGTCTCTTATCGGTCAATTGCGAAAGAACAACTTCTTAACCTTATATAAATGTACTCAATAGTATACTTTTTCCCTCAATATATGATTTAATTCATACTTTAGACCGATCAACAAGGTTAGCGGAGTGTTTTCTTTATTATGTAGTCTTTTTCTAGGCTGTATAGCTCTACGTTATACTCTATTGTTTTTAGCCATTACCCCAGTTGTGACACTTTTTAATTAAACTTAAGCTGTTCTGAATATCAACAAGCATTTGCAATGCAATATGCCTCGCAATTGCGAGATTTAGAGTTTTTGGCATTGTAAATGGCAATGCCTTTTATTAATGGGTATTAAAAACTTGGAATAATAAAAGACATTGTCATTTACAATAGCAATAGATCAAAGTTTGGAAAATGGGAGATCTATTGCATTACAGAGAGCGCGGTGTCCTTGAAGTGGACGCCGTGCTCAGCTTACATTTTTTTACAAAATCAAGAAGCGCCTGCTATTGTCCTGCGAGTGCTGTGTGGGGATAGCCACTTTGAAAGAGAAAGCCTGCATAACGCTCCATACGAGAAGCGGCGCCAGTGTCCCACGAGTGCTGTGTGGTCGCACTACAAATACAAGAAGCAGCCGCCATTGTCCCCATTATTCATTAAACAAAATAGTGCTCACTGACTTAAAAAGCAGACCGTGTAACAAGACAAGTAAAAGGTCCAGTCGTTATGGGAGACTACAAATGCAGACAAGGCAGTACCAAGGAGGGACTAACAAGCCTACTCAAAAATGAATAGTAATGATTTAGCAAGGACAGTAAAAGGAGCCATTTAAAAAGATGGGCGGGGAAAGGGGGGAGCTTGTATGCCATAACTCAATACAGCATGCTTCGCAGCAGCGAAAGCGTTGCCCAGGCTCGACCCAAAAAGGAGACCACCATAGATGGTGGACTTCAGTGTACCCCTCAGGATCTGTGGAGAGGAATTGGTTTCCTCATTTACATCTAAAATTGAGAAATAGATTATCTGACCAAGGGCATTGTTTTTTTATCTTTTACGATCTCATTGTTCATTCTCCAACTATTTGCTAAATTAACAACTAATGCTACTATGCAAGTCACAGAAATATATGCATGATCAGAAATAAAGTATCTTCTACAAGGGATTGAGATTGTTTGTGCACGAGAATGCAACAGATCCAGGAATAGCTGCAGTATGGGTGCAAGAAAACGGTGGATTCCCAATCATCAGGGTGTTGTATATTCCATACATCTATTAGTTCAAATCTTGTACAGAGTTGCGTCGTATTTATGCAACTTAGTGGGATAGAATTTACAAATCGATTTTGCTCAGGATCCTGCCCAATCGGAAGGCTGAAGCCACTTGCTCAGCATAATATTTGCATGCTTGCACATGACTAACGTTTTTACTTGGTTTATTACAGTAAGTGGGGACTTAAGCAGTAACCGCGTAACTGTCAAAGGTATGGATTCTGGACCCATCTTTTTCTAAATGTCACTAGTCATCTACCCTCATCCACTCATGTATTGCTTATACTAACTACTTCGAACGCGCCGATCTTAGCTTCATGCAAGAAACGAATTGCTCCTTTTGAATTTGGCACAGTAATTCAATATATTCCTCTTCTAAATGGGTGACTTAGTCCTTTGGTATACTTGTCTTATGACAGGAGATGGGAATGCCATTTGTCAAAATATTGTTCCTATGACATCCTTCACTGGTGGCGGAAAAGAGATCATCTCACATCACCAAGCTCCAGAATTCTCTTGAAGAAGAAAGCCCAGTCTAAGTATAATTGTTTGTATATTACTCAAGAGAAATGAACTGAGGAATAAATTAAAAAAGATGAAACCAGGAAAAGAATTAAAAAAAAAAGTTCCAAAATCTCATACACTACTTCAACCCCACAAACCCTTACACTACCAACCCCAACCCATTCCGACCCACCTTATTCTGCATATCCACCCAGCACTTTGGCAGAGGAACAGAATAGTGGACCTAGGCTTTTTTATTTCTAAGAATAGTTTCCTTAGCATAATCATATGCAATGCCAATTATTGCTCCTAGCCATTCAACACGTTGTATTGGCATCATGTGCATCATAATTGTCTCTATGTTGGTGAAGTAAAGGCCTGAAGATGAAGGCTCCAGGTGATGTAAGGAGCTTAAACTAATGTTCGGGAATTCTGTGTGAACTTTCAAGTTCAGAGGGTTTCTCAAAGGCTAAACTGAGAACACAGGAAATTCAACATTCTGAGAACTTAGAGTTATTGCTCCATCCTCTGCTCTTTCCAGTATACCAAACATTTCGAGGTTGCCTCTTCATAGTCAATGTTATAAAAAAAATACATACCTCATTTTGTATTAGTTTGGATTTGTGCTCTGTTATGGTTTGCTTTTTTCCTAAAATAAAATTAGGAGTCATCCAATCGACTAATCTTCAATTCCATTTTGGTTTCTCTAATGGTCAAGTCATTAAAGGCCATGTAAATCCGACTGCACAAGATCATGCATATCTTTCAGGTTTTTCATCAGTAGACCAATGCTCACAGTTGTGTCACCTCGCTCCTTTTATTGGGGAGGTTCCACTTTGTCTCTTTAAGCTCTATTTAATGTTTTTTTATCTTTTCCTTTCACCGTCACAGAAGTTCACCCACTTTGATTTCAGCAAAATAAGTGATTTCCGATCAATTTCAATTCGAATTCAGGGAATCAACATGACAAAACGGACCGTATTCCTCCGAGTTCTTTCTAGATTTTAGTTAACAGAATAGGGTAACACTATTCATTCTCGCCACACATTAAATAGAAGACACTCTGAGGTTTTTCCAAATTGTGATGGAGTTGGTCATTTTCATTCTTTCATTGACATCCACACTGTTTTGGCTGGATAAGTGCTTTGTTGCCAACTACATTTCACAGTTACTCTAGCACTGTAGCACTTAACAGTGGAGCACTTGATGTATCGGTATTTCAATTGAGGCGCACGGCTATGTGCAACTATTTTACCTCTGCTTACTCACAAGACACCTCGAAGTTAGTCGTCATCCTGGATGTGCTTTAAAAGTGCAGCAGACAACTTCTCTTGCTGGCTTGCCGTCAATGGATGGTCGAAAATTAAACGTATGTGTATAGTTCGATACTGAGATCGTTTGATTTTTATTATTTACTTGCAAAGTTTTACATAGTGCTGGCTAGACCCGGAGGTATCAGAGCGCTTTATTTGAGGAGATTTAAATGTTACACAATTACATCAATTACAGGAGCCAAGTATAGACATAAGAGAAAAACATGATTACACAATAATATGGGTAATTAGCGCGTAGTATAGCTAAGACACACGTCTTATGGGGAATGGAAGGTAGAGGATGAATGGCAAACTGGTAAGGAATGCAGATAGAGTCAGACGGACCGGCAAGGGGGAAGAGTAATTCAGGGGGAACAAAAGCAGTCAAGGCAGTCAAAGTGAAAGACAGACAAAAAAAAGAGGTGAGGCAAGGAAAACAATGTCAGATGCCCGGCTGGGTAGGTGACGGCCGAGGGGCTGGACCAGAGCCAAACTCCTCTATAGCTGCATAGGACAGCTCCATATTAGAAACCACATCACTGATGATTTTCCATGCAGAGGACCTGTACACACACAATCCAGTCCTGTGCTGTGCTTAGATCATGCATTCAGATCTTAACATAAGATTTGAGACACCATCTTACATCCTGCTCCAGCTCTTGCTAAAACCATGTTACGTCTGAAGTCTCTCCACAGTCGACCCTTCTCCACAGAACGAAAACTACAAATTGCTGAGATTTATTTCCGAGGTATGCCAGTTTTTAATTAGTTTATGTGCTGTGCTGTGCTTATTCTTATTGGACTCTTTTGCATACCAGCAAGGACATCTTCTCCACTTGTCTCAGAGCTCACGAAACTCTTTGGGCTTAAGACAAATGGTGCAGGCCACATAGTCAGTCAAACCAATCCAATTCAAACTTAACTACAAATTTTTATTTATTTTAAAAGTTTTATAGCGCTGGCTAGACCCGGAGGTATCAGAGCGCTTTACATGAGCATCAGATCATAGTTACAGGTTACATCGTTACAAAGGTTACACAGTTCTTAGAGCATGGCAACATAGTTACTTGTAGGGTCGAGATAAACAATAAACACAAATACGTATGGGGAAGAGCAGGCAAGGTGAGAGATTCAGGGGAGGGGGGTTGGAGCAGGGGAAGTAGACAGATTATGAAGGCGGTAGAGGGGAGGGTGCGAGACCGCATGGGAAGAGGAGGGGAAGGGTGACGGGGACACAAACCGGTAGACGAGTCAAGGCAACATCCAAATTCCAGTAAGCTGTGATCCCAGATGAAGTGGTATCACTTCCCTATCTGTTGCGAGAGGCTCCCTTTACGCAGTGGACTCTCTCAGAGGGGTCTCTGAGACTCCAAGGCCTACACACTGGATCCTTCCCCAAAAAGGGGAGAGGGAGTGCTTTGGCAAAGGGCGCCATACCATACCTCAAGTGTGAGTGGCTCCCTTGGCGCAGTGGACTCACTCAGCGGGTTCGCTGAGACTCCAGAGTATAAATATTGAATCTTTCCCCAACAAGGGGAGGAGGAGTGCTAAGTCAAAGGGCACAAAAGACAGGGGGTATGCTGGGTAGCAGGCAAGGGGAGAGATTCAGGGGAGAGGGGATAGGAGCTAGGGAAGTGACAATAAGGAGAGACGAAAAGAAGTCTGCCTAAAGACTGACTGGGTAGGGGACGACCAAGGAGAGAATCCACGGCCCATCTCCCCTATAGCTAAACCAAGTAGCTCCATCGGGCATCAGACAAAATAGTTCAGTCTCAATACATTGAGAGAGGAGGGAAGGAGAGACATAAATAGAGGGAGGATGCGGTAGGAGACAATAGGAGAGACGAAAGGAAGTGCAACAATGTGGTTCAACAATATACCAGAATAAGATCAACAAGTAAACAATATATCAAACAATCAGCAATACATTAGGGGAGGAGAGAAAGGAGAGAGAGAGAGAGAGAGAGAGAGAGAGAGAGAGAGTAGTGGGTGTAGGGGAGGAGGGAAAGTGAGGATAAGGGAAGCGACAAACCGTAGAGACGAAAGGATGTCTGTCTAAAGATCGACTGGGTAGGTGACGACCCAGGAGGGAATCCACGGCCCATCTCCCCTATAGCTAAACCAAGTAGCTCCATCGGGCATCAGACAAAATAGTTCAGTCTCAATACATTGAGAAAGGAGGGAAGGAGAGACATAAATAGAGGGAGGATGCAGGAGGAGACGACAGGGGAGACGAAAGGAAGCGCAACAATGTGGTTCAACAATATACCAGAAAAAGAACAACAAGTAAACATTAAATCAAACAGTCGGCAATACATTAGGGGAGGAGAGAAATGAGAGAGAAAGTAGTGGGGAGAGAGCGTGAGGATAAGGGAAGATACAACCGTAGAGACAAAAGGAAGTCTGTCTAAAGACAGACTGGGTAGGTGACGATCAAGGAGGGAATCCACGGCCCATCTCCCCTATAGCTAAACCAGGTAGCTCCATCGGGCATCAGACAAAATAGTTCAGTCTCAAGTGGCGAGGGAAGAGATTCACAGAAAAACAGGGTGGGGACAAAAGGCATGTGAGGGAAGAGGACAGAAGCTGGAAAGAGTAGGAGCGGAGAGGGGGGAGGGTTGGGAGAAGGGAGAGGGGGAAGGTAAGGTCAGGAGAGGTGCGGGAGCATTAGCCCGAAGTCCGGCTGGGTAGGTGATAGTCAAAGGAGGGAGCCCAGAGTCAATCTCCCCCATAGCTAGCGAGGTAGCTCCACCGGGCATCATACAAAAGTATGCAGGTGGCCCCTCAAGTCATATGCCCCAAGTCACGCAGTAGAGCTCCAGTCTGCACTCATACACCACTTGCGGTCACCACAATACCAGGGCATCTACATTGCATAGGGGGAAGGGCGCAAGTCACGCAGTACAGCGCCATAGGTTCCGCTTTTGTTTTCTGATAGCATGAGTTACTGCTGTACAAGAACATGCTTGTTAGAGATGTGGCCACCAGTTTCCACCCTTCAAAAAGTCATGTTTTCAAGGTTCATCCAAGCCCTTCAAAAAACAGCATAATTTAACTTAAGCGCAATGTGCTACAGGTGGTGTAAATTTAAAGGAAAGAGAACTCCTTGAACTGCGAGACAAGCAGGGATTATGGAATGTTATATTATGCAGATTTGTAGAGCTCACTACCATCAGGTTATCCTGGTGCTGAGCACATGCGAGTCTAGATACACCTATGGCCTAGTGGGAGGTTTGAAAAGCCAGGTCTTTAGCTTCTTGTGGGAGTCAATAAGTGAGGAGGAGAAGTAAGAGAAAACAGCAAGGCAGAAGCTCTCTTCTCACCATGGCTACAGCCCATGTCAGATGAGCCCAGGGCAGATGAGAGACTAGTCATAATAGGAAAAAACAGACAGACTGAAGTGCAAATTCTCTAGAATAAAAAAGCCTGGAACAGAGCGGCCACCCTGCACTGAAGTAGAGAGCAGTCATGATTTACAATTCACAACTACATATTGTCAAAATGAGTACTTGGAGAAATCATGAAAAGTCAATAAAAAGGATGTTTTTTGAAAAAGGTAAATGCATTGAACACGTCAGATCACCAGACATACAAACTAAGAAGTGATGTAAACTACATCATACATAGCTGAGGTGGACAACAGAGCAGTGGAAACTACCAACATGCAGGACATACACTTGCAAGACCCTTTAGTTCAGCAAGCTACACCAGCCTCTACTGGCCACAGTGAAAAGCCTTTCCAAGTCAATCCAGGCAGAGTTGAATAAAGACCTCTCACTTAGGAAGTTGTTTAGTAACAGCGGTTGTTACGACTTCTTTGCTTTCCCTTAAGGTCGCATCCCAGCCTGTCATCCCTGCACCTTTGCTGTTTTCATAGCTCTTTGGTTCCTTCAGTCTCTACCATTTTGGACCTTGATATTTGGTTGCATTGTTGCTACTTGGGATCCCTGCTTGTAGACTTTTCCCTACCAGTGCAGGGGAGACCGCCCATTCTTATTAGTTCTAAAGCAAGTTACCTAGTCTGCATGGGGATTGGCCACAGTGTATCTGCACTCCATACAGTGGTGCCAATAAAGCGCCTAAAAAACAGGAGCAAAATTTCTGCCCCTTGGTTCAATAACGAATTAAAACAGATACGGGTAACATGTAAAAAGGCAGAGGAAATTGAGGAGGGCATATCTGGATCTGGGTAGGAAAGCTTTGACATTTTTATGCCAACTCTATCCTGCAAGCCCCTAACAGTACTAAAGCACTTTTTGATATTGTTAGGAATCTATCTAGTCCAGCATGTGCTAGTAATAAGGTAATAGCTTCAAAGAAACTATGTGATGATATCGCTGACTTTTTTGAAGACAAAATAACTAAAATTGTTGGGAATTTGCAATCTGACGGTGCGGCTGGCTTAGCTGAGAAATCTGCCTCTGAACCCCAAATAGCTACCATATTGGATATCTTCCACTCTCCTACAGAGGACTCTTAACCAGCTGGCTCAAAGTGTGGCCTCAGGCTCCCCGTTAGATCCTTTCCCTCACAAAATCTGGAAAACCCTGGGGGAAGAAACTCTACCATGGCTATGGAAGATCTGCTGCCAGTCATTGGAGGAAGGTGTGGTACCAGAGGCTTGGAAGCAAGCTATTATAACTCCACTACTTAAAAAATCTTCCCTGGACCCTTCCGACCCAGCGAGTTTCAGACCAATCTCCTTACTGCCCTGCCCAGTTAAAATCCTTGAAAAGGTAGTTAGTAAAAGTCTATCTTGCTATCTAGAGGATAACTTACTGCTGGATAGGGATCAGTTTGGCTTCCGCCCGGGACATGGCACTGAGATCGCACTGGTAACGGTAATGGATAACCTGCGAATGCGTGCTGACAATGGGGTTTCATCTGTCCTGGTACTATTGGATATGTCAGCCGCATTTGATACGGTTAACCGTGCAGTGTTGGTTGAGAGACTGGAAGACATAGGGGTAAAAGGACAGGCTTTAAAATGGTTACGGTCATACCTGTCAGGAAGACAACAGGCGGTATCTTTATCGCCATTTACCTCTGACATGTCCCCAGTACTCCATGGGGTACCACATGGTTCGGCAATAAGCCCGATCCTTTTTAACATTTATCTACGCCCTCTATTTCCCATTATTAAATCTTTTGGGGTAGATTTCATCAACTATGCAGATGACACTCAACTGGTGTTCTCACTGGAAGGGAAAAGAGCGGTATCTATTGACACCCTCCAGGAGTGCATGTGTCAAACTGCAGGTTGGCTTAAGAGAAATGCCCTACAATTTAATGAGGGAAAAACTGAGGTCTCGCCACGAGAATGTCCCGCCACTTACCGATAGAGTTTAAGCTCACCCCTGAGGGTGACGCTTTGGCCTCGGCTAAAGTGGTGCGCAATTTGGGAGTCATGGTAGATGAAAACCTCCAAATGGATATACAGGCCAATAAAACTGCCAGTACCTGCCGTTCCTTGCTCCGAACTTTACGGAAAATCCTTCCCTTACTCCCCGAGGACACCCGTCCTCTTGTAGTGAGGAGCATAATATTGAGTAGATTGGACTGATGAAGCAAAGCTTCGCATATTTTGCGGCTTGCCGAAGTCAAGAACCTCGTTTATGTGTAACAAAATAACAAAACGTACGTTTTACTAACGTTTATTTTTGTTTAGGCAAAGTATGAAGCTTGCCTACGTGTATTTCTAATACATTTAACCCGTGTACTTTAAAATGGCCGCCGCTTGTATTTTAGTTACTGCGCATGCGTCAGCCACACTCACGTGTCCTGACGCGTCTGCAGAAGTGGAGGGAAATTTATGCGCATGCGTAATCCATAGCTGTGCCCATCATGTGGTACTGCTCGTGCCACTGCTCTTGTGCCCGTATCAATGTAGCTAACATTTAAACCGCATAAGAATATTTTATGATGATAAGTAGAAAGTACAAACCCTGTGATGTGTTTTCATGATGACATTATTATGTATTAATTTGTTTTCGCTTACTTTTCATGTACCGCGGGGAATGGGGGTCTGAGTGAAAGGAGAGCCATATTGGAGGTCCCTTCTGCGCCTGTGCAACTTTCGGCAGCACAGTAGACCTTGACTGATGGAACATAGTCAGTTGGCAGCGATGGGCGAGATGCTCCTGAGAAAGTCACCTCTGCCCTGCGAGAACAGCGAATGTGGCTCCTTATATGTTACAATGTAATATTGTATTGCTGCTTGCCGTGTAGCTTCTCATGGGAACCCCAATCTTACTAGGCGGTGCCCAAACATGCAAATACTGGCTTGAATTGTTGAATTGGAATTGGTGTGTTACCCAAATCCTATCTTAGGACCAATCGAAATTGAGGGATTCTGACACTTTGCAACATTGGGGGGTGGTACACTGTCCCCAAACTGTATATCTACCCTGGGTTCACCTAGGGAACCGTCCGACTTGTCTGGTTTAGCTGACCTGTCACTGACCCATCGTACTCAATAGGTGACTGAAGATACAGAGCGCTGCAGAGCACTCTGTCCGAATTTGACCATAGACTAAGGTTCTACTGAACCTTAAAGTGCTGGCGAAGCACTTTGCTGGAAGTTCGCTGACCCAATCGGGGTCTTGATCGATAACTGCAGAGCGGGTGGAGCGCAGGCGTTGCTTCCGAACTGTGGGTTCCGGTCCTGTCCTGAGCGGTCCTGTGCTGAGGGTTTGCTGTCCTGTCCTGAGGTCCTGTCCTGATTCCTAATCCGAGGGTATCCTGTCCTATCTGGGGTGTCCATTCTGCACCTGCTGTCCTTTGAGGGGTATCCTTCCTTGAGGGTTTCCTGTCCTTAACTGACCTGTGGCCAGGGTTTGGTTTCCACACCTTTCTAGGTAAATATTGCTCTGAACCTCTTAAATCTTGCACCTTCTGAATTTCTAACTTTTGCTTCAATAAAATTTACCATTGCATATGTTATTTTTCCATGTCTTTCCGCAACTATTGAAAGTCATTTGCATTTTTCCATAAGTTTGTTCCTATGTCTTCTCACTTGTTAGAACTTATATTTTGCATTGCAGTTTGTCATTTTCTGATATGGTCTAGAACCTCATTGCCTAGATTGTTCAAAGGCCCGTTCACCTTAAGTGAAGCGTGTTACTCTTTATAGGTCCTCCTGTAGTTTTACCTACATAATCCGCCCATGCTTAAATATTATTGAATAGCATAGTATCTTCTCGTTACATTTTTTTCAGTATTTTAATGATTACTCTGTCATTATTTCTTTACAGTTATATCATTTACGTTATCTTGGTTATTGATTGCCTTATATTGATGTACCTTATACATGAAGCAAATGAACTTTAGATAAACAATTTAAAACTTCCCGTTGTCCGTGGTCATTTCAAACAGTATTTTGAATGTTATTGGTTGGGTTTGTATTTTGCTGCCTTTCCTTTTACAGCTAGCTCCCTGATTCATTGTGGTCATTAGGTACCCGCATCGGTGGATGGTAAGTCGGGTGCACTGAGAAATAATAGTAGGGAACACACACAAATTGGTAGAGCTCGTGAAGTCACCTGGTCGATGTATATGGTGATTTGAAAGTATATGGGCCCTGAAGCCGGAAACGGCGAACATTATTGGTCGGGTGGCCTCGCGCGCTCTATCAGTTTTACTGGTAGCCAGAGGATGGTTAGGGACTAGTTGAGAGTAAGGCAGGGATTAGTTGGACTAGTTGAGTCGGAAGCTGCTAGTATATTGATGCTGCTAGAAGAGCGGCTGTTCTAAGAGACCTGATCATTCTCTTGTGAATACGCTGTTTTAGAATTCATGAATTGCTGTATTGTTATTATTCTTGTTCTTATATTGTTATATGTATTAATCCATGCATTTGTTAACCGTTTAGTTCTATGTTGTCCGAACTCCCCGGGGAATTGAAAGGGCAAGTGGTGAATAGAATCCATTGTCCTGAGGTCACAGGCTCGAGGAAAGTTAGGTGCAGGTTTAGATAACCGGGAAGCACTAACTAGGGTTTTCTGAATACATGTGTGAATAAATGTCAGTAACGAGGTTCATTGGCAAAATTCCCATAGTGGCGTAACCTAATAAGGGTCACATCGGAAGAGTAGCAGGTTCCTCGGAGCTAGCGTGAAAGCAGAGGGGTCCGCTGGGAAACCTTAAACTCGGAATATATCCCGGAAAGAAGTGGATGAGTTTAGGGGAATAACAGGTTCACCGATGCTAAAGTGAAGGGTAGGCGGAAGAGATCTACTCGCAGTGTGTGAAAAGTAAATGGAAGTAGTTTACTTGCAGTAAAACAAAGCGTTCCTATCTAGACACTTGAGCACTGTGGCGAATGTGTATTTGTTGTAAAATAACCAAGCACTGAGCACTTTAAAAGAAAGAAAGTTTCCGTTACCTTGTGAAGGGAGGGAGTCAGTCGCGAAGCGCCTCTGACGTCACTCTGTGCCGCGCTGGGATTGGTAGAAACAGCGGGCGGGTAGCGGGGCTGGAATTGTAAAGGAGGGGTGAAGCGCCGGAGCGTGAGAACAGTCTCACGAAGGGGCCGCGCACCCATTGGCCGAGATTATTTGAACGCGTGCACCCATTGGTCGCACGGGAATTGCAAGACGCTTTCTGATTGGAGGTAGTTTGTAAACAAAGTTTAGCGTAGAAGTCGTATGTGGCACTCGCAGACTACAGGAACTCGACCTGATCCAAGGCACCTAGGGTTTGAAAGGGATCAGTAGAAGACTAATAGATACGATATTATGTACGGAACCAAGAGAAAATTGTCCCTTGTAAGTAAGGTGAAAAATTATTTTAAAACGGACAAACCGATTAAATCTAGAGAAGGTGTTCTTGTCCCACCACCCAATACTCCTGCCTCATTCATGATGTTTGACCGAGGGTACAATACCTGTGTGTGGTTGGAGAATTGGGTGAAGTACACAAAAGATGACGGAGTATTGGCTTTTCCGTTAGATGGTACCTTCAATGGTAGGATCTTATTTAATTTAAGAACTCGGATGAATGAACTGCATCCCAGACCGAGACTAACGCAGTATGAGGCATTAGAGGAATGGGAGATTGAGGCTTTTGAAAGAGAAAGACCCCGAATGGACAAGGGTTTGACCAAGTGGTACCCCAGGCTGAAACAGGAGTCCAGGGATAAAAGGATGAAACAGTGGAGGCAGAGCATGATTGTTGAGGGTCTGTTTCCCATGATGCCGGCATGTCATAACCCTGCAGCGGGTGAGAAAAGTACCGAAAAGTGTAAGCATTGGGGGGCCCCTGGGGAGTCAGATGATGAATTGATAGATGACATCTGTACCAGAAGTCCGCCACCTTATAACGAGGGAACCCGATCTTCCAGTGTAGGAGATGCTCCCCGACGCCACTTCCTCAAGGAAGAAGACAGATCCCTAGGACTGGGAGGGGGTGGTCAAGTATTGCCCTATTTTGAGAAACCCGAACCGGCGGAAACAAGGGATATATATCCCAAAGTGCCCGCAAGCCAGGAAGAAAAATATTCACGTACGAAAGCTTTCTTTCCCAGACCCCTGTATGAAAAAGAAGAGAAATCATCGAATACAGGACTGCCTTTTGTTCAACCTCCATATGAGGAAGAACGCAGGTCCTTTAACACTGGAACTTTATTCCCAAAACCAAATTATGGTGGGGGACCAAGTGAAACGCATCCTACTGCCCCGAGTTTTACTCCTCCCTTGACCCCACAGATATTACATGATACGACTTTAAGAAGGATACTAGTGGAAAAGGAGCAAGAGGCTCTAGCTAGACAAAGGACAGAAATAATTCAGAAAATCTCCCAGTTAAATACCAGTCCTGAGGCATTGACTATTCCAGTAACTATTGGACCAGTGGTCCCGTTATACGGAAATGGTCAGGGAAATCCGATTACTCCAGTTATGACCCCAGTCATGGCACCCCCGAGACAGGAACCAATAATCATAGATGATCAGTCCAGTGAGTGCGAGTCTGAAGTTGCGTTCTTGGACTTGCCAAACAAACCGACCGGAAAGGGAATGCAGCAGAGGCATAACCCTTTTAATGCGAAAGAAATTAAATTAGAGTCAGCAACAGGTACTAGGAGTGTCTCTCTGGTAACTCCGGATGAAATTGAGAGTTGGAGTCGTGAATTAGAGAAACAGACTCCGCAAACGAAACCTTTAGACCTCTACAAGCTGAGGGTAGAAATAGAAGAATTAATGGCAGGAAATGTGGGGTTGGATCGATTGAATACCTACTCTGAAGAAGAATTATCGTTTATATGTAAAAGCTTTACAAGGAACACCAGAGTGCTCCACGAAAAACTGACCGAAACCGCAGCTAGTATGGGGGTAGATATCTCGAAATCCAAGCCCTTACAGAAACCGTACAGAGCAGACTTCTCAGACAAAGATATAGAGCACCTGAATGTGGCGGGAAAAAAGTTGCAGATTAAAGAATTATTGGGGGTACTGCAGAAATGGGGAGATGTGGAAAGATGGAGAAGCAGGTGGGCGAAAAAGAGGGAAGAGGCTCGCTCCCGACAAGTGACTCCTGAATTTGCTTTAAGGGAGGTAGAGAAACCTGAGCAGTTATGCCCCATGCGCGAAGTACCTGGAGGGAAATATGTGCATGTCCCCTGGTCTAGACAGGATATTGTGTCCTTTACGAACGATTTTCCAAAATTACGAGAGAAACCAGTAGACTGGTACAGGCAGGTGGAGAGGTTCGTGAAGGTACAGAAATGTCTGTGGAAAGACCTGGATGGGTTTTTCGACATTGTGGTTCCGGTAGATTTATGGACCCAGTGTAAAATAGCCATAGACTGGCCTACTGAAGAGTACCCAAGAAATAAGGAAACAGGGGAGCCATCAAAGGATGTCATGCGAAAATATGAGCAGGTAATTCAGCATTTGAAAGAAAAGGTGCCCGCGAAAGAAACTGATTGGACAAAAATAGATAGAACAACACAGGAAAGGGACGAGACAGTGCACTCCTTCTATGAGAGGTTATTGCAGGTATTTAAAACATACAGTGGTATAGAGAACATCGATTTGAAGGACATGACGCACTTTATTTACAGGTTTGTAAATGGTTTAAGACCTGAAATTTGTCAGTGGATAAAAGATAATAAAATCTGTGGGCATACCAAGAAAATGGATGAGGTCCTGCGGTACGCTAAGTACTGCGAGGACGAGATGGCAGAGAAGAAAAAAGCACTTAAGGAAAAAGTGATGTGGGCTCAAGTGAAGCTCGCAGAACAGCAGGAAAAACAATTGAGTAACATGGTTAAAAATGCTGAGAACAAAAGTCCTGGGGGAGGGGGTGGAGGAAAGCCCCGGCCCAAATTTAGCAGGGAAGAGGCTATGAAAAAATTTCCCTGCCATCAGTGCGGCGAAATTGGACACTGGCGAAACGAGTGTCCCCAATTGACAGATGATAATGCAAAAACACCTGATTTAACTCCACAGACGCAGAAAGAAAGACCAAGAAAGACTCAACCTCAGGTAAAAACAGTTCAGGTGCCTCGAGCCCCCAAGCAGGTATACAGGGGAAAACAGGGAGAGGGTGAGGAGATAGAAGTTTGGGAAAGCGGTGAGAACAGAAATACAGCAACTTCGCAGTATCTGCTAAATGATACCTTCCTTTGTAATGATCAGTACTGACGGGGCCTGAGAGGGGAGGACGAGGAGTGCGTACTTGGCGCTTCCTTGCCGGTAGACCAGTCTGGACCATACATTGAAGGAAAGGTTGATGGAAATGATGTCACCTTTCTGTTGGACACTGGCGCTACCCGTTCTACTGTAAGAACAGTGGACGTTCCAAACCTACCCCTCTCGGGAGAAAATATCCAAGTAGTGGGTGTATCTAATCAATTGATTAGTACTCCTGTTACCGAACCAATGGAGATTTCAATTGGAAATTTTAAACAGATGCATAGGTTTGTCGTCTGTGACACCAGTCCAGTGAATCTACTGGGTCGTGATTTGCTGTGCAAAATGAACTGTACCATCTTTTGCACACCAAAGGGTGTTGAAATTCAGACCCCAGATGAAGATGGCATTTATAAACTATTGTTACTCAGACCTCACTCAGAAATTAAAAGATTGACCCTGCAGGACTTGCCTCAAGAACTCCAGGAAGCAGTAAAGCCAGAGGTGTGGGATTTTACTGGAAAAGATGTGGGATTAATGAAAGATGTGGACCCCATACAGATAGCCATCAAGGACAATGCAGTATATCCTAACACTAAGCCCTACCGAATGAATGCTGAAGTGAAAGCCGGTGTCACTCTGGAAATACAAAAATTATTAGAAGGAAACATCATACAGGAAGTGATGAGTAGCCCATGCAACTCACCGATTATGGGTATCAAAAAACCTAGTGGCAAGTATAGGGTAGTGCAAGACCTGAGAAAGGTAAACAAAATTGTAGTTCCTTGCTGCCCTACTGTCCCGAACCCAGCAGTGATATTATACCAGATTCCTTGGGATGCTGAGTGGTTCCCTGTGATTGATTTGTGTCATGCATTCTTTTCGATACCCCTGCACCCTGACAGCAAATTTCTTTTCTCATTTGCCTTCGAAGGTCACGTGTATTGCTGGAACCGGGTCCCTCAAGGGTATACAGAGAGCCCCTCTATCTTTAATCAGATCTTGAAAAAATGTCTAGAGACTTTGACCTTACCTGGGAACTCTGTCTTAGTACAGTACATAGACGACCTTCTATTGGCATCTAAAAGTCATAGGGACTGTGTAGTTGACACCATTGCCCTCCTAAATCATCTGTGTGAGAAAGGGCATAAAGTGGCCCCTGACAAACTACAGTTCTGTGCAAAATCAGTGAAATATCTAGGACACCAGATAGAAAAGGGTGTCAGAAAAGTCACATCAGAAAGAGTGAGAATAATTCAAAAGATGCAGTTGCCCCGTACTCAAAAAGACGTCAGAATGTTCCTGGGTGTACTGGGGTACTGCAGGCAGTGGATTCTGGGATTTGCAGTCTTAGCCAGGCCTTTGATAAAAATGACCACGAGAGGAATGCCAGACCTTGTAGAATGGGACGACGAAAGCCTAATGGCTTTCACAAGACTGAAAAACTGTCTGTGTACAGCCCCTGCGCTGGGAATGCCAGATTATTCCAAAGAGTTTGCCCTATTCTGTGACACTTGCGATAATTGCGCATTGTCAGTCCTGACTCAAGAACATGGCACGACCAGAAGGCCTGTGGCCTATTTCTCTGCCACCCTGGACCCAGTAGCTGCTGGGTTACCAGGCTGTCTGAAAGCAGTAGCTGCTACCTGTGCAAGTTTGGAACAAAGTGAGTCCATAGTCATGGGACATCCTGTGACTGTGTATGTTTCACATGGAGTGGTAATTCTATTGACCAGAACTAAAACGCAGTATCTCACCCCTAGTCGGCTGACTAAATACGAGAGGATTCTTGTGGGTGCAGCAAATGTAAGCATTGTTAGGTGCGGTATTCTGAACCCTGCCACTTTACTCCCCGACCACATGGACATGGAAGGTGGGGATGATGATGAACATGATTGCATTGATCTGACAGAGTTCAGCACCAAACCACGCCCAGACATAAAAGAAACGCCATTGCCTGAGCATGATAAAGAGCTGTTTGTAGATGGCTCCTGTCTAAGACATGAACTAGGAGGCCTGAGTGCTGCTTATGCAGTAGTCTCTTTAACAAAAATTGAAGAAGCAGGTTACCTATATAACATCAAGTCTGCACAAGTAGCCGAATTGATTGCTATGATAAAAGCTTGCAAAATTGGGAAGAACATACGCATAACAGTGTATACTGACAGTCAGTACTGTTATGGAGTTGTGCATGACTTTGGCCAATTGTGGCTACAGAGGGAATTCCTGACTTCCTCAGGTACTCCCATTCGGAATGCAAAAGTTGTTCATGACCTTTTAGAGGCCATCCAATTGCCAAAGGAACTGGCAGTGGTAAAATGTGCTGCTCATAAGAAGAGCATGGACAAAGTATCAATGGGAAACGATTATGCTGATCGAGTGGCCCAATGGTGCGCCAGAGATCGGTATATCGTAAATCCAAAACGAGGGGGGCCGGGAACCAGCTGCCAACTTCAGGTGTTTGAGGAAGTGCCTACTTGGGATGAAGTGAGAGAGTGGCAGGAGTCGGCTCCTTGGCAAGAAAGAGAGAAATGGAAGGAGGATGGGTGTAGACCGAGACGTGTGGATGGTGTCATTTTGGGCCCAACTGGTATGCCTGTGTTACCCCGACACTTGCTTGGCACAATGGCAAGATTAATACACGAAGGATCACACATTGGTAGGGATGCCATGATTCTGGTATTTCAACAGACTTGGTACAGTAAGAAGTTCAGGAAAGTAGCAGAGTCCCTCTGCCAGAGGTGCCTGTCATGTCAACAGATGAACCCAGGCAAGAGGACAATGGTTGAGCTTAGCAAAATTGGGAGATCAGGGGGTCCCTTTGTAAGAATACAGATTGATTTCATCACCATGCCCCGTTGTGAAGGGAAGCGATATGTCCTTGTCATTGTTTGCGTATTTTCAAAATGGGTAGAAGCTTACCCTACTCCCCAAAGTGACGCACTGACAGTAGCGAAGTGTTTACTAAAAGAACTGATACCTAGATTCGGGGTACCATTCATTATTGAATCAGATAAGGGTGGACATTTTCAGAATGAAATACTGGCTGAACTCTGTAAGGCCTTTGGAATAAGGCAGAAACTTCACTGTGCATATCATCCAGAGGCTTCTGGAATAGTGGAACAAGTAAATGGAACTATCAAAAACAGACTAGCAAAGCTGACTGATGCAACTGGCATGACCTGGGTGAAGGCCCTGCCCCTGGTCCTGATGGGACTGAGAAGTGTTCCTGACCGCAAGACAGGCCTAAGTCCCCATGAAATCATTATGGGAAGAGTGATGAGACAAGCATGGGTGCCAGGAAGCAAACTGTTGAGTATTACTGATGATTTGGTGCTTGAATACTGCAGAAGATTGGGTGACCAAGTGCGTTCTATCTCTCGCCAGATTGGAGACGACGGCATCCTCAATCCAACGACTCCTCTCCACAGCTTGGTTCCAGGAGACTGGGTCAAAATAAAGAAACACACTCGATCAAGCTGTCTGGCACCAAGGTGGGGAAAGAAACGCCAAGTAATCCTGGTAACAACCACTGCAGTGAAGGTCGCAGGTATTCCCCAGTGGATCCACGCTGGCCACACCCAGAAGGTATTACCAGACAAAGAACTTGAAGAAGAAGGGCATCCAGCAGAGGATTCTGCAGGAGCCAGACCAGAAGCAGCTGACAACGAACAGCCCAGCACCAGTCAGGCTGCAGGAACAGCAGACGTTGGCCCAGGAGTAGTTGACTGCGAACTGCCAAGAATCCAGCCTGCTGAAGAGGTCCAGGAAGCTGAGCCAGGAGTAGCTGATGACGAGCTGCCAAGCATATGGCCAGAAGAATGGATACCGATGATTGATTTGACCGAAGATCCTATCAGAACAAGAGAGAGACTTTGTGAAGGTAGAGAGTGGACTAGTCAGGAAAAGCAAGGCACAGGCGAAGAACCTCAGCCGCCTGAGATTCACATCAAAACTGAGGAAGGAGAAGGTCAGACAGGGACAGAACAGGTGTTCGATACACCTCCACTAACTCCTGATGTGGATAAGGGACAGCTTAGACATAGAGTGATAGTTCGAGCAGAAGAAAATCAAGAGATCGAAGTGCTTGAACAGGATCAGATAGGGTTAGAAGAACGGGTTCAGGAAACAGAAATAGAAGCAGAAACAAAGACAATCGAAAGCCAAAAACAACATATTCCTGAACAAGGCCAGATTAGTAACCAGGCAGAAGAATTTGATGCTAGCCCTGGAACTAGCGAAGTAAGGGAAGAAGAAGAAGAAGAAAGTGAAGCAGAATTGCCACAAGCTAAAGAGAATAAGAGGATAAGAGAAGAAAGTGAAGTCCAAGTACCAACTAAGAGACTTAAGAAAAGAAACAACCTTGAGCCTAGGTTCGTAAAGAGATTAAGGCTAAGGATAAAGACGGTGGAAGAAAAACGTGCAGAAGCAAGGAGAAGTGCGCGGATAGCAGAGCAAGAAGAAAGCTCTTCCAAAAGAAGGAGTGAACGAATAAAAAGACAAAACACAAAGTACAAGTCTCCTGAATGGACCCTCGTTTTGGAAGAACTTGAAGATCTTGATATAACTGACGTAAGCGACGGAGAGCCCGTCCCCGAGTGCTCTGCTGAAGAAGAAGACGAACCACCGTGAATTTGCACAAAGTAAGCTACCTGTGTAAAGACACAAAGAGGGGTCGAGAAACTTCTTCTGAGCCGAAATGTCTGATTCAACTGTGAATGGTAGACCTAGTTGCAGTCGTTGCAAGACGTGCTGCAAGGTGTGTATATGTAGTATAGTAGTACTGATAGTAATTTGGATAGGACTAACAATCTTTATACCCTTCACTGTAAGTAAAGATACTAACATTGTCCCTACTGAAATTGTAAATACTGACAGTGAGGAGTTGACAACACAGAGTGTAGCGAGACATGAGAGAGCACTGAGACAAACAAAACAAGACGTAGAAGCATCAGATGAGGGAGGACTACATTATCATGGAATTAAGAACAAGACACACTTAAATGTTTTTGCAAACTTGTTAATACACTATGTAGAGACTATGGAAATTGAAGATTGCTATGTCTGCATGAAGCTACCTACTTCTGTGGCTGAAGGCGTGACATACCATCACTTGCCATTGACATATGGAATCTCCTGTAGCATTTTAGCTAGTTTATTTTACAAAAGAGGACCGTTACAGTACTATTACTCTAATAATGACGTAATATTTTCTGAACTTCCTATACGTGGGAACTTGAATCCTGTACATACCAAAAGCGACACCATAAGATATATGGGAGACTACTTCTTGACTATAGGTAACATTGACATAGCTGATGCACACAGAGATAACTTGACTTGTTCTTTGCGTGAACAGGAAAAGATGTTCCTGAACATGGCAGAGAAAAGAAGAATTAAAATACAAAAGAAGGCTAATGACGAAAGTCAGAAAAAGCCAAAGTGGGCAGAGAACATGGAAGGCACCTCAAATGGTGGGGCGGGACCTGCTCTGTTGCTGGATTTTGAAAAGAAAGGCAAGCTATGTCTTCACCGCGAGAAGACTAGCTATTATAATAATGTTTTCATTGGTTCCAGTGAATGCGAACATAATTACAAGGTAATTGGAGGTTGGTGTTTCAAAAATGGGTCAGAGCCTGTGTTTACTGGAATTTATTATATTTGTGGGGACAAGGCTTATTTCAAATTGCCGGATCACTGGTATGGAAGCTGCTATTTTGGCATTGTCTTCCCGAAAATATACCATGTGAATGGAAAGGCTGGAAGCAATGAAGATACTAATGGCTTAGTGCGTAGTAAAAGAGAAAGTATAGGTGAAATTATGGGTAGTATTTTCAGTGCACTGATACCTGGAGTGGGAGTGGTTCTGAACACTCACAGAATTTGCAAATTGTCTACTATAGTGGATGTGCTGTCTACTGAAACAGCTCATGGATTTCTGCTGGTCAATACCGAAATGGTTGCGATCAGATCAATGGTTTTGCAGAATCGACTTGCTCTTGACACCTTATTGGCGAAAGAGGGCGGAGTCTGTCGGATGTTGAAGGCGCAACATTGTTGCACTTATATTCCGGATAAAAGTGTACAGATCAAAAGATATGTGAAAAACATCACTAATTTGACAAAGGAACTCAAACCACTCGAGGTTGATAGTGCCTGGAAGAGACTAGTAGATGGTCTCTCAAATGTAGGTCATTGGCTTGCCAGCGTAGGTAAAAGTTTATTGTTCAAGATACTGATGCCAATTGGTATTATAGGTCTTATTATATTTCTCATTTTTATTTGTTGTAAATGCCGTAAGCGCACCAAGAAGCACGAGGTAAATGCAAGAGGGTTGAAACGGAGTGTGGATGAGATTGAGTTGGAGGAAGTG
The DNA here is from genome assembly GCF_964261635.1 of Lissotriton helveticus. NCBI lineage: Eukaryota > Metazoa > Chordata > Amphibia > Caudata > Salamandridae > Lissotriton > Lissotriton helveticus. Next base: position 1,109,732,614 of record NC_136059.1, read on the forward strand.
AATGATCAGATATACAAAAAGGTGAAGACTTCTCACCCTACTAAAACAGAGAGAAAAGTTAGAACGATTGCTGGAAGAGATAGAGCTATATAAAGTGTGAAAGAAAGTTGGCATCTGGTTCCATTTTTTGTGATGATAGTAAATATCATCAAAGAGGGGATTGATGAAGCAAAGCTTCGCATATTTTGCGGCTTGCCGAAGTCAAGAACCTCGTTTATGTGTAACAAAATAACAAAACGTACGTTTTACTAACGTTTATTTTTGTTTAGGCAAAGTATGAAGCTTGCCTACGTGTATTTCTAATACATTTAACCCGTGTACTTTAAAATGGCCGCCGCTTGTATTTTAGTTACTGCGCATGCGTCAGCCACACTCACGTGTCCTGACGCGTCTGCAGAAGTGGAGGGAAATTTATGCGCATGCGTAATCCATAGCTGTGCCCATCATGTGGTACTGCTCGTGCCACTGCTCTTGTGCCCGTATCAATGTAGGTAACATTTAAACCGCATAAGAATATTTTATGATGATAAGTAGAAAGTACAAACCCTGTGATGTGTTTTCATGATGACATTATTATGTATTAATTTGTTTTCGCTTACTTTTCATGTACCGCGGGGAATGGGGGTCTGAGTGAAAGGAGAGCCATATTGGAGGTCCCTTCTGCGCCTGCGCAACTTTCGGCAGCACAGTAGACCTTGACTGATGGAACATAGCCAGTTGGCAGCGATGGGCGAGATGCTCCTGAGAAAGTCACCTCTGCCCTGCGAGAACAGCGAATGTGGCTCCTTATATGTTACAATGTAATATTGTATTGCTGCTTGCCGTGTAGCTTCTCATGGGAACCCCAATCTTACTAGGCGGTGCCCAAACATGCAAATACTGGCTTGAATTGTTGAATTGTGATTGGTGTGTTACCCAAATCCTATCTTAGGACCAATCGAAATTGAGGGATTCTGACACTTTGCAACATTGGGGGGTGGTACACTGTCCCCAAACTGTATATCTACCCTGGGTTCACCTAGGGAACCGTCCGACTTGTCTGGTTTAGCTGACCTGTCACTGACCCATCGTACTCAATAGGTGACTGAAGATACAGAGCGCTGCAGAGCACTCTGTCCGAATTTGACCATAGACTAAGGTTCTACTGAACCTTAAAGTGCTGGCAAAGCACTTTGCTGGAAGTTCGCTGACCCAATCGGGGTCTTGATCGATAACTGCAGAGCGGGTGGAGCGCAGGCGTTGCTTCCGAACTGTGGGTTCCGGTCCTGTCCTGAGCGGTCCTGTCCTGAGGGTTTGCTGTCCTGTCCTGAGGTCCTGTCCTGATTCCTAATCCGAGGGTATCCTGTCCTATCTGGGGTGTCCATTCTGCACCTGCTGTCCTTTGAGGGGTATCCTTCCTTGAGGGTTTCCTGTCCTTAACTGACCCGTGGCCAGGGTTTGGTTTCCACACCTTTCTAGGTAAATATTGCTCTGAACCTCTTAAATCTTGCACCTTCTGAATTTCTAACTTTTGCTTCAATAAAATTTACCATTGCATATGTTATTTTTCCATGTCTTTCCGCAACTATTGAAAGTCATTTGCATTTTTCCATAAGTTTGTTCCTATGTCTTCTCACTTGTTAGAACTTATATTTTGCATTGCAGTTTGTCATTTTCTGATATGGTCTAGAACCTCATTGCCTAGATTGTTCAAAGGCCCGTTCACCTTAAGTGAAGCGTGTTACTCTTTATAGGTCCTCCTGTAGTTTTACCTACATAATCCGCCCATGCTTAAATATTATTGAATAGCATAGTATCTTCTCGTTACATTTTTTTCAGTATTTTAATGATTACTCTGTCATTATTTCTTTACAGTTATATCATTTACGTTATCTTGGTTATTGATTGCCTTATATTGATGTACCTTATACATGAAGCAAATGAACTTTAGATAAACAATTTAAAACTTCCCGTTGTCCGTGGTCATTTCAAACAGTATTTTGAATGTTATTGGTTGGGTTTGTATTTTGCTGCCTTTCCTTTTACAGCTAGCTCCCTGATTCATTGTGGTCATTAGGTACCCGCATCGGTGGATGGTAAGTCGGGTGCACTGAGAAATAATAGTAGGGAACACACACAAATTGGTAGAGCTCGTGAAGTCACCTGGTCGATGTATATGGTGATTTGAAAGTATATGGGCCCTGAAGCCGGAAACGGCGAAAATTATTGGTCGGGTGGCCTCGCGCGCTCCATCAGTTTTACTGGTAGCCACCCGTCCTCTTGTAGTGAGGAGCATAATATTGAGTAGATTGGACTACTGCAACTCCCTGTACTTGGGAGCACCACAATATATTGTACAGGGGTTGCAGAGAGTTCAATCGATGGCAGGAAAACTGGCCCTAAATAGAAAATGTAGATCCCCACGACGCTGGCCCTAAGAGACCTTCATTGCCTGCCCATCGGGGAGAGAATACGCTTCAAATCCCTCTGTATTGTATAGAAGGCAGTACATGGTCAGGGCCCAGTTCCCCTACAAGAAACATTTACCTGGTACAATCCAAGCAGGCAGCTCCGTTCTTCAAACTCCAGTCTGATAACTACCACCAGATTTAAGAGGTCTCGGAAAGGTGGTAGAGCCTTTGGAGTGATGGCCTCCCGTATCTGGAATGAAATGCCCCTAATGCTTAGACAGGCTAGCTCGTTGATTGGCTTTAGGAAGAGCCTGGAAACTTGGCTCTTCCCAAGCAATGGGTTTTAAGTGTATCTTTTAAATAGCTGATTCTGATTTTTTCTTTTCCGGGCTTCTCTCTGATCCAAGCGCCAGGATACCCGTAGGGTGACAGTTTTGCGCTATATAAGTTTCTAATACAATACAATACAATACATACCAAGTAATTCCATTTCCTGAATTGTTTGATCTGTTCAGTGTGTATCTGTATTAGATCGTTCTTGCTTAAGATGTGCCCTACCTTTTTGGCAGGAACATTGCAGTTCCTCACGTCCTGTTCAAGACGAAGTGCCATTATCATTGGTTCTGCCACTTCACTCCATGTTTTCCAAGCACTTACCTGCTGGAACAAGTTCCCTCTGTCTCTCTAAAACCCTTTTTTGCTTTGCTCATGGGTACTCCACACTATACTACAGTTTCACTTAAGGGATAGGCAGACCCGCATGAGGAGGAGGGATTGACATGGATATCTTGCAACTGAACTTTTACAGTTCGAAACAAATTACTAACAAATGCCTTATGATACTGTAAAAAGGTTCATGCCCCTTAGTCTTGTGAAGGAGTATGGCGTACATCTTAAATTGGATATGGAGTTTGATGAAATGGGAGTTATTGGGCCATTTGCACATACATTCTATGAATGCTGTTCTGTTAAAGTTTATCTAACATATGACTGACGCTCTAAAACAGCAATAGCTGCAGGGGATGACCCAAAGCCGCTTTCTCGAATATGAATATAATGTATTTGTTGGAAGTCAGAGTCCCAGTCCCGCACTACTGTCACTAAGTGCTAAACCCGGGGCTCCCCACTCAACGTTAGGCCAAGCAAGGACACCGTTTGAGATAGCCCTGCTCACTCCCTTAGTAACTTGGCACGAGCAGCCAGGCCTACCTCCAAGGCACGACTGTTCAGTATGTGCAACCTCGCCCACAGCAACCCCCTGGTAACACCACAAATGGACTCCACACAAGTTTGATAAAATAGAGTAAAAACTTTACAAAAAGATATAAGATCAGACCACACTATCCATATGCCAACATAGAATAAAGGGTAATATTCGTTCCGGCTGGCTGGTACGCTCAAATCCCAACCACAGGGATGTGGAATTCCTATAGCCAGACGCCCAGGACATATTGTTTGGGGTCAAGGGCAACACGTTTTAATGTGTATTTTGTCCTTGGGACAAGCAGGCCCAACTCCCTGAAGCACAAACCCTTTAGCTGCCAGTTTGCAGTACCACATTATGGATCAGGGAAGGGCACTGTCTGCAGTTAAAGTAATATTTTTGCCCATATGTTAATGCTGTTCAAACTTGTACTTATGGTTCATTAATTGAAAGCCTTTATTATTAGGGTGAGCGCTCAAAGTAAATGTTGTAAGCTCTGACTGCACTACTGACAGTGGTTCCAGTATAAAAATGTGTAACACGTTTTCAAAGTTTAGCAATATGAGGCTATGTATAATATTCCCAGCATGTTCTCTGATTTGATGCAAATATTTGCAGAAGCTTGAAAGCAAGCTTGATGATTCTTTGTTTTCAAAATAAAATGTTCATAAAAAAATTAAAGCAGGAAAAATAAATTTTGCTAAACTACTGTGATATTTCAGGTAGCAGCATCATTTAGTAACATGTGTTGATGCATGCTAGTATTTCCCAAAAATATTCATAATGGAAAATCAATGTAACCAGTATCAAAAAGATTATGAGAAACAAAAATAAACAAGCTTTGGCAAAGCCAGTAGGTGTGAAATTGGTGGTCAGCTTTTTAGTTTTGTCAATGTGATTTGTTTTGGCATAGTTTTTGTAAAACCTTATTGGTGTGGGAGCTGCCGGGCATTCACCATTATACCAAACATTGGCAAAAGCAAAAATAGTTTTTTCGTCTCAAAAAGCAAATACTGCCACAGTAGTTACTGGCACTAAACAAACCTACTTTGTGTGCTGATATGCTCTTTGTGAAAGAGCAGAATGCTGTCATTCACAGTGAAGCCAGCCGATACAGAGAGAGCCAGACAGAATTTTGATAAAGACAAAAGGTAACGGTAAACGCCAGACCAAATTAGGGTACCAGGTATTAAAGAAAGTCTCAAAAGTGCACCCATGGTATATGTCCTTGCATTAAGTGCAGCTATATGGCTTTCGTGAATTCCCAAGAATTTACAGAAGTAGGACAAGAAATAGTACCCCAAAAATATTTGTGAACTGCATTTTAGCATGCACAAATATGCATGTGTAGATTTGCTCAAGCGGAAATCTGAGTGTTTGCAAGTTCAGTTTCCCTCCAACCACTTTTTTCCCAACTCTGGAAGAAGGTTTACGTCTGCCATTGTCAGGAGTACATTTTCAACATTTCTCAGTATGGGAAAAGATTAGAGAAGAGTTGTAAAAAAAAACCCTTAAAAGATGAAAATTAGTAGGATTGCACAGACTCAAAAGGGCATTGTAACCCTGGAACTATTGCTTACCACTACCTTCAGCCCCAGTATGTAGATCTGAGGACACAGGGCAACATAAGGGGATTGCAAGTATTCAAACACTACTATGGTATGAGCCCTAGCATAATCAGAGAGGCTATATCAGAGATCTTATATAATGAGATTTCTGCCATAATTTGTTGCTGCACTACATGGCACCAAAGGGCAAGTGGATTTTGTTACAGGACAAGTAGATTTATGAAGCAACCTGTCCCATGGACAAGTAGATATTCTATTAAATTCTACACCCCTGCAACCACTGCTTTTAAAATGCTATATGCTGTTCGACAATGCTAGAATCACACACGTTGCAATGGACAAACAATAATGCACTGCCTAACCATAATATCCTGTGCTGGGCAAAGGCGATATAATACAATGCGTAACAATACACCCCGGTACCTGCAATGGGAGAAATAATGCAATGCGCACTGCTACATTTATGTACTGCGCAATGAAGGAATAATGCAATGCGTCACACCCCAATCACGTACTTTGCAATGAAGAAATAATGCTATCCGGGCCGCTACAATCATGTACCTTGCAATTAAGGAATAAAGCAATGCGTATTGGCAATCATGTACTTTGCAATGAAGGAATAATGCAATGCGGGCCGCAATAATCATGTACTTGGCAAGGGAGAAATAATGCAATGCATAGCGCTACAATTGTGTATGTCGTTATGCAATAATAATGTCAGGCGTCATAAGGCAGTCCGGCAGTTCGTTAGCAGCAATATTGGCAATGTGTTTTGCCTCTTCAATAACAGTTGCACCCCCACACAGTTCAACGATGAGTACAGCCGATTACTCTGGTCTCTGTACTGCCACTCCTTTCGTCATTAGAGGTCCCACTCTGGGCCGAAACAAACGCTCACGTCGTCAGCGGGACCGAGAGGCCAAAAGAGTGTCCCCTCCGAGCCGCACCCGGCCTAAGTGTAATTCACCTTACCTGGGGGCGCAACCCCACTCTCCTCTCCTTCCTTGAACTGGGCCTTCCGTGCAGAACGGTCTCAACGGGCCTCAGCGGCTCGGCCTGGCAGCTCAGCTCTTCCGGGGCTGCCGGCCCGGGCTGCGACGGTTAGGAAGGTCTCAGGCAGCCGCAGGGCATACATACCCCACACCCCTGAGATTACTTTTACTCCAGGTGAACGTTCACCGCCACACTCTCCGGGACTCCTCTGGCACGAAGTCACACACAAAATGCTGATGGAACTTCACGTCGACTCAGAGTGCAAGCTCACCAGGAACTCCTCCTTGCGGTCTCAGTTGGCACCAAGACACACTCACCGCACTGCAGACACTCACTTTCTTCCGGTGCACACGATGATCAGCCGATCACCTCCACGGTCCCAGGTTGAACCAAAGCACGCACTCTCCTTCAGAGGGACGTTACTCCAACTCCGGTGCCCCTATATCCAGGCGCTCTTCACCAATGCCTTCGGCTGCACCACGACACGTTCACCGTGTCAGAGCCTCACTTCTCCTCCAGTGCACTCTATGACCGGGCGCTCTTCAACAATGCCTTCGATGCACCCCGACACGCACCGTGCGCGTCCAAGGCTCACTCCACTTCCAATGCACACGTTGGTCAGGCACTCCTCACCAACGCATCCTGTGCACCACGATACCACCCAGCGCATCCGAGACTCACTCCACCTTCTGTGCACACGCCAACCAGATGCTCTTCACTAACTCCTGCGGTGCACCACGACACGCACCCTGCACGTCCGAGTCTCACTCCAGTTTCAGTGCCCATGTTGACCAGGCGCTCTCCACTAAAGTCCGCCCCCTGTGAATCACGACACGCACCAAGCGCATCGGAGTCTCACTTCTCCTCCGTGTGTCCAAGATCACAGGGCACACCTTCAGAGAGTCTCAAGCTGCCACAACACGCGCCCAGCGCGTCGCTTGAAACTTCTACAGAAACTTTTATGTTCCTGTGTTTCCAAACAGGGAGCCAGCTCACCTCGGGCCCTTGGGGTTACAAGACATAGCACAGTCTTTGTCAAGCAGGTGGACCCTGGACATCCAAACAGTCCCAACAACCTCTTCCTTGGTTAGAACAGCATACTGCAGACCAGCCCCAGATCACAAAGCAAGGATTGCACTTTACCCAGCAGTCTCTTCAGTTGCTCCTTCCTTAGCAGAGGTTCCTCTTGACCTCAGAATGGGTCCAAGCCTTTTCAGTCTCAATCCATTTATTTTTCATTCCCACGTTCAGGGGTTTCAACACTCATTGTTATACCCCTTAATGTCTTTGAAGTTTGATGGGCTCAAGGGTCCCTGACCCCTCCCCTAAATCAGTCCTGGGTGTCTCCCTCCCAGTGTCACGTTTGATACTGGGGGTCTTGATCCTTAATCACTCAGCAGGAGATGGGTCAATTGGTTTATAGCACCAGCCCAGGCCTTTTCACCTACCAGGCTTCTCCTCCCCCCTACTCTCCAGATGCAGGGCAGCCTGGTGCCATCTGAACACCTCTCTTGGGCCAAGACCTCTCCCAGCTCCTCACCTCTCAGATCCAGACATTCAATCCACATTCAGCACTCTCCCAGCTCCTCACCTCTCAGATCCAGACATTCAATCCACATTCAGCAGAGACACACAGAAATGCTTAAAGCACAAAACTCAGCCACTTTCTCAAAGAGTGGTTTCTGAACACACAGTGACAAAACCACTTTCATAGAAAGATGTGTTATGACACTGAGTTCATACATACTACACTTCACCTCTCCATTATAAACTTATTGGAAACTAGGCTACCAAAACACAATACCCAGCTTTCCCCATTGCTGTCCTATGGACAGAATGGCCTTTCACTAGTGAAAACGAAATGGAGTGTTTTTCACTGTCAGGACATAGCACACACCTCCGTATATGTCGTCTTTCACCTACACTGCACCCTGCCCAGGGGTTACCCCGGGACCTACCACAGGGGTGCCCCGGTTTTGGAAGGAAGGAGGGTCCCGGCAATAATGTTTGCCGACGATACCCTCCTGCTTTCCAAATCCCCTATGGGGATCCAGAGGATTGTGGACGGTTTTGGCCTTTTCTGTCGCCAACATGGGTTGGAGGTGAACACGGAAAAAACTAAGTTCATGATCTTCAACCCCCCCACCAAAACTAGACCCAACCCAAAACTGGGGGAAACTAGTCTCGAGAGGGTCTCGACCTTTATATATCTGGGGACTTCAAGAAAACTTAGCATGGGACTCCCAGGTAGCAAGATCTAGGCTGAAACTTTCCCAGCTATCGGGCGCACTCTTGAAGGTGGCCAATAAGTCCACCTTTAAGCCCGTAAGCCCGGCTTTGGAAACATACAGGTCCCAAGCGAAGGCAGCAGCCACTTATGGCAGTGAGCTGTGGGGACATAAAGCAGGGAAGGTTATGGCAGGGGTGGAAAATTGTTTTCTGAGACGCTTACTTGCTCTCCCGCAAGGTACACCACTCCTCCCCCTAAGACTTGACTTGGGCCTTCCCTCTATTGCTGAGGATCTACTGTCGAAACCTGTGAAGTTCTGGCACCGGATATGGACCACCGAGGAACTGTATCATTATAGGCAGGACCTTACTCATGTTATGAGGCTGAATGCTAACTGTAAAATTCCTTGGCTGGCATTTATTAAGTCGGAACTGTTTAGCCTGAATTTGCCAGACTTATGGGATGATCCAGCTCAGGGCTGTCGAAGTATTTCGCGCAAAACCCTTGCCCAGCTGTACAAGAATAAAAACCTTGTTGACATGGTTAATGCTCATGATAGTGGCACTTTGACGGGGCGTTTTATGGAATCCAAAAGTTCTTATGTGTTTGAACCTTTTATGGATTTTATTTTTCCTCTCTTGGCGAGGAAACTGTTCCTGCAATGGAGGTTTGGCACACTCCCTACTAAAGTGTTCACCTATAAATGGTCACCAGGGGGTGATAAACTCTGTCCATGCTGTAAAGCCAATGACTAAGATGACTTGCACATAATGTTTTGTTGCCATGCCTACCGGAGCCCGAGGAGGCGCTGGTTAGCACCTCTGTGTCGGAACTTGGGCTTTAGGAAGTATTTACAGGCCTACAGGGTCATGAAAACCAACACCCTGGGCCACATTGTGTTCGCGGTTTCTAAATTCTTAATGGCAGCATGGATAATAAGGAAGAAAATGTCCGGCTAATTTATATTACCTTGTATTTCTCAACATTGCAGGTCCAGTAGGATTTTTATTTGTAAATATCGTCTTTTAAATGTATGTATTGTTTTTCACTGCATCTTTTATGGCCCATGTGGCCGAAATAGAGAATTTTTGGAATTGGAATTGGTATGCAAAAGGAAAAGTAAGGCCCGACAAATGATTTCACTTGTCAAGAGAACATGCTAACTTAGCAAACTGCGCGCAGGCCCTACGCTGCATGCCTGAGTTCCCTTCTCCGCGCACCTTTGCATTACTAGCCCTGTCACACACAGTGCACATCACTAGGGACTTTACTAGTAAGACAAACATACCAATCATGGCCAACCAATTACCATTACACTTTACATAGGGAACACTTGTACTTTGACACTGATCAGCAGTGGCAAAGTACCCAAAGCATCTAAAAACAAAGGAGGTAAAGAGTCACGGGTAATCATGCCAAGTCTAACAGTATTCAAAAAGAAAAGAAATAAAATGTGCCTTTGTACAATTCAGTCACGAGCACTCTAGGGGATTGTTTAAACAATGCTTAAACATGGTTGACAGGGAGTAAGTAGCGCATCGTTTACCATTCACATTGCGTTTTGTGAATCACCGAAAACTGGTAAATCTATGCACATTCCAGAGGAAAGTGTACTACATCTTTTTTTACTCGTGTTCTCTGGACACAAGTTGCAGCAAAAACGAACAAGCTTGGAAGAGTCACATAATTATGGATAACAAGATCTCAGACCATCGATTTTTCCTTAGGATCGATATACGCGTTTAGAGCCCCACCTCAAAACCAAACAAAAAAAATCTGTGGTATCTGCACTGATAGGTGTTTTATACCGACACTCATGAAATTGCGCAGGGAGTGACAGAAACAACTTTAAACTAACTGGTATTTCCGGTCTGAGCATCTGAAATGCTGTTACGAAAAAAGATGAAAGTTTACATAAGGTCACGTTTTCCTGTGTACTGTTTAGTCTGATCTCGGGCAGATTTAAAAATGGAATACAGGGAGCAACAGACAGGTTTTAATCATATGAATGTTCTTAAAATTCTTTAAAGAACTGCTAACTAAACCTGTACAAACCCAGTTAAGTAGATAACACGACTGCAAATTTTAAGTGACGCAAAGCGGCCGTTACAAAGCACGTGACAAAACTGCCGCAGGACATCAACTATGATCTAGGTTTACAAGGAGTGAAGGAATTCAGGTGGAATGTGCTCAAACTGCTTCGGTTACCTAACTTGTATATACAACAGCCTTTTCCTCATTGTGTCACCAAGCAACGTCTTTCAAATGCAACAGATCCGCCAATGCACTTACACAGAAAATGCGTGCCAGGGTAATATGAAGGTTGCAAAGGTCATTTCAAGGTGCAATGCAGCTCAGAGCCATTGCTTTTAGTGAGACATCAGACATAAAATGTACCATCACTGACAACATCCCAGTGACGAAGTGAGAGTACATATGTTGAAAGCAGTGGATGAGGAAGATGGCGGCGTTAGTAAGCGGCGATACTTTACGCGGAGAATAGAGGAAAGAGGGAAGAGAAGAGACAGATTTGGAGAAACGTGGAACATTTTAAGTGAGATGGAAGAAGGAAAGATTGCAGAGTGGTAACGGGAGAAGGTAATAGAAAATTAGGTTAAGCCAAAATTGTTTGACTAATGAGGGCTATGGAGAGTTTTGAAGAAGCAAATAGATGAAAGCAGTGTTGTATACACACCTGCATCTTTAGTGCACCGGCCTACATCAGCTTTGCTGCCTCCCATCTCTGCCTGGGCGCCTGTGGTCTTTCTCCCCTGACCCTCTGGTCTCCGGATTGATCTCCTTTGCCCCAGCTCCTCATGAACGATGAGGCTGCGACTTTGCTGCGGTCTGCCCTTCTCCCCATGGACCTGCTGGCTATGTCAACCCTCTTCCTGGACTTTCGGACTTGGACCTTTGTGCTCCCCGCCATTTTCTCTGTATGATTCGCCTCTTCTTCTACCTTTCTCCTCCGCCATTTTAGCGATCTCTGACCTCCCCCTCTGTCCTTTCGACCTTCCTATTGTCTCTCCTATTGCCTCTGACTCACTCCTCACTGTCTTATTCACCACTATCTGCTTCCCTCTCTCGTTTTTCTCACATGCCTGCCCTTCTCTGTGACTCTTAGAGTATATCCAGTCCTATCCCTTCCCTATGTATATAGAGATAACTCTAATCACTAGTATATGCAGTAGACCTTTCTACTCTCTACCATTCCTATGTGACTCTTAGAGTATATCCATGTGTATCCTTACCCTATGTATATAGAGATAACTCTAATCACTGGTATATGCTGTAGACCGTTGTGCTCTCCACCATTCCTTTGTGACTCTTCGAGTATATCCAGTCATATCCCTTCCATATGTATATAGAGATAACTCTAATCACTAGAATATGCAGTAGTCCGCTATGCTCTCTACCATTCCTATTTGACTCTTAGAGTTATCTCTATATACATAGGGAAAGGGTAAGATTGGATATACTCTAAGCACTAGTATATGCAGTAGTCTGCTGTGCTCTCTACCATTCCTATGTGACTCTTAAGAGTATATCCATGTGTCTCCCCTCCCTATGTTGATAGAGATATCACTAGTATAGGCCTTGAGTATATCCATTTGTATCTCCTCCTTGTGTGACTTTATCTCTTGTACATTTGCAATTTTTTCTGTTTGTACCTTTTTTTTTTTTTTTTGTAACGCATGTAATCCTAAGTCCGTATGCTTTCAACTGGTTCTTATGTAATGCAAAAATTTGCAATCATTTTTACGCATGTAACCGTCAGTCCTTATGTTTTCAACTGGATCCTATGTAAAGCGCTCTGACACCTTCGGGTAAAGTTCGCGCTATATAAAATTGCACAAATAAATAAATAAATAAATAAAAATAAATACATTACTACCTGAGGGGACCCCATGCAGCGGTCCTTCTGCAAAGCACTAGATAGACACTGCCACCCCTTGCTACAGCTCCTCTCTTGTCTGTCGGTCGCCGCTTCCTTCCATCGGTCCCTGCTGACCCCCTTCAGCACCCCGTTGTGCCTCATCCCCCCCTTACCTCAAAGGGGTCCAGTTCCCAGCACTGCGGGCAGTTAGGCCTCCTAGGCAGCGGTGGTTGACTACTCTACCTTCAGGGGAACTGGAAGGTGAGTTACACTGCTTGCCTCCAGCGCGAAGGTGCAGTGCTAGAAAGAGCTGTGCAGAGGTGGGCAGTGAGTGGGTTACTGGAACATCCTACACGGTGATTGCAATTTGCCTTCAAAATCAATTGATGCTCCTGGTTCTCGGTTGGAATGAAAAACCAGATCATAAAATAATAAAACAAAGATGAGCAAAAACAGAGTCCCTACGGGCCATTCGGTCTTCAAGACCCTACCAATCTCCCGGACGGCTAGATTGTCCACACACGCCAGTAAGGATATGGGGGTTCTCGCATCTTCAACTCTCTTCTCAGTTTCACCCCCAGTTATTTCTTCAATAGGGATTGGAACACGAATAGCAGACTCAGGAGACACCGTGAAGCAGCCCCAAGCTACCCTGGTAAGGATCCACCAGATTCAACAACTGCATTTAAACAGTCATCCATGTCGGACTTCTTCTTCATGTGTCTCCCAAGTACGCGCAGCGGGCGCGCCGTTTGCGCGCCGAAGGCGTGCCTAAGGCAAGCCCGTCTGCGCCCGTCCGCGACCGGACGGGACCAGGGGCCATAGACCCTGCCCGTCCCCTGGTCTATTCATCTGTTCAACTCTCTGCACTTATGGCCCCCTGCTCGCTTCCCCCTCCACTGGTGCAACGCCTTGACACTCTTGGTATTCTCGCGTCCCATCTTCCCCGGTTACCTTCTTCCTCTCACAGCCTCCCTTCTTCTTCTTCCGTCCCTCTAGTAGTATCTATAATATTGTATAAAATGTAATAAAATAATGATGAAGTCTATCTTGTTAGGCAGAGTGGGTTTATTAAAACCTCATCCACGAACAGCCACAAGTAACTGACAAATACAGAATCCTTCAAGCAAGTACATTCTGAGAATTAAGAATGAAGAGTGGAATGACAGGTCTTAAAGGGGAAGGAAGAGTATAGCTAGAAAGGGAGAGAACATCACTATCCTCTCCCCCATCCCCCCCCCTCTACAGCCTCAGCCTGCCTGCTCAACACTCGTTCGGCAGTCAAGCACCAGATTGAACTCTTTAACCTCTTAAGTTCGGATTCTCCTGACTACCTATTCCTCACCGAAACCTGGTTCTCTATTGACTCACTTCCGGACCTTCTGGCCATTCTCCCTGATACTTATTATGCTCTACGAGCGGACCGCCCGGCCGGAAAGGCCGGTGGCGGTGTGGCGATGATTATTCGTTCCACCCTAAAATTTCAGCTTCTCGACCACCCTTCCATACCTAATGTGGACTACCTGGTGGCTCGGTCCCTTAACCTTCCAGATCCTCTTACTTTTGTCCTTATGTACCGTCCTCCCCAACCCATGCCCTTATTTGTAGCTTCCCTCCAGGATCTCCTGGCCACCCTGGCGGTCAATAATTAATCGGTCATCCTACTTGGAGACTTTAATTACTGGCCTGACGACCCTAGGGAAAATTCCACTTCCAAAGACTTCTCTGCCACCCTCCAGTGTTTAAATTTCACGCCTCATATCGCAGCCCCTACCCATGTCAAGGGTCATACTCTGGACCAAATCTGGTCACTGCGCCGTGAGGTTTCTCCCCCTTCTATATCTCCGTGTATTTGGTCCGATCACTTTTTTATTTCGTTTAGTATTTTTTCTGCCTCTTCCGTTAAATCCCCCCCTACCTAGGAACGTGTTTGCCCGTAGCTGGAACCACACGGACCTCTCTCTCCTTTCATCTTCTCTGGCCTCCTCAGTGCCTGACCTGACTGACCTTACCCTTGACTCACAGACCAACGCCATCAGCACTTGGCTCTCTTCCTCTTGTGATCAGGTCGCCCCACTCAAGAAAATCAAATCTGTTCGCCCGTATGACGCACATAGATGGTTTACGAGGGAGCTCAAAGACCTTAAACTTAATCTCAGGCACTCGGAACGCCACTGGAGACGTAATTATTGCCCTATACTTCGGGCCAAATACAAACTTCTCCTCAACAGCTATAAAAAGGCAATCTTGACGGTCAAAACTAATTACTTTACGGAGAGAGTCGCCCTCTCTGCAAACAAATCGAGAAATGTTCTCCCTTGTCCAGCAACTCGCCACCTCCGATCGCACTAGCACTAGTCCTGCCCCCACTCAGTCCCTCTGTACTGCACTCAATGATTACTTCATTGACAAGATTGCCAATATTAAAGCCAACATCCCCGTAGTTTGTCAACCCTGTGCCACTCCTCCCCTTCCCCTGCCCTCTTCTTCTCTGGACCACTTTCCTCCTATTTCCACTGATAGATTTCTTCACTTGCTTTCTAAAGTCAAGTCTGGCTCTCCGGCGGACTGTGCTCCGGCTCGGATTCTCAAAGCCCTCTTCACTAGTTGCCCTTTTCTCCCTCTTACTCTTCTCAACACTTCTCTGGCTCTTGGCTCTGTTCCTACTTCTTTTAAAACCGCTATGGTTCTCCCCATCCTTAAAAAACCTGGTCTGGACCCTTCTCTCCCTTCCAACTTCAGGCCTCTCGCTCTTCTTCCCTATTTGGGGAAGATTTTGGAAAGTTATGTAACATCTTGCCTGTCCTCGTACACCGAGGAAAATTGCCTTCTGGCCCCCCATCAGGCGGGTTTCTGACCGGGACACTCTACAGAGACTGTGATCATCGCCGTTCTGGATGAACTTAAGGGGAAAGCGGACATCAATCTTCCCCAAGCTCTGGTGCTCCTCGACTTGTCAGCTGCGTTTGACACGGTCGACCATGCCATTCTTCTCGACCGTGTCAGCGCAGTGGGCATCAGGGGAACTGCACTTTCTTGGCTAGCGTCCTTCCTTCAAGGCAGGTCCCAAGCGTCTATCTTTCAGGTTTCTCCGCTCCTCCCCGCTCAGTCGTGTGCGGGGTGCCCCAAGGCTCTTCCCTTTCCCCTCTCCCCTTTAATCTCTATATCTATCCTCTTATTCTTTCTCTCCGCGACCTGGGGGTCTCCGTGTACAATTACGCGGACGACCTCCAGCTCGTTTTTGACCTTTCTACTTCTTCGGACTCCCCTCTTTTTCTTAGTTCCACCTTAGTTTTTATTTCGGAATGGATGAGCACTAACCATCTAAAGCTCAACCTGGATAAGACGGAACTTGTCCTCACGGGTGGCCCCTCCAATCCTTGGTCCCCGACTTATTGGCCCCCATCCTTTGGCTCCCCTCCCTCACCGGTTTCCTCCGTTCGAACCTTGGGCATCAAGGTCAGTGACGACCTTACCATGCATGCCCAAGTCAGTTCCCTCGTATCCTCCTGCTTCTTATCCCTCCGTCTCATTCGAAAAGTCTCCCGGTATTTTTCCACGGATGCCCTTAAATCCATAGTTATGGCCCTTATCACCTCTCGCCTTGACTATGGGAACGGCCTCTACGTGGGCATACCTGCTTTCGAAACTCGACGTCTCCAGGCCATTCAAAATCAGGCAGCCCGTCTTATTCTTCACCTTCCCAAATTTTCCCCTATCTCGTCTGCACTTTAGTCCCTCCATTGGCTCCCTGTGCACTTCAGATCTTTTTTTAAATTAGCCTGCCTGGTCTTTCGGGCCTATACCCACTCCGCTCCCCTCTTTGTTTCCTTGATCACTCCCTACACTCCGGTTTACACTCTCCGATCTTCTTCTCTCTCTCTCTCTTCTCCAAGTCCCCAGTTTTCGCAAATCCAGAACAGGGGGCACCAGTTTTTCGGTTCTTGCCCCCCAGTTCTGGAATAGTCTCCCTCTCTCTATTCGCTCTATTCCTATTTACACTTCTTTTCGTAAAGCCCTGAAAACGTTTCTGTTCACCCAGGCCTTTCCTCGCTAGCCCCTTTGGATGCTCTGTAGAGTCAGGCCCTAGTTCTCAGCGCCAGGAAGCCGCTTGGCCACAGTGCGCTCTAGCAAGTCCCTTTTTTCATTTCATTTCATTTCATTTCTGGGTAGCATCCCATTCCAACACCCTGGAGAAAACAACCAGCAAACTAATGCAGATGATAACTTACTACTCAAGGAATCAGCAATACTTACAACTACAGCAATTATTCACAGTGTCCCCAATCCATTATCATTTTCAGGCACGGGGAATGTCTTATTTAAAGACCTTATGTTAGACCAGGAAGAAGGGGGGCCAGGAGGCACCATTGTAAAAGATCAAAGAACCAATCTAACCAATTAAGCTCCACTGAACAACATCTTTGACTCTCACATATATCCCGACACAGCTCAACAAATGAATCTATCTTAAGTAGAGAAAAGTTCAGTTTTGAGGCCTCAAGCACGAGTGTGTTACAAATGGAAAGCTCTCTTGACGATTCTGCTCGGATAGGTGAACTGGTAGACCCCCCACAGGCCAATGTCAACAATCTGTTGACTTCTCTAAATCACCCTTGCCAGTAAATACTATGGGTCCAGTACATTCAAACTTAAATGGTCACACAAAGGAGGTCATCCCTCCTGCATGTCCAGTCTTAACTTCAATGGGTGCCATCAGTACTCCGTTAACACGAATCACTAATACATTGATTGATCATTCCAACTTACTCTCTGAACAGGTTTCACTATTAAGAAGTATTAAAACGGATCTCAAACCATTGCAGGTAATCAGTAAAATAACATATCCAACACGGATCTCGTACTACAAAATGACGAGGAAACATTTCCAACTTATCTCACCTGGATACCAAGGTGAAGAGGTTGTTTAACTCTTAGACTGGGTGCACTGATGTCATCTGATGGTCACCTAGTGTGGATGTATTCAATACATAAGTTAGTAAACTTTTTGTACACCATGATGTTTCTTATGTACTGCTTAAAGGGCACAGGGAAGCTAGATGGGGAACACATGGACTGCGCAGTTGAATTGCACTGAATATCCTGTTTTGAAAAAAAAAGAGGAAAAATTTAGGTAAAAAAAAAAACTTCCCACCTGGATGACATCAATCTGAATCAGTTATTGGCAGGGAAACGGTTTCCTCAATCTAATATTCATAATAAACAATCTAACTCTTACACGGTTTCACTCTCGGAAAGAAATTTAAAAACACCCTTACCAATGAGCATATTCAGGAAGCTCCTGTACACATTTCAACACTATCTTCTCTGGACATGATTCTAACCAAACCTACTCAGGTAGCCAGACGATAACGTACGGTCTGGATTTCCAACAAACAAACATTCACGAATGAAACATCAAATGGCATCGACGAGCCTTCAATTGAATTCAAGCCTTTCCTCAGAAAGAGGCGTTTAAAGAAACTACTAAAGTATGGCAGCCATGGCAGCTTTTCATCCAACTGACAGACCCCTATCAGAGCATATCCATCGAGAGTCTCTTTGAAATTAGGAATATAAGAAGACCTACCTGTAGGTTTCCTGGCATGGATACGTTTGGTATATGCCACTCCCACCGCAAGAGTCCTAATTAATGGGCATACCTCTGCCCTCTTTCTCCCCTTCTATTTGCCCTGGCCATAGAGCCGCTCGCGGCCAAAATCAGACAGCATCATCCCGAAAAAGCACTTCGATGCTTCCTCCGTCCTATCCTCATATCATTGTATGCTGAGAATGTCACCCTCTATGTCAAAAACCCTAAACAAAATCTCAACCCGCTCCTCCGCGAAGTTGTTCCCTTTGGAGGGCTCTCCGGTGTCCATATTAACTGGGCCAAGTCTCAGCTGTTTCCGCTCTCAACCTCAGTGTGCAGTTTCCCCACCGATTACCCCATAGAATAATGCGATTCCGAGGTAACATACCTCGGGATACACATTACTACTGATCGTGAGGAATTAATGAGACTTAACTACTCTCACTCTCCTACTTGCCAGGCAACGGGTGGCCTGCAGGTGGGGCCGGGCTCCCAAGTTTAAGGACTGGATTGGGGACATGACATTCTGGCAGGACCAAACTTGCACATGTGCGGAATTACTCCCACTGTCGTCCCGTCCCAGAGATATCTGGGACCCACTTAAATTGTATCTCGTCGAGCACTCCTCCCAGACTGGTCCTGAAGCCCGATTACCATCCCCCCCTTCGGGTCATATACTCCCCATTGTTAAATAGATGCAGACTGGTATCTCTCACTTTGTGAATTTGGGGCATCGACTCAATGGAAGGAGCCATCAGGCACTGTGTCTACATACTTGAGATATGGCTGAAATCTATAAGTGTAGCGATTGCTTTATGTCTTCCTAATAGTTGATGGTCTTTGGGCAAAATGATGTACGTGGATGGGGTTCTGCTACTCTATGTAATACTGTTATTCTGCTGGTATGTATACCCTCACTGAGTATGAATGTGATTATTCTGTTTACTGCTATGAAATATTCTCTAAATAAATAAAAAAAGGAATACAAGAAGACAGATTGTATCATGTCAATTCTCTATCAAGTATAGCGTCAACATACAAAGATGTTGGATATCATTTTTCGAACAAAGTTACTACTGAAAAGGCCACCAAGAATTATGTGTATAATTCTTCAGATAAGCACAGAACTGCCGCTAACTCATTGAGGGGGGGGGGGGGGGGGAGACACTTTGAAGTCCATAACATTGACTTAATCCGTACACACACATATTTGAGAGCTAACATGATATTTTGAATCGGCAAAACATGAAGGCAGCTGGATCATTTTTATATTGTAAAATGTCCAACATTGATTCTGGTTCTCTACTTAGAGTTCAGATTTTACCAGTAGCGGCTGCTACCAGACGGGAGTGGTAAGGCGGGAGAACTAGAAAAATAACACTTCCCTTTATGCCGTGGATCGTCGCTCAGACGGGGACTGGGAGGGTTTGCATGTTTCTCACCAGGCTGTGTAATGCAGTGCATGCATGACTATTTGGACAGCTAAGTAGGGCCGGTCAAGCAGTCATGCCTACTTAACCACTTGGATGCTAAGGGGTGTGCTAGAATGACCATTGACTTTCCATTGAAATCAATGGAAACTCCATGACGAGCTGAGCTCGTCATGAGCGTCGAAGGGGTTAAGGAGTGAAAAACACTCCTTACGTGCTCTGCCCAGCCCGCCCCGAGAGCCACTGAATTCAATAGGAAAAATACAATGATAATAACGTTACATTATTATCATTGTATTTTTACTTTTGAGCGGTGAGGCGACGCTCCTCCGCCATAGCGGAAGAGCCGCCTCTGGTTTTTACAGCTGTGCTATGGAGATGTGTACATTAGACAAATAACATGGGTAAATGGTTCTCTCTCCCAAAATTTTAGCCAGGCGAGGAAATCTGGAGACATAGGGAATAACCTTGAGACAACAAAGCCAAAATGCCTGTATATTTTTAGAGACAATAGCTTTGCTGACTACGTTTTTACTGAATAAGAAAAATAATTTCAAATTGTCCTGATAACCAGAATCGTTTTGAAAATGTAACTATCAGTATTAAAGGTCAAAGAACGGCTAATCATAGTGTTGGGAGGTCATCTATCGCAATTGCGCAGAATATCAACACACTTGAACAGTCATCCTGTCCCTAACAAGAAATTTCATCTAGGCCCTTTATTTTAAGAGGGTCTTGAAATAAGCTTGTGGAATAACGCCCAAAATGAGACACCTATCTAATAATTTATAACATCACAACTCTGACAATGTTGACTTATAATGAGCGCTGCCTGTTGATTGCATTCTATGGCTGCTATATTGACTACAGCATGGTATTTGACACGATCAACCATTCGATCTTGTGGTCTAAGCTGCTAAACTGGGGAACTGACCACTCACTTCTCTATCTTATGAATGAAATGAAATGAAATGAAATGAAATTGGGTTTATAGAGCGCATGGCTGCCCTAGAGCGTCCCAGCGCTGGAACAATTAATAACAGAACACATGAGGAAGAAAATTAGGAGGCCTTGGGGAAAAGAAAAGTTTTGAGAGACTTTCTAAACTTCAGGTAGGAGGGTTCCTTCCGTAAGTCCCTGGGCAGGGCATTCCACTTTTTGCTGCATTCAGCGAGAACCGGGCTTTCCTCACTCTAGGTGTTATGGCCAGGTTTTCTCCGTCAGATCGAAGAGCCCGAGTCGGTTTATAAGGACAGATCAAACCCCTAACGGCTGGAGGGCCATTACCTTGGAGGGATTTGTAGGCAATACATAGTGACTTGAAGGAGATTCGCTCCTGGATTGGGAGCCAGTGTAGAGCTCTGAGCAAGGGTTTAGCTGAAGCCCATCTGGGAGCTCCCATAAGGAGCCTAGCTGCGGCGTTCTGTACTCGCTGTAAGATATTGATCGAGGCCTGAGGCGCAGCCAGGAGGAGGGCGTTGCCATAGTCTAGTCTGGCCAAAATTAGGCCCTGAATTAGAAGTTTTCTCGATTCGAAAGGAAGAAGGGGGAGGACTTTCCTTACAGCTCGCAGTAATCCAAAGCATCCTCCTGCCACCTTCTGTGCATGGGTCATGAATGTGAGTTGGGGTTCAAACCAAACCCCGAGGCTTTTGACTTTCTCCTTTGGGGATGGTAAGTCCCCCATACAAGGAGGCCAATGATCAGAGGACAAGGATGGAAGTGGGTGGCCCATGACCACAATCTAGGTCTTAGCTCCATTGAGTTTGAGTTTGGAGTCAGTCATCCATGAGAAGATGGCTGTTAGGCATCTTGATAGGTCGGATGGGTGTCCCCTTTGTTGTGACAGCGAGACGATAAGTTGTGTGTCGTCTGCGTAACTAATAGATTTGATCCCGAAGGGGACTACTGCCTCCTCCAACGGGGCCATATAAACATTGAACAGTGTGGGGCTCAGGGAGGAGCCCTGAGGCACCCCACACTGAAGGGGAATAGGTTTGGACATCGAGCCATTTTCCCAGATCCTAAACGATCTTCTCTCAAGGAAGGACTCCAGCCATCTGAGGGCTGACCCCGTGATGCCCAATTTGGCGAGGCGCTGGACCAAGGTTGGATGGTCAACGGTGTCAAATGCAGCGCTTAGATCCAGGAGGATCAGGGCTGCCGATCCCCCTGAATCTAAGATGCATCTTGCCTCTTCTTATTAAGGCTTTTAATGAAGACACATGGTTACAGATTAAATTATCTGACGGAAATTTTCTATCGCCAAAATGCATACCCAGAATGATCTAAAATAGGGAAGCATATTGGAACTTCTTTGGTTTTTATATTTCCGATCTTCACTCCTATCTTGATCATAAAGACAGTGTGCCACCAAAATAAAGGAAACATTTAATAACACATCTGGCCTATGCAGATGATTTGGTAATCTTCTCCCTAACTGTGAGAAGCCTTAAAATCGAACTATCAAGACTCTACAAATTTAATATGAACATTGTCTCGGTCCACCAAAGGAAACCAACAGTAATGTGCATCGGTAAACACAATAAGCAAAACCTATGGAAAAATCGGCTAGGCACAGATTGACAAAGTACGAACCTATGAGTATCTCTGTATAGACTTAGATGATAAATTAAAATGCTCTGCGTATTCGATCAAAGAGACAGAAGGCTGGGGTAGTAATCAACACCATCAAAACATTCACAAGAACCTATGGAGGAACGGCAATTGATCAATCAAAGTGTTCAATGCAAAAATACCTCCAACACAGCTGTTATGAGCACAGATTTTCAACTTAAGAACTATTTTGGTCATGAACACCATTTACAAGCAAGTAATATGATCCTTGTTCAATCTTCGGCAGGCAACCCCTCAAAGTATGATACGCCTCAAAATGGATATTCTGTCATTTTTAGCACTCCATATGGCTGAAACAAGAAATTATGTATGTGAATGCAGCAGAGCCAACACAGATTCCATCAAGCAGCTAATTTTTTTTTTAGAGCTAAATGCAAATAGGGGTCTGAACCTTTTAACATTAATGGAGGCACAAAAACTACCGCAGATAACTATTCTTAGCTTTATGCCCAAGGGCATTCAGAAGACAAAAATAAAGAACTTTATGTTGACCAGCAGCCATGAGGAAGACTTTCTAGGATCACTGAAATACGAACATGTAGGTTTGGTTTTAGATTCATATGCCACTGTAAGACCACCTTATATTACCTCAAATTTGAAAGTCATGTAAAAAGGATATTTTTGAGATTTAGATTGATGTATATCCCAATTTCCCACTTTGAAGGATTTTGGAATACATCCTGTCCTGGTTTATTGGGATGGGGGCTATGTGGCTGTAAGAATGAATATGTAAGCCATATCATTTGCCTGTTTCTAAAGCTCTTGGTCATTCGGAAGAAGTATCTACGGAAATATTTTAGAGAATTTAACGTAAAGGCAATAGGATAGGCTGTTAATTTTTGTCTTAGTGCTCAAGGTAATTTCTTTATTGGCAATCTAATTAAATTTCTTGACTCAAACCTATTTTTATCTTAAACAAGCTAGACAGAGTCGGTAACAATCTATTGGTCAATGTAAACAATTGTCTGCTTTTTTTTATAATGGTATTGTATTTTTCAAAGGGCAGGAGTAGATAATCGAAGTGGCTGTAAATTTCAGTTTTAAATGTACACAACAATTCTTTTATTATTCTGCAATCTTATCACATTTTTTGATCAATCTTATTTTTAACTTAAACAAGTTAGCCAGAGTCGGTAGTAAAACCCATTAGTAGATGTAAAATAGTTTGCTTTTTTATTGCATCGGAATTTTTACAAGAGTAAAGGTATTTTTTTAATAAAGGGGATATTAGATTTTCTTAAGTTTTATGATTCCTTGTATTCGTTGAGGAAGTGTTTACTTAAGAGCAAATATATTTTAGAAGCATCTCAGAAGGATTATGCTTTTTTAGTTCCCTTGGCCTCATCATTGTGAAAATTAAAACGTATGTGTATAGTTCGATATTGAGATCGCTTGATATTTATTAGCAAAGTTTTACATAGCGATGGCTAGCGCGGGAGGTATCAGAGCGCTTTACAAGAGGATCAGCAATCTACATGTTACATAATTACATCAATTACAGGAGCCAAGTATAGACATAGGAGAAAAACATGATTACACAATAATATGGGTAATTAGCGTGTAGTATAGCCAAGGCATACGTCTTGTAGGGAATGGAAGGTAGAGGGGGAATGGTAAACGGGGAAGGAATGCAGATAGAGTCAGACGGACCGGCAAGGGGGAAGAGTTATTCATGGGGAACAAAGCAGTCCAAGTGAAAGACAAACAAAAAAAGCGGGAAGACTACATCAGATGTCCGGCTGGGTAGGTGACGGCCGAGGGGGTGAACCAGAGCCAAACTCCACTATAGCTGCATAGGACAGCTACATATTATAAACCACATCACTGCTAATTTTCCATGCAGAAGACCTGTACACACACACAATCTAGTCCTGTGTTTAGATCATGCATTCAGATCTTAACATAAGATTTGAGACACCATCTTACATCCTGCTTCAGCTCTTGCTAAACCATGTTACGTCTGAAGTCTCTCCACAGTCTACCCTTCTCCACTGAATGAAAACTACAAAATGCTGAGATTTATTTTCGAGGTATGCCAGTTTTTAATTAGTTTATGTGCTGTGCTTATTCTTATTGAACTCTTTTGCATACCAGCAAGGACATCTTCTCCACTTGTCTCAGAGCTTATGAAACGCTTTGGGCTTAAGACAAATTGTACAGGCCACAGAGTCAGTCAAACCAATCCAATCTAATCCAAACTTAACTACATAGGTTCCGCTTTTGTTTTCTGACAGCATAAGTTACTGCTGTGCCAGAACATGCTTGTTAGAGATGTGGCCACCAGTTTCCACCCTTCAAAAAATTATGTTTTCAAGGGTCATCCAAGCCCCTCAAAATACAGCATAATTTAACTTAAGCGCTATGTGCTACAGTTGGTGTAAATTTAAAGGGAAGAGAACTCCTTGAACTGCGAGACAAGCAGGGATTATGGAAAGTTATATTATGCAGATTTGTAGAGCTCACTACCACCAGGTTATTCTGGTGCTGAGCACATGTGAGCCTAGATACACCTATGGCCTAATGGGAGGTTCGAAAAGCCAGGTCTTTAGCTTCTTGTGGGAGTCAATAAGTGAGGAGGAGAAGTAAGAGAAAACAACAAGGCAGAAGCGCTCTTCTCACCATGGCTACAGCCCATGTCAGATGAGCCCAGGGCAGATGAGAGACTAGTCATAATAGGAAAAGAAGACAGACTGAAGTGCAAATTCTCTAGAATTAAAAAGCCTGGAACAGGAGCGGCCACCCTGCACTGAAGTAGAGAGCCGTCATGATTTACAATTCACAACTACATATTGTCAAAATGAGTACTTAGAGGAATCATGAAAAGTCAATAAAAAGGACGTTTTTTTGAAAAAGGTAAATGCATTGAACACGTCAGATCACCAGACATACAAACTGAGAAGTGATGTAAACTACATCATGCATAGTGGAGGTGGACAACAGAGCAGTGGAAACTACCAACATGCAGGACATACACGTGCAAGACCGTATAGTTCAGCAAGCTACACCAGCCTCTACTGGCCACAGTGAAAAGCCTTTCCAAGTCAATCCAGGCAGAGTTGAATAACTAGACCTCTCACTTAGGAAGTTGTTTGGTAACAGCGGTTGTTAAGACTTCTTTGCTTTCCCTTAAGTTCACACCCGGCCTGTCATCCCTGCACCTTTGCTGTTTTCATATCTCATTGGTTCCTTCAGTCTCTACCCTTTTGGACCTTGATATTTGGTTTCATTATTGCCACGTGGGATCCCTGCTTGTAGACTTTTCCCTACCGGTGCAGGGGAGACCGTCCATTCTTATTAGTTCTTAAGGAAGATACTGTAGTGTAGTTCCTATATTACCAATAGGCTCTGCGCATTGGAATAATATATCCTATAGATGTGACGTAGGACTTATGTCGACTAGGTCTCCATCGAAGTTTATTAGACTTAATTGTGAGTGCCAGCTAGCTCAGAGGTCACTAGAAACTTTCTCGAATTCACAAGAAGGGATTTATTTTCTGACAACCGCATAAACATGACAACTTTGTTTCCCCAAGATAAAACTGATCTTCAGAGTCGTGGAAACAATAGATAGATATTTCACTCAGTCAATCGTGCATGCTTCGTTTCACCAGAGGTGCAGAGAAATAGGTAGACGGGCGTTTTCAATAAAAGGATTTATTGAACAGTCTTCTTTCTCAAGCATAAGAAATGAACTGCTTCAATCGTAAAACTGGATGCAAAATATAATGCATACAGTAGAAAGAGTAGAATAAAATAATACTGTAAGAGCATTGTATGGTTCCTAAACCATAGATAAATACATACATAAATAACAGAGGCTAAAAGTACTCAACTGGTGCTTCTAAAAATACGCCTACCCCGATGTACCTGACCTAAGCTTAGTACGAGGGAAGTAGTAAGTGAGGTGTAGCATAAATGTACTATTCTGTGCCAAGAATCTGTCCAAGATTTCTCTTAGGGTCTAATCAGCTCCGTACCTTGATTTGGAATGAAGAAGTTCGGGCTCAGGACTCGATTTCCCAACAACCCGCAAGGGTAGCTTGGAAACACTGGAGCTGGATTTCTCGGCAAGAGAAAAGACAGCGTCTCACTCAGTGCATCTGCTGGAGGGTCGGCTTCCTTCAGCACTTGCAGTAGCAGGGTGCGTCGGGCAAGTAGATAGTCGAACTGCTCCAAACCACCGTGTGTTTGCTATGGCAAGTGTGGGCATATTTATACCTTGAAGGTGCAGAGATTGACGTAAAGGTGGACATAATAACGTCATTAAAGACTCTCAGTTCTTTGAAAACTGTATGAGTTCTTGGACAAGTCTATTCTCGAGCAAGGGAAAATCCCTAGCTGCTGAAGCAGAGTTTTCCAAGTAATCGTAGATTTTCGGAACTAGTGGAAGTAACCCTGCCGAATTTGGACTGCATGAGCTATGTCTAAATATGGTTATGATTCTTATGCCTATATAAGGATATAGTGATTTATACCGATATAAGGGTATGAATCGGGAAAATTACAATAGGGTCCTAAAATGTTACACGACAATACCTTGTCTGCTTGGGGACTGGTCACAGTGTACCTGCACTCCATACCAAGTAAGTCTATTTCCTGAATTGTTTGATCTGTTCAGTGTGTATCTGTATTAGATCTTTCTTGCTCAAGATGTGCCCTACCTTTTTGGCAGGAGCGTTGCAGCCCTCACGTCCTGTTCAAGACGAAGTATCATTATCATTGGTTCTGACACTTCACTCCATGTTTTCCAACCACTTACCGCTGGAACAAAAGTGCTCTTTGTCTCTCCAAAACCCCGGTTTGCTTTGCTCGCGGGTACTCTACACTATGCTGCAGTCTCACTTAAGAGATAGGAAGACCCGCATGCGGAGGAGGGATTGACATGGATGTCCTGCAACAGAGTTTACAGGTCGAAACAAATTACTGGTTCTTCACTCCATAGGCTATTCTTTCTACAACATCCTTTGTTGACTCGTTGGTGTGGTTACACATAACCTTACACTCACTTGAAAAAGTTACAACAAGGTGTGCCTATCATTAAAACATCCTCGCCACTTCTCTGTGTGTCTGCATCCACATCTACAGTGTCTACATCAGTCAAGACCTCATGCAACCCCGTGCAATAAGTACATACATCAGGTCACATAAGAGAACTACTCAGAAATTATCAAAGAAACATTATTCAGGTCTTTTTTAGGACAACAACAGGCAGATCGAGGGCGGGGGGGAGGTCAAGCACAGAGAGGCCGTGGACGAGGGAGGCAAAATCAAACATGGCAAACCTTCTCCCTACGAGTCACCAGGAGCAGAGGACACAAACAACCCCAGTTCTAACTACATATGACAACAATATCGTGGTCAATTTATCAGACTACGTTCTCACACCCGAAGAGCACGAGGTGTTAAATAAAGGACTGGGCTTTGTCCCCACTCTGTCACATGATAGCTTTAAGTGCCGGAGTGAAATATGGGAAGTGTTGAGAAAAATCAAATTGAAGAAATTCTTTGCTGACAAACCTCATGACCCTCCCTCACTGTTCACCACGAATTTACATCGTCCTTCCACCTTCTGCCCAGTAATGAGCACTATTGGCCCAGAGGTAGCTGTTTTTGAAGAGAAGGTGTTGTCCGACATTGAACAACTGGAGCAGTGCGAGAACAAACGGAAACACTCTAACATGAGTAAAACCGAATGGATGGCAGTAAAATCATTGGAGAATAACACCTCGATAACCATTAAGCCAGCCGATAAAGGCGGGGCTGTTGTGGTACTTAACACGACTGATTATGAGACCGAGGTCTATCGCTTATTGGGAACACGAAAGAACTACCAACCACTCATGCGGGACCCTACAGCGGAACTCCTCGCGACAATCACAACACTAGCAACAGAGGCCAAAGAAAAAAAGTGTATAACGGCAAAGGAAATGGAGTTTTTAATCAATTCCAAACCGAGAACTCCAGCATTTTATATTGTACCGAAAATCCACAAGGCTCAGTCTCCACCACCGGGTCGCCCTATAGTGTCCGGTATCCAGTCTGTACTGGAGCCCCTGTCCCAATTCGCGGACTTCTTCCTTAGAGTGTGTGTCATCATACAAGCCTCATACATACAGGATACAACAGATGTGTTGAATATACTGATAAACATGGAATATGACACAGATCAACAATACTTAGTAACAATCGACATAGAATCATTATATACAAGCATACCCCAGGAAGCCACGCTGGTGGCAGCAGCGCGGGCACTGGAGGATAGAGAATGGTTCTATGATACACCGCCATCATTTGTCCTACAATGCATTGAGCTAGCACTGACTAGGAATTTCTTCCAATATAAAGACCAGTTATATTTACAAACATCTGGGACATCGATGGGGGCAAATTTTGCCCAGAGTCTAGCATGCATATATGTAGGGCAATTTGAGACTCATTATGTGTACCATCAGTCAAATCCGTTCCAGGCTCACATCTGCCTGTGGAAACGATTTATCGATGATGTCCTGTGTGTGTGGACCGGACCAGAGGTCAAATTGCAGGAGTTCCTCACATGGTTGAACAATCTGGACCCCTGCCTAAAATTCACATGGCACTATAACAGGCAGACAGCGGTCTATCTTGACCTTGATATAATAGCCCGCAACAATCTTCTCACAACCCAAGTACACAAGAAACCAACTGACAAGAACTCACTGCTTCATTACAACTCTTACCACCCTCGTGCACTCCGCGACAACTTACCGGTTGGTCAGTTTCTCCGATACAGACGGAACTGTTCCACTACACAGAAGTATGTGGAAGAAGCAGGTGAATTGAGGGACAAACTTAAGCAGCGTGCCTATCCAAAGAGAATTGTGAAATCAACCTGGAAGCGGGCATTAAACACCCCCAGAGAAGCACTTCTTAAGAGAGCACCTAAGGAAAGAGGAGATTGTCTTCCAGTGGTCACCACCTTCGACCCACTATCCTCCAAGATCCGAGGGATATTGAGAAAACACTGGCATCTGCTGAGCACGAGCAGCTTTAACATGCCCCCGCCTAGATTTGCCTTTAGAAGGTCTCAAAATCTGAAGGACAGATTGGTACATTCGCGACCTAGACAAGAAGGCGTAGCACCAGAGACACTAACCGGACATCATCCGTGTGGATGTTGCTCAGTTTGTAGCCTCACGAGCAAGACCAAAAGTGTCCAACTGATGAGCGGAAAAACATGGCATCTGAACAGCTTGACCAACTGCAACACGGCCAATGTCGTATATCGGTTGACATGCCCATGTGGACTTCACTACATCGGGCTAACATCCAGGAAGGCCAAAATCCGCATCCAGGAGCACCTCAGCACGATAAGGGCAGGACGACTAACAACAAAGTTAGTACAACACTACAAAACGGCGCATCACCAACCTAAAGAGTTATGCTGGGTGATCCTTGAGAGAATCAAGGGGGACCCTAGAACAATAGAAATGAGGCTAGCGTCAAAAGAAGCCCCATGGATCTACCAGGAGAAGGCAGACAAGATTGGTCTTAATGACCTTATTGAATGGAACAAATTATCTGCAAGATGAGTGAACAGTGGGCGATGGTCATCTGAGAAAAACTGCACCCAAGGGTGGAATATAGCAATGGAATATATACACAATAAGTAAACAATTAGATCTAGTATTTCGTTGCATGACACCCTTTTCTGAAGAATTCTCTTTCATCCAAAAAATCCTGGTGCGGAGGGTTATATATACAGCAGTGGCACTGATTATAATGCACAGCCATTTAGTTACTATGCCCAGTGCTAACACTCACCCTTGGTAATGACCAAATAATCCCCAGGCGCACATATAAATAGGCATGGCTACAGTACAACTGAGTCTACATTAAGCAACTAAGTGGGAGTATAAATATACATGTAAACACCTTCGCAAAGAAATATTGAAAAACGAGGCAAAAAAGAGCGTTATGTATAACATATAGTAACATCATAGACGAAAGTGAAGAAATCCCCACTCCAAGATGGCCGCCACAGTTTCGGAGGGTCACGTGATACGTGACATCACACGCTTATGTAGTGGAAGGCGTCGAGAATGTAGACTGTGATAGCGGGAACGGGAGCCCCTATTTTGAAAACATCGCCGACGAGAGAGGCGGTAAGGAGATAGCAATAATGGAGGGGGAGTCGACTGCGATTAGTTCCACCAAGGTATGTGTTAGAGGGGCTGAGCACATGCGATCGCCACCCGTAATCTAACTCCACGCAGAGCGGGATACGAGCATACTTAGTTTCGCCGGCAGTGTCCACAAAGTCACAGGGGTGTGACATAGAGCGGCACACTAGTGCCCTAAGTACCGCCGGCAGTTCACCATGAAAGTATAGGTATAGGACGCGATGGGAACAGGGCAAAAAAGCGGACCCGATGTAACCATTTATAAAATATAAGGGGTGACTGGGGACGGTCACTAATAGGGAATGAGCAATAATGAACTGTCTACAAACTTGCAGGTCGACGTGAAGCGACCATCATAGGCAATTATAAAGTGGACCACATACGTGGAAGAGGGTACGAAGAACCCTAGGTATGCCAGTAGGCACTGAAGTGAAGGTAATACCCCTGATATGTTCATGAAACAGTTGGATATAGATTTTACCTCGGAGGAGATGGGCTTGATACTAATGGATGTCACTCAATGTTTTTTCTGTCTTTGTCTGTGTGTATGTGTCACTGTGTCTACAGATATAACGGGTTGGCAGTGTCCAGCTGTGTCTGGCGATTGAATTACCCCCTGCCCTGAAGAAATTGCCGACCATTTCTGATAGGCAATGAAACATGTTGGCTTCTTATAATTCAAAACGAAGCACAACGGCAAGGTTTTGGTTTTAGCGGGAGTAGATACCCGGCATGGAATAAAGTTGTTCAATCAGCTAGGGTTATCTAACTTCATTTTTAATGTTGATCTCGCTGAGTAGCAGTGTTGATCCAATAGGGGGTAGATGCACAAGAGTGCTATAGGGATACACATCTTTAGGTTGATTAGGATTTAATTTGATATATCTTGTTTTCCATCTTCTTGTTTTTTGTTTTCTGGTGGGAAGGAGCCGATGATGAGAAAAGGAACACACTGACGAGAACCGGTCAGTAGTTCCCAGGTGGTTGCTCCCGTGAGGTTCCTACCCGCCACCCACACATTTTTCTTTTTTCTTTGATCATTTCTGATTAGTTCTCTTATGTGACCTGATGTATGTACTTATTGCACGGGGTTGCATGAGGTCTTGACTGATGTAGACACTGTAGATGTGGATGCAGACACACAGAGAAGTGGCGAGGATGTTTTAATGATAGGCACACCTTGTTGTAACTTTTTCAAGTGAGTGTAAGGTTATGTGTAACCACACCAACGAGTCAACAAAGGATGTTGTAGAAAGAATAGCCTATGGAGTGAAGAACCAGATTGGTGTGATTATAATGTTATGAGTGGAGGGTACCTGTGTTCTATTTCCCCTCTAAGCTCCTTTTGTGAGAGAAACGAAACAAATTACTAACAAATGCCTTATGATACTGTAAAAAGGTGCAGAACTTGCAAGAGTATGGCTGTCATCTTAAACTGGATATTGAGTTTGATGAAATGGGAGTTATTGTGCCATCTGACATTCTATGAATGATGTTCTGTTAAAGTTTATCTAACATCTGACTGACGCTCTAAAACAGCAATAGCTGCAGCGTATGACCCAAAGCCGCTTTCACTAATATGAATATAATGTATTAAAAAAGAAAAAAGAAAATGTGCCTTGGTATAATTCAGTCACAGCACTCCAGGGGATGGTTTAAACAATGCTTAAACATGGGTGACAGGGAGTAAGTACTGCACAGTTTACCATTCACATTGCGTTTTGTGAATCACCGAAAACTGGTAAATCTATGCACATTCCAGAGGAAAGAGTACTACATCATTTTTATTACCCGTACCATCGACTTTTCCTTAGGATAGATATACGCGTTTAGAGCCCCACCTCAAAACAAAAAAAGATCTGTGGAATCATCTGCACTGATGGGTGTTTTATACCGACACTCACGAAACTGCGCAGGGAGTGACAGAAACAACTTAAAACTAACTGGTATTTCCGGTCTGAGCATCTGAAATGCGGTTACGAAAAAAGATGAAAGTTTACAGAAGGTCACGTTTTCCTGGGTACTGTTTAGTCTGTGATCTCGGGCAGATTTAAAAATGGAATACAGGGAGCAACAGACAGGTTTTTATCAAATGAATGTTCTTAACATTCTTTAAATAACTGCTAACTAAACCTGTACAGACCCAGTTAAGTAGATCACACGACTGCAAATTTTACGTGATGCAAAGCGGCCGTTACAAAGCACGTGACAAAACTGCCGCAGCACATCAACTATGATCTAGGTTTACAAGGAGTGAAGGAATTCAGGTGAAATGTGCTCAAACTGCTTCGGTTACCTAACCTGTATATACAACAGCCTTTTCCTCATTGTGTCAACAAGCAACGTCTTTCAAATGCAACAGATCCGCCAATGCACTTACACAGAAAATGCGTGCCAGGGTAATATGAAGGTTGCAAAGGTCATTTCAAGGTGCCATGCAGCTCAGAGCCATTGCTTTTAGTGAGACATCAGACATAAAATGTACCATCACTGACAACATCCCAGTGACGAAGTGAGAGTACATATGATGAAAGCAGTGGATGAGGAAGATGGCGGAGTTTGTAAGTGGCGATACTTTACGCTGAGAACAGAGGAAAAAGCGAAGAGAAGAGACAGATTTGGAGAAACGTGGAAAATGTTAAGTGAGATGGAAGCAGGAGAGATTGCAGAGTGATAACGAGAGAAGGTAATAGAAAATTAGGTTAAAACATTTTTTTCCCCAACTAATATGAGGGCTATGGAGAGTTTTGAAGAAGCGAATAGATGAAAGCAGTGTTGTGTACACACCTGCATCTTTAGTGCACCGGCCTACATCACTACCTGAGGGGACCCCATGCAGAAGTCCTTCTGCAAAGCTCTAGATAGACACTGCCACCCCCTGCTACAGCTCATCTCCTCTCTTGTCTGTCGGTCGCCGCTTCCTTCCACCGGCCCGTGCTGACCCACTTCAGCATCTATATTGTGCCTCATCCCCCCTTACCTCAAAGGGGTCCAGTTCCCGTCACTGTGGGCAGTTGGGCCTTCTAGGCAGCGATGGTTGACTACTCTACCTTCACTGGTGCTGGAAGGTGAGTTACGCTGCTTGCCTCCAGCTCTAAGGGGCAGTGCTAGGAAGAGCTGTGCAGAGGTGGGCAGTGTTAAGGGATTGTAATTTGCCTTCAAATCAATTGATGCTCCTGGTTCTCGATTGAAATGAAAAACCAGATCACAAAATAATAAAAACAAAGATCAGCAAAAACAGAGTCCCTACAGGCCATTCGGTCTTCAAGTCTCTTCCATGCTCCCGGACTGCTAGATGGTCCGCATACGCCAGCCGGAATAAGAGGGTTCTCGCAACTTTCACTCTTCTCAGTTTCAACCCCAGTTATTTTTTCAGTAGGGATCGGAACACCAATAGCAGACTCAGGAGACACTGAAGATGCCCAGGCTATGCTGGTAAGGATCCACCAGATTTAAAAGATTTGAGTACAACTGCATTTTAACAGTTATCCATGTCAGACTTCTTCTGGGTAGCATTCCCATTCCAAAACCCTGGAGAAAACAACCAGCAAACTAATGCCGATGATAACTTACTACTCAAGGAATCAGCGATATTTACAGCTACAGCAGTTATTCAGTGTCCCCAATCCACAATCATTTTCTGTCTCGGGGAATGCCTTATGTAAAAGACCTTATGTTAGACCAGGAGGAAGGGGGACCAGGAGGCACCATTGTAAAAGATCCTAAGAACCAATCTAACCAATTAAGCGTCACTGAATAACATCTTTGACTCATTTTTGAAGAGCTAAATACAAACAGATTAAAAGGGGAGTCTGAATCTTTTAACATTAATGGAAGCACAAAAACTATTCCAGATAACTATTCTTAGTTTTATGCCCAAGGGCATTTGAAGACACAAATAAATTACTTTATGTTGGCCAACAGCCATGAGGAAGACTTTCTAGCATCACTGAAATACAAACATGTTATGTTAATAAGTCTTCTATAGCGCTCTGTTACCCTGAGGTGTCCTGGCGATGATGTAGATTTGGTTTTAGATTCATATGCCACTGTAAGACATCCATATATTACCTCAAATTTGAAAGTCATGTAAAAATGATATTTTTGAGATTTAGATTAATGTATAAGCCAATGTCCCACTTTGAAGGATTTTGGATTACATCCTATCCTGGTTGATTGGGATCAGGGCTATGTGGCTATAAGAACGAGTATGTAAGCCATATCATTTGCCTTTTTCCAAAGCTCTTGGTCATTCGGAAGAAGTATCTACAGAAATATTTTAGAGAAGTTAACGTAAAGGCAATGGGAGAGGCCTTCAATTTTGTCTAAATGCTCACAGTAATTTCTTTATTTGAAATGTAATGACATTTCTTGAATCAAACCTATTTTTATCTTAAACAAGCTAGACAAAGTCGGTAACAATCCATCAGTCAATGTAAACAACGGTCTGCTTTTTTTATATTCGTATTGTGTTTTTCTAAGGGAGGGAGTAGATAATAGAAGAGTGTTGTAATTTATTCCCCTTATTGGTATGTCCCATCACCCCTCCCTTATTTACCCTGTTGGTATGGCCGGCCCTGAGCTTGCCATGGAATGTTGAGAAGCTCTCCAGTGAGGAGAGTGGATGATTAATAAACAGACCTATTAACTCTGCTTTGGGTCTCTGGATATTTCTTAATAACTTCAACATTGGCGACGGACCTGCGCAGGGGGCAGGAGTTAATCATCTCCCCTTTGAGTGCTCTCTCCATACAAAACCTTACAGTGGAAGTGAAGATTTCAAAGAAGTTTTGGACCAGTGGACACCATTGGAAACGTTTCAGATGCTTTCGGAATGTATGCTGTGCTCCTCATCAGTGTTTTCATATAACCGGTTTCTGCTGTTATCGTTATTATCCGCTTCTTGTGGAGGTGAGAAAATGCATCCTGTGTGACTCTGGGTGTTACCAACTTCATATGACTGTGCTAGTGCCTATTCACCGAGCGCTTAACTTCTGGGCTGTTGCTATTTAGCTATTGGCTGCGAACTGCATTTCTGGTGAAAGTAATCGGGGGACTGTTCTATTTAACCGAGCAAATCTGGGTTGAAATAAAATAGAACCTACCATGCTCGAGGAGAAGCTGCGCTGTTTGGATGTCGTGCTGCTCGCCTGTGGTGTCGCCTGTCTTAGTTCCTGTAGTTGGCGACCGATCTGCGGTCCTGTGTGAAGAGCGACCGAAGTGCGTGTGGAGCCGGGGAAGGTCACTCGTCATCGTCTTTTCGCATTCCCACGCTGTGTGTGGATTCAAGGGTGCTCCACGATCGTATCAGTACAGCTGCTTTCAAGTGCCATTGAGTGGATGAGCTGTGGAACCGGGAGTTCTGTCAGCGTCTGGATTTCCTGTTAACTGAAGCGGGGAGGGTCCCGGCGCGCCAACAGCAAAGGGCCGGCTTTTCTTGTGAGGAACTTAACTCTTTGTTACCTCAGCTGCTGCCTGCTTCGCGATTTCAGCCTTTCTGGTTTCATCGTTTCTAAAGACAGCCGAGCCACCTGACTGTTCTCTGCTGTCGTGTGGATGAATTTACATAGATTTCGTATTTAAAAAAAAAAATTTTTTATCCCTTATTACATTTTACCGTTTGAAGTCTATGTTATTTTAGAATTTGTTCTTTAAAAGAAGTGCTAGTTGTGATTACTTTGCCTTTTATTCCTTTTAGCATATTGTACCTCTTTTCTCAGGGTGTAATTGAGCATAGTATTAATAATGGCCGCAGCAAGCATGAGTCAACCCCCGCCTTTTCTGAATGAGTTAGGTGAGCCTGAAATAAGTTGGAAAGAGTGGGTGAAACTTTGAGTCTTATTTAATTGCTGTAGGTGGAGAAAAGTACAAGCCTGAAAGGAAAAAACATTTTATTACACAACTTGGGAAGGCATGGGCGCAAGGTATATGAGTCTTTACCCAGGCTAGATCAGGAAGGACAGGAGGAAACAGGAGTGGATGAATATGAGCAAACTATGGTAAAATTAGAAGAACACTTTGGAGACAAGGTAAATGTGGTGTTGGAACGCCATAAGTTTTTCAAGAGGAGTCAGGGGAAGCAGGAGTCTGTACAGAATTTCATTGCTGCTTTGTGGGGTTTAACGCAGTTATGTGAGTTTGGCAGTTTGACAGAGTCCCTTATTTGGGACCAACTTGTAAGATGTACTAATAACCCCCGCATCCAGGAAAAGTTATTAGCGAATAACCCTAGTTTAAAAGAAGCTATTGAAATAGCCAAGTCTGTTGAATACACAGCCAGATGTATTAAGGAGATGAAAAATGGGGAGGAGGTAGCTCTTATAAAAGATGAAGAAGAGGTCAGTGAAGTATGTAAGATAAGATCTAAGGATAATCCCAGCATTAGAGGAGAGACCAGAGAGAGAGGACCGAAATGCTACAGGTGTGGTAGTAATAATCATTTTGCTACTTTTTATCAATGCCCTGCCAGGTTTGTCACATGCAAAAAATGTAATAGGAAAGGACATTTTGCGAGAGTATGTAGGGATGGTGAACAATTTTCAAAAAGTGAGAGCAAGAGTACAGAGAAGATTACAGCCAGGGAAGTGAAGTGCATAGGACCAAGAGTAGAGAAAATATTTTACAGGTAAAAGATATATATGGGACTGTAAATGCCATGTCTTCCTCGATGGCCAATGTGTAGAAACGTATGCAGATTCTTGCTCTCCTTATACGTTACTCAACAGAGATGATTTTGTCTGCATGGAAAATTGTAATGTCAAACAATTGAAAATGCCTGATATTTCTCCTACAGGGTATAACAAGGGGAAAATACCTTTGGTGGGCATGAAAAATGTTCAACTACGTTTTAAGGACAGAGAAACTTTTGGTCCAGTGTATGTAGTAGAATCAGGATCCAATTTGTTGGGTTGGGTTCACCAAAAAGAGATGGGAATCATCCTACATCCTAATAGTCCAGAACAGGTGTTACTTACTGACAAGTACCAGGAATGTGGTAACATTTGTGAGGAGTTTGGGCAATTATTCAGAGATGAGCTTGGGTGTTTGCACATGTTCCAGCATAGAATAAAATTGAAGTATAATGCGAAACCAGTCGTACATAAACTTCGCCATGTACCCCTGAAGTTGAAGGCACCACTAGAGGAGGAATTGCGCAGACTGTGTGAGTTGGAGATAATACAACTTGTAACCTGCACTGAGTGGTTGGCTCCCATTGTCATCGCGGCCAAGGCCAATGAAGAGGGTATTCGTCTCTGTGTGGATTTGCGCAGCCTAAATGACAGTATATGGGTAGAAAGACATCCTTGCCCATAATCAATGAAATGCTGAGTACCATGGGTCCTGCTAAGTACTTCAGTGTGATCGACCTCTCTATGGCTTATCACCAAATAGAACTCCATCCAGAGTCTAGGCCCCTCACGGCATTCATCACCCCAATAGGAGCGTTCATGTTCAAACGGATGCCTTTTGGCCTGGCATCTGCAGCAGCTATTTTCCAGAAGGCGATGCAGAAAATTCTAGAAGGAGTGAGGAACACCATGTGTTTCCAGGACGACATCCTAGTATACGGGCAGACTGAGGAAGAACATGATGATGTCGTGAGACAGGTGTTCAGCAGACTTATGGAGGCAAGCCTGACTCTGAAAAAGGAAAAATGTAAAATAAAAGTGAAGGAGGTAGAGTATTTAGGCCACAAAATTACAGAAGAAGGATTCAGGCCGAAAAGCAGTTTAATCCGTGCGGTGAAGGAGGCACCCAGCCCCAAAAACAAGGAAGAACTTAAATCCTTTTTGGGGCTTTTAGAATATATGTCAAAGTACGTGGACAATTTTTCAGCAAAGTGTGAGTCTATGAGAGATTTGATGAAGAAGGACAAGGATTTCCTGAGGAACAAGGAGCATGATGCTGCGGTAAAATTGTTGAAAGAGGAATTGTTAACCTCCCCAGCATTAGGAACTTTCGATGCCTCAAAGAAAACCATCCTTGCAACAGATGCTTCCAACAAGGGCCTGGGAGCAACCTTAATACAAAAGGATGGTAAAGAGGAGAAAGTCATCGCGTTTGCCTCCAGGAGTCTCACTAGCCCACAAAGGAACTACTCCGTAATCGAAAGGGAGGCCATGGCCTGTTTCTGGGCTGTCAGAAATTTCAAATTTTTCTTGTGGGGTTTAAGGTTCACCATCTGGACAGATCATAAACCCCTCACCTTCATATTTTCTGTGAAGGGGCTAGAGAATTGTACTTCTCGCATCAGCAGATGGATATTGGGTCTGGAACACTATAATTTCAATGTGGAGTATGTGCCTGGAAAAGAAAATAAAATCGCCGATTTCCTTTCAAGATCACCATTACCAGAGGTGGACGAGAAAGAAGATGCTCTTGACAGTCCGGTACTTATGATGGAGACGCCTGCCATCACAGAAGAAGAGTGGGAAACGGAGACTAAAGAAGACAAGGAAATGATTGCCCTGAAGGAATACATGGAGAAAGGATGGCCGAGCAGGAAGAGCGAACTTCGACCCATTGTAGAGGAACATTGGGAAGTGAGGAATGAACTAAGCCTCATCAATGAAAGAATCTATCGCAACCAGAGAGTGGTTCCACCCAAGAACCTCAGGAAGAAGGTCATTGAATTGGCGCATGAAGGCCATCTTGGGCGTAGCCTTACTAAAGCCAGAGTTAGGTCCAGCTACTGGTTTCCCTGGATGGATGCCATGACCGAACAAGCTGTTAAGGATTGCGGTTCAGAAAAGGGGGTGGTGATGAACAGAGTGTCTGAATTAAGCAGACCACTCTTACCCAGTCCAAAGATCAGGGCTTGATCCATCACCCGGAAGCTTGTCTCCTTTCTGGTGAAGAATTGGCTTGGTAGTTTGGTCTGCCCTGTTCCCATGATGCACTGAGCCAGGGACCGACTAATTTGCATATAGCCAGGTTCTGAGCTGGGATGGGGCAATGAGCTAAATAACGGTGATGGATCAAGCCCTGATCTTTGGACTGGGTAAGAGTGGTCTGCTTAATTCAGACACTCTGTTCATCACCACCCCCTTTTCTGAATCGTTAAGTATTGCGGGGCATGTGCAAAAAGTGATAAATCAAAAACAATTCAAAAAGCTCCATTATTCCCAGTAGAAGTACCAAGTAAACCATGGAGCGAGCTGGCTATGGACATTATTGGCCCCATGCTTGACTTAGGAGAAAAGAAAAAATTCATGCTGGTTTTAATTGACTACACATCCATTGGATCAAACAAAATTTGTCCACTCTGTCACCACGAGGACAGTGATTGAGTTTTTAAAAGGAGTATTTGTGGAGGAAGGCATACCAGTGACTCTGGTTACGGATAATGGCGTTCAGTTTTGCTCTGATGAAATGTGTACTTTTCTCAAAGGTTTGAACATTAAACATGAAGCCACCGCTTTATACTGCCCAAAGGCCAATGGGCTGGTGGAGCGAGCAAACAGAATCATCAAGGAACACACCCAATTAGCTGCAACCAATGGGCATGATGTGGAAGAGTCTATTAGGAAGTGTCTGTGGGCCTACCACACCTCTCCCAATAAGGTCACAGGCATCTCTCCTTTTGTGGCACTACGTGGACGGGAACCATGCACCAAGTTTAATCCTAGTTGGATGAGTGGGGGTGAACCAAGAGTAGTGGATCAGGAAGCTAGGGCAGAGAAGGTTCGTCTCTACCAAGACAAGTACAAGCTGTGGTACGATAATAAGTACGGGGTGAAGGATCCCAAGTGGGAAATAGGTGACATGGTACAAGTCAGAAGGAACACCAAGGTGGGAGCCACCCAAAGTAAATACTACATTCCATGCAAAATTGCCAAGGTGCTTAAGAATGTGGTTCAATTTGAAAATGGTCAATGGTGGAGTTTTGACAAGATTTGTAAATGTACATAACTTTCCTGTTCTCTTATTGCTTTTCCTCTATTCATATGATATGTGCTAACCCACCATGGTGGGACCAGTTTTATCCTGTGTCACCCTATGGAAGGGAGATGTGTTGTAATTTATTCCCCTTATTGGTATGTCCCATCACCCCCTCCCTTATTTACCCTGTTGGTATGGCTGGCCCTGAGCTTGCCATGGAATGTTGAGAAGCTCTCCAGTGAGGAGAGTGGATGATTAATAAACAGACCTATTAACTCTGCTTTGGGTCTCTGGATATTTCTTAATAACTTCAACAAAGAGGCTGTACATTTTTGTTTTAAATATTCACAGTAATTCTTTTTTTATTCTGCAATCTTATCAAATTTCTTGATCAATCTTATTTTTAACGTAAACAAGTTAGCCAGAGTCGGTAGTAAAACCCATTAGTTGATGTAAAACAGTTTGCTTTTTTTATTGCATCTGGATTTTTATAACAGTTAAGTGTTTTTTTTAACAAAGGGGATATTAGATTTTCTTAAGTTGTATTATTTATTGTAATAAATGTTTTATACAGTACAGTTACCAATACTACTCACTGTCAATAAAAGAGGGCCCAAGACACTGGCAACAAGCCACAACCCCACTGTCATTTAAACTGGGTTGGGGGTCTTTCTAAATGGTAGGAGGCTGATTGTTGAGCGGTTATTCCACAGGTGCTATGAATATGAAGGGCCCCTAAACACAATTTGCAATGGGTGGGTCACACACGTTATTTAACACTATGGAGAGGGGGAATTTAATTGGCAAAAGGATGGAAGGGGAGCAGAAAAGGGACGAATCATTTGTTCCACTTCTCCCGTGTCGGTTAAATTGCTTCTTTTATTTGTGTTATCCAATGTTTTTAAATTTCAATATTAAGTTTATTTAATTAAACTGGCTTCATTAATAATCATATGCATGTATATATTTCAAGAGAGAAACATAAGTCGACTATTAATGTGCAAAAATAACATGCTTGATAATCTGCTTACTTGTGACATGTAGAATGCAGAGTTTGGTAGGGCATTAACAGTAGGGAATTAAGAATAGCGGTAAGGTCTTGGTAATAAACTTGGTGAGGTAAGAACATTCACCAGTTTTGGTGTAGCGCAGCCCTCCAGTGACACGTGCTTCTTCCAGGTCTACGTGCTATCTGTAGGTTAGGGCTGTGTGATACCAGTCTTTTCTTTTCAAATGATCGTGATGTGGCCTGGATGTGTTTGTGAGGTACACAATGTTTATGGTATTGCAGAATCCCTAGACATGAGTCGCATAAGTCTGCTTTACTCTGTGCTAATTGTTTGCACTTGTGTCTCGTTGGTCTCTTGGGAGACCCCATGAGGTTCCAAATTCTCCTGCCAGGACTTGCGGAGATCGAATAGTATTGCATCCCATGCTGCTAGCAGCTGCAATGTAAGTAGCCGTATGGTGTCTTCACAGCGTACAGCTATGCTCTCTGCCTGGGCTCAGCACACTAGGGATTGAAACCAGGCTTTAGTGGCTGGGGTTTCTGGGGACTTCCAACATCTGGTGATTATACACTTGGCTACAATGAGCCCGAGACCTTTGAATTGGGATGTCACTTTGTATTTTTTGGACCTCTGGTAAAGGTCCAGGAGGCACACCTCCAAGGTACACTCCACTGGACGACCAGTGCACTGTGTTAAGTGCATTGTGACAGCTTCCCAATAAGTGGCAATTGTAGGGCAGGTTCATCATATGTAGGAGGTCTCCGCCAACTAGTCCACATCTGGTGCATTGGACATCATTACGACCAAACTACTGATTCATCTTAGCTGGTGTCACGTAAGCCCTTTGCATTATGAAGTAATGAATGAGACCGAACCTGCCGTTCAGAGGAATATGTGTGGGTCCTTCTAAGATGGTCGTCCATTCATGGTCAGTGCAGTGTTGCTGTAAGTCTGCGCCCCAGTGATGCCTAACTGAAGCCAGTGGGTTTGCCCCGTGTACTCAACCTGAGTTTTTTCATGACACATTACATTTTTCAAAAATAGCATTTCTATCGGTGCCATTCCAATAATAATACTGGATGTTGCTGCTAGTGATAGTTTTTTATTTGCGTGACAAAGTATTTCAGCTTATAAGGATCTTTACTGCTGGTTCGGCCTATTCTCATAATGAGAAAAATTGCTTGTTTACTCTCTCCCACATATCGGCCTCCTGGGCATTGGTTATGTAGCATGAGAAATAAATTGGATGATTTGCAATTGTAGGACCCTGGTGTGTGAATTAATTGGTGACCTGGGATTTGTAAGACGATCCAGTACATATGTGTTGGTAAGTTTTCTAGCTGCAACTTCAAACATTTCACAGTGCAACAAACGATTACCACCCGAGAACAATATCCACGATCTCAATACCCCAGGGCTAATTTATACATATTCAAGGTTCATTCAACTTCGACTCAGTCAATGCTGTTTACCTCTTGCAAAACACAAAGTTTTCAGTAAGTGCCAGGGACCATACTGGCATTGCGAACCACATGCATCGATGCTAATATTGCATGTCAAGCCTTGCATGAGGTGCATTAGCAGGGCAGCAGTGTAGTAGTTTTATTTCTGAAAAAGCCATCTGAGAATCTGCAACTTAAGATCTGCAGTTGCTTGTTAAGTTTTTTCCAACAAATATTCATCATGAGAATTTGCCTTGTGTGGCTGGGCCTACTGCATGCAACAGGCATGTATCAGTCAAAGGGAGTCTCGTGAAGCAACTTTCATTGACCCTTGTTTGATTTGCGCCTGTCGGGCACTAGGCCGAGTCACCCAAGTGGGGAAGCATTTTTAGCGGAACAAGTGGGAAAAAACTGGGTGGTAGGAATTCTGTGGACCTTTGAGGTTTCCAGAAGTTTACGTCACAGAACTGTAAGGAAAATGTGCGTGGTTAGGCAAAGTTTGAGGTTTGCAGGGTATTGTGGGTAAGAGAATGTTGTGAGATCCACCAGAGGCACTCCACCTTGGACCCCCTCCGGATGGCTAGTTTGCAAGGTGGTAGGAATTATGCGAGTCCTTGAGGATTCCGTACTTTCACATGGCAAAAATCCAAGGAAAATGTGCAATTTTAGTCAAAGTTTGAGACCTGCAGGACATTGTATGTACGAGAATGACCCAGGATCCACACGACACTCAATTTTGGACTGCCTCAGGTGTTTTGTTTTCAGAAATGCCTGGAAATGGTAGGTTTCCGCTCATGGCAGCTGACCTGAATCCAAAAAGTGCAGCCATTCAGCATAGAGGTAGGATGATATTGGAACTTAGACCAACTTGGCTACCCATATCTGTATTAATAAAAAAAAAAAAAATAATAAAAAAAAAAACACCGCACTGACATCCAGGATCCCCTTTCCAGTGATACAGCTCCCTCCTGAATCAGATGCTCGGGGAGCTAAGATAGCCATCCTAGCACTGATGCAGCATAAGTGAAATGAGCCAATCTGCTCATTTCACTTTTGTTTTCTCTAATGACGTCAACGCACCATGAGCATTGATCATCATTGCAGGCAAAAAAAAAAAAAAAGAGGAAACAGGCCTCAGGTGCTGGGGAAGCTCTTCCCCAGCTCCCGAGGCTGAAATTAATAAAAGGAAATCCCTCTGGTGGTCACACCAAAGGAATTGCCTCCTGCCATTGGAAGGATGGGCTGGAGCTGTCCTCCGCATCGAAGCGCTGGACTGCTCCAGCACGTCCTCAGCATAGAAGCTGTTACAGCAAATAATAATTTATACATTTCACATTAGATAGATAGATAGATAGATAGATATATATATATATATATTCACTGAAAAAACCATAGGTTATAGACCATATATAGTTAGGAATTTGCATTTACAAAACCTTGAAAATTCACTGAAAAAACCATAGGTTAGAGACCATATATAGTTAGCTGGACATTTTATTGACATAAAACCAATGAAATTCCATATATAGTTAGTTGCACTAACTATATATCGCGCACCCGCAATCCACTGCTGATGATGTCACATATTACATCATTCATG
Organism: Lissotriton helveticus; assembly: GCF_964261635.1. Classification (NCBI taxonomy): domain Eukaryota; kingdom Metazoa; phylum Chordata; class Amphibia; order Caudata; family Salamandridae; genus Lissotriton; species Lissotriton helveticus. The sequence continues at coordinate 1,109,776,629 of NC_136059.1, forward strand.
ACATGGTCAGTGACATCACTGATGACTTCACTGATGACATCTCAAATGACATCACTGATGACATCATCTAGTGTCTGTGTGTTTTTGTAAAGTTTAAATATGTTTTACATATTGAAGAATGAGTGGATGTATGGAAGACTGAGTGTGTGTGTGGCTGGCTGGGAGGTGTGTGACTGTGCATATCAATGTGTACTTGTATCAGTGATTGTATAAGAGTAAGTATGTGTTAGTATATGTGTGAAAAGTATGGTGTTCTGTGTTTAACTGTATAGATGAGGAAATCGAAGTGTGATTGATTCTTCACAGGACTGACTAGGTGTATGAGTGCATATGATAGTGTTGTAATAATGAGTGACTGTATGTATGAGTGATTGTATGGGTGAATGAGTGAATGTGTGTGTAGACGTAGGAATCAGTGAGTGCGTATGTAGTAACTGGTATTGGTGTGTCATGATGTCATCAGTGATGTCATTTGAGATGTCATCAGTGATGTCATTTGAGATGTCATCAGTGATGTCATCAGTGATGTCACTGAAGTATGGTGTTCTGTGTTTAACTGTATAGATGAGGAAATCGAAGTGTGATTGATTCTTTACAGGACTGACTAGGTGTGTGAGTAACTCCATGGATGAGTGGCAGTGTGTGAGTGTCTGCATAGGTGTATGAGTGCATATGATAGTGTTGTAATAATGAGTGACTGTATGTATGAGTGATTGTATGGGTGAATGAGTGAATGTGTGTGTAGACGTAGGAGTGAGTGCGTATGTAGTAACTGGTATTGGTGTGTCATGATGTCATCAGTGATGTCATTTGAGATGTCATTTGAGATGTCATCAGTGATGTCATCAGTGATGTCACTGACCATGTCATGAATGATGTAATATGTGACATCATCAGCAGTGGATTGCGGGTGCGCGATATATAGTTAGTGCAACTAACTATATATGGAATTTCATTGGTTTTATGTCAATAAAATGTCCAGCTAACTATATATGGTCTCTAACCTATGGTTTTTTAAGTGAATTTTCAAGGTTTTGTAAATGCAAATTCCTAACTATATATGGTCTATAACCTATGGTTTTTTCAGTGAATTTCATTGGTTTTTTAAAAGCTAATATCTATAGCTGTAAAATATATTCTTTATTACGTGACGTATCACGTAGCCACGTGAGACGCCTCATGACGCGTCGCATAACCGTGACGTATCGGCTCTGCAGCACAAACAAAACCCGTAACGTAAGCGTGCCGGAGCACGCTTACAGATATATATATATTTTTTAACCTTAATTAGACAAAATCTACACGTGCACATATCTTGAGGCCTTGCAAAGGCACATCAAACAAACAGTCCCTACAATTTTGCCAAGTTTGCTGGAAATCTATTCCCTTAATTTTTTTTGTACTGTTTCTCTTGGTTTTCCCCTTGTTACGCTTACCGGGACGCTACCCGGTACGCGAACCGGACGCTCCAAAAACACAAGATGGCGGACTCCCGCTACGCTGCCGGTTAGCTGCCCTGTTCGCGTACCGGGAAGCGCCTCTACCGCGAAAAATCGCGGGGGACTTTAATATCCCCCTCATCAATCCTAGGGGGTCAGGAGGGGTTTACCTTGCCCCCTTTCCTTCATTTCCCCCTTCTTTTTTCACCACATCTTGTCTCTCGAACCTACCGAGAGACAAGATGGCGGCCGCTCCGGACTGTTTACAATGTTGACAGCTATGCTGCCGGTTAGCTGCCCGCTTAGCTGCCCGGTGAGCTGCCCGGTTCGCGTACCGGGACGCTCCTCTACGGCGTAAAATCACAAAAAAAAAATTGGTTATTATTTTTTGCCCCACGGGGCACTTTAATATCCCCCTCATCAATCCTAGGGGGTCAGGAGTGGTCTACCTTGCCCCCTTTCCTTCATTTCCCCCTTCGTTTTTCACCACATCTTGTCTCTCGATCGTACCGAGAGACAAGATGGCGGCCGCTCCGGACTGTTTAGAATGTTGACAGACACCGGAGAGCCAATCAGCTTCGCTTCGCGAAGTTCCGTTACGCGTCAGGTACGCGAACCGGGGCGCTAACCGGAGCGCTGTCACAGATATATATATTTTTTTAAACGTTAATTTCTCAAAATCCACTGGAGCACATATATTGAGACATAGCAAAGGCACGTCGGGCAAACCATATCTACAATTTTGCCAAGTTTCATGTAAATCTATTCAGCCGTTCGAGCTAAAAGTGAGTCCAACCGCCCTATGGAAAAATGAATGGGAAAAACGCGTTTTGGGACCCCCCTTTTTTCTCGGCCCCCCCTTGACGAAACCCCCCCAAATTTTCAGGGGCTGCTCAGAAACAAAATGTGCCATTTTCCTGAAAATTTCAGCCAATTCCGTCCACAAACGCCAAAGTTATTAGACATAGAATTTTCAGAAATCCCATAGAGAAAAAATCCTAACTATATATACCCACTGGCTATCGCCAGTAGGTAATATACATATTTAAACATATATAATCTGCATATCTATATAAATATAAATGCATGCATACATATACATATAGGCATACATATGCATGTTATTTACATGAAAGTTTTAAAAACACTAATAAAAGCAAAGCTAAAAAGCCACCTCCCTACAAACAGAATGGCTTTAACTTAAACGAGGGCGAGATCTATTGCATTTTCAATGCTTGTTTACTTTGGTTCTATCAAGAAGGCATTCAGATGTGTCACACATTTGCCATAAATTCTGAATGTTAGCACTCTAGTTGCTCATTAGATCACTGTAGTAAAGCTAGTGCTCACCAGGGCAGTCTGCTGCTAATCATGGTTTGCAGCCATTTTACCGCATTTTTTATCCCGCAGACTTTCAGTCCGCATACCATTATCCCGCAAAGTCATTGACCTCGCATACCATTATCCCGCATTTTTTCAAAACGCATGTGCATTTATCGCGCATGCCTTTACAAAGAATTACGTTTTAAAGGCATGTATGGTAAATGCATTTGCGTTGTGAAAACCACGATGACGAGAGAGGTAAGTGGGTTTGTGTTAATTTTTTCGTGGGTTAGTAATTGTGTAGTGTAGTGTTGTGTTGTGTTAGTGTAGTGTTGTGTTAGTGTAGTGTAGAGTTGTGGTGGTTGTTTAGTGTAGGGTCATGCTGGGGGTAGTGTTTTAGGGTTTAGGGTTGTGTTGTAGTGTTTGCGTAGTGTAGGGTCATGCTGGGGGTAGTGTTTTAGGGTTTAGGGTAGTGTTGTAGTGTTTGCGTAGTGTAGGGTCATGCTGGGGGTAGTGTTTTAGGGTTTTGGGTAGTGTTGTAGTGTTTGCGTAGTGTAGGGTCATGCTGGGGTGTAGTATTTTAGGGTTTAGGGTAGTGTTGTAGTGTTTGCGTAGTGTAGGGTCATGCGGGGGGGTAGTGTTTTAGGGTTTTGGGTAGTGTTGTAGTGTTTGCGTAGTGTAGGGACATGCTGGGGGTAGTGTTTTAGGGTTTTGGGTAGTGTTGTAGTGTTTGCGTAGTGTAGGGTCATGCTGGGGTGTAGTGTTTTAGGGTTTTGGGTAGTGTTGTAGTGTTTGCGTAGTGTAGGGTCATGCTGGGGTGTAGTGTTTTAGGGTTTTGGGTAGTGTTGTAGTGTTTGCGTAGTGTAGGGTCATGCTGGGGTGTAGTGTTTTAGGGTTTTGGGTAGTGTTGTAGTGTTTGCATAGTGTAGGGTCATGCTGGGGGTAGTGTTTTAGGGTTTTGGGTAGTGTTGTAGTGTTTGCGTAGTGTAGGGTCATGCTGGGGGTAGTGTTTTAGGGTTTTGGGTAGTGTTGTAGTGTTTGCGTAGTGTAGGGTCATGCTGGGGGGTAGTGTTTTAGGGTTTTGGGTAGTGTTGTAGTGTTTGCGTAGTGTAGGGTCATGCTGGGGGTAGTGTTTTAGGGTTTTGGGTAGTGTTGTAGTGTTTGCGTAGTGTAGGGTCATGCTGGGGGTAGTGTTTTAGGGTTTTGGGTAGTGTTGTAGTGTTTGCGTAGTGTAGGGTCATGCTGGGGGTAGTGTTTTAGGGTTTAGGGTAGTGTTTGCGTAGTGTAGGGTCATGCTGGGGGTAGTGTTTTAGGGTTTAGGGTAGTTTAGTTGTTTAGTGTATGCTAAAGGCATATTCGTTCTAAAGGTTTTCGTTATTTTAATTTGCGGCCTAATAGTACATGCGGGATTTTTTTTGCGGACTGATGGTATGCGGGATTTCGTCATATATTCGCTAATCATACTTTCTATGGCAAAATGAACCCCCTCATTTTGTTCATTTTTAAATTAAATGTTTTAAGAGTTAACACTTTATTCCAATCAAGATGGCTTCAGGTGTGCCATACCTTTGTAATAAGTAGGACTGTTAGCACTCTAGTTGTTCTTTAGAACACTCTGGGACATTCTGTCATTGGGCTATAGTTGGGCTACATCTGGCTGATATTTGGGCTACATTTGTTTTTTGTGTCTCTGGTGGCCATCTTTGGGCTACATTGGGCTACATTGGGCTACATTTGGGCTCCAACATATATATAGCCCAATGTAGCCCAATATATATTTTTCAAAGTTAATTTTCGTAAAAACCACTGGAGCCTATATCTTGAGACATAGCAAAGGCACATCGGGCTACCAGTCCCTACAATTTTGCCAAGTTTGGTGTAAATCCATTCAGCCGTTCAGGCTAAAAGTGAGGCCAACCGCCCTATGGAAAATTGCATGGGAAAAACACGTTTTGGGACCCCCTTTTTTCTCGGCCCCCCCCTTGACGAAACCCCCCCAAATTTTCAGGGGCTGCTCAGAAACGAAATGTTCCATTTTCCTGAAAATTTCAGCCAATTCTGTCCTCAAACGCCAAAGTTATTCGACATAGAATTTTCAAAAATCCCATAGGAAAAAAATCCTAACTATATATACCTACTGGCTATCGCCAGTAGGTAATATATATATATATATATATATATATATATATATATATATATATATATATATATATATATATATCACAGTTTTACACATCCGATTTTACCGAGTTGTATTCTAGGGCTTCTCTTGCTGCATATTGGTTTGTACCACATACTTTAATATATGGAGGGCACAGATAAGAATGGCTTGCAAAAGCTTTCGGGGGATGTGACTCCGGAGTCAGAGAGATCTGGAACTTCATTGGATGAGGAAGACTTCATTCAAGACAGCAAGCAAAAGTCTGTACATGAGGGCGCCCAATTAAGTGTCTATGATGTGGTCCATTCGGTGGTAAGTGCTGTGATGACGTCAACGCATTACGCAGCAAGTAGTTCTATTTGTAGCTCTTTTGACCGTCTCATCTCCAATCTGCTCCAAGTCCTAGAGACAGTGTTGGTAAAAGTCACATAATGATGGGGATTCTCCTTGTATTAGTTGGGGAACCGTTTACTTAAGAGCAAATATATTTTAGAGGCATCTCAGAAGATGCTTTAGTGCCCTTGGACTCATTTGTGTTTTGCAAGGCAGATATTGAAATTAAAAAGAAGAAAAAGTAGTAAGCTTCCTGCAGGGATACGTTTATTTATAGAATGCTATTGCTGGACGAATTGACCCCTCCATGTGTTGTTATTTTCAGAGGCGGACTCTGTTGGGGGAATCACCATTGCCCTTAGATGACTCTGCCACTGAGTGGGAGAGAAGTGAGGATTTTAGATTTTCTGGGCCAATCTCATTTCGGCCCCACTGTGATCATCTATCAAAAGTCAGGAAGGGGTTCCCTCTCCCAATATCAGATTTTTATTTTTAGCAAAGTGAATAAGTCCATGGAAAAGTCAAAACAGACACTAGCTTAGATCAGAGTGCCCTAGACCCATCCTACTAAATAAGCAGTCTATAGTTTGACCCGACAATGGTAGCCCTCCTATCTAAAAAGAAAAGGGAAGGACCAGAAAAAAAAGGAGATTGTTAAAGTCTTGAGGGTCTACCAGTGCAAGCTTCTGGATTTACTGGGTCGGCTGATTCAGATAACGGAGTTTAGATGACAGAGGAAGCTGCTGAATTCAATGGGCCTTTAGAGCTTCCCGTCTTAAGGGGCGGGATTCAAAGGTCGATTTGCATTCTATGGAATGTGAATTCCACTCTTTCAGCAGAGCGCAGAAAGTAATTACGCATTTGCAGTGACCCTAAAGTAGCAAAAAGGCAGACAAAGAAGTAGGAGTAGCTACAAATGGGCATCTATCTGAGAAAAAAGTTTGCAAAGGAAATTACTAATTATGTTCAGAATTTCACAAGAATAGCTGTTAAAAAACATACCAAACCCGACGTTGGGGACTGTATTGAACATGCGTATTGATTAACAGTGCACGGGCCGTACATTACGAAATTGAAGCGAGATAAATGTAAGTGGCTTTCATCCCCTGGTCTAAAACGCATTACTGTTGCAAGCTGGCATTTACAGCATTTATAATTCGGTTTGTGTTGTTGTGTCGTATTTTGTTTCAATACAGTCCCCAGCGTCGGGGTTGGTATTTTTTGAACAGCTATTCTTGTACAGCGACAATCAGATAAGGTAAGAATGAGTTTAGAGGTCCAGAGTGGTGAGCTGTTGACTTCTTTTTGTGAGTGAGCCTAAGAACATTCTTGTCTGTCTTACAGCTATTGGGTCCTGATGAGAACTCGGAATTTATGAAGAGTCTGAAACGCATAGACCATCTATGCGTCAGCCATAAGATTGTAAAAGACTTGATTTTGCACAGAAAGATTACAATTTGATGACATTGTGTACTATGGCTTTTTTTTCGAATTATAGAAAGAAATGAAATTAAAGTGCAATTTAGTAGGGGATAGCTGAATGTTAATCAGAATGTGATGAATGAATGGAAGAGAGTCTGAAAAGGTTGATTGAGTGATTGAATAAAAATTAGGAATGTGAATATGTAAATATGCTTTGATGTAAAATCCTTTGTGTGATTATTCTGTTGGTTTCCCCCCCAAAAAATTCAAATATGGTAAAAAAAAATGTATACATTTTTGTCAAGAAAAATTAAAAACAAAAAGATTGATTCAAGACAAAATTATAAGTCCATGGCACATGTTTTATTTTCAATATGTTCACCAGAATGAGAGTTCAAATGAAATCGCAGTATTGGCATTTGTTTCGGTAGATATTGGTCAGTGGCTTGGCCTTACTGTTGGGAGCCCAAATCTAGTGGTGGTATTAGTAGCTGGTGGGCTTGCAGCACTGGTTGTGCCACCCACAGAAGCAGCTTGTAGAGTGCCTCTCAGGCCTGCCATTGCAAGGCCTGTGTGCAGTCTCGTACTGCCATGTCGACTTGGCAAGTGCACCCACTTGCCAGTCACTAAACCTTCCCTTTGCTTCATATTAGACACCCCTATGGTAGGCCCAAGGGCAGGGTGCATTGTAAGCATAAGGTAGGACATGCTCTGGTGTGTGTAGCATGTCCTAATAGGAACTACAGCCATTTTCGTTTTTCACTATTGCAAGGCTACCTGTTCTCCATAGGCTAGAATGGGTAGTTAGATTATTACATTCTTATAATCCTAACTGACTCAGGGAACATGGTAGATACTCAAATTTAGTATGCCTGAACTCAGAATAATAAAATGCAGGGCTCGACAAGAACTCAGAATAATAAAATCCAGGGCTCGACAAATCTAAAAAAGCTTACTTGCCCTGCAGGTCGAGTGAGTAGAATTTTCTACTCGACCTAACATCAATGCACTTGACCCACAAATTGGTTGCATACTAATTTTCTTCAAAACATTTGCAGCACCAACAACCCAAGAAAACGTTGGCCAACCAAACTGTAAACAGCAAATGTTAATTTAATACCCAAGTACCTCCCTAAGATGTGTCCAGCCTCACAAAAAGCATGAACAGCTTTGTAATACTGGCAGGCTAACAGGCTGTTCCGACGACAACTTGAGTTCTGCTTACACTGCACTCTAATAATTGTGTGTGCTTTAGGCGTAGCAGAATAAACTACTGCAGGACTGTAATGCAGACCCAGGCTCCATAACCTTCATAAAAGAATTAAATGAACAATGGATAATGAACAATGGGAGAACAGATGATGCAGTGGCCTGGGCCCCTAACCAGAGATGGGTTCACCTTGCTCACCCACACATCCCCCTCCCTCTCTTCCTCTGCAAGTTTCACGAGCGGCCATCAGCACCTTGGCTTGGTCAGCTGCAGTACAATTTTGTTAAAGAACGCCATTTACCGTGATTTCCCCGAGAAGGTAATTGTGGTACTTGTAGTATGCGCTCTAGTCTACTAGCGTAAACGCGGTGACGCGTTACGCTGTAGTCAGGAGCGCGAGACTCGCGCATGCGCAGCAGAGTGTTGGGAGAAGGCGCGAAAGGGAAAAACGGCAGTTGGCGACCGGAGCGATTCCTGTGTAGACGCTCGGCGCCCTTATGCTCTGATCACTTGTTATGGATGAGAATAAATGATTTGTACACCTTCAGAGTCTCAGTGTTCAGTGTGGGAGCTACTAACTTTACATTGGCGACGAGGCTGGGACCACGAACACCAGGAAGACAGTGGTCAGTAGTAGGGACTCCACAACAGCCCCACACCAACCAGCAGAAGAAAAAAATACAGCAACAAGGACGAGCAAAGGGCGTGGCAGTAGTGGAACAGTACGAAAATAACTACAATACAGCTCCAATATCCAGGTCAGTGCCGGGCTAGGGAAAGAGAGCACAGCCAGCACCCTGGCAACCAAAGGCATCACCCCCGAGACAGAGGAAGGGGCACAGACCGATAACCCCACGCAGACTATAAGGGACAGCACCCCAGGTAGTCCCAGAGGGCAAGGTAACACGGCAGGGAGTGCAGGAGCATCCGGTGTACCTATTCAACACGGTGCCCAGGTGGTAGACCCCAGAGGCGAAGTCAGGATGGCGAATCAAGCGTCGGCTCTGATGGCCCCCGTCCCATTCCTGCCTAGACCGGGAGAACCACAGCTAAAGTGGGAAGATTGGAAGGAATACTTTCAAAACTATATCGAGGCACTTGAAGACGAAAACGAAGGGGCATTCACCCCAGAAAGGAAGAAGAGACTGTTGCTCCACAATCTGGGCCCGGAGGGAGTGAGAGTGTTCAAGAACCTGGTGCCCAAGGAGAGGGGAGCGACTGAAACAGATGTCTTTAAGAATGCACTGGATGATTTGGACAGCCATTACCGCCCAGCAGTTTGTGTCTCCATAGACAGGTACAATTTCCAACAGAGGAAGCAGGAGGTTGGTGAATCGATTGATGATTATGTGGCGGCGCTCCGACGCCTGGCCATCACGTGCCAGTACGGGGGTCTTCAGGAGGAGTATATCAAAGACCAAATTGTCATGCACACCACGTGCAGGTCTGTCCAGGACAAACTGTGGGCGCAGAGTGAGACATCGCTTAAAGAAGTTGTCGCTATGGTCAAAAAGGCTGAGATGTCAAAACGCGGTGCAGAAGCAGCCAAACGTGAGAGTGCACCGAGACAGTTAGTCAACAAGATAGACGAGGCACCCCAGCCCAGCAAAACCAGAGGGGTGTTTGGAGATCAGAGGAAGGATTCGAGATGGACAGGGAAGCAGACAGTCCGCCCTGGTCCAGACAGCAAGTTTGCGTGTTATAGATGTGGCAGCACGGCACATTCGGCGCAGGATAAACGCTGTCCCGCGTTCCGCGCCAGATGCTCGTTTTGTGGCCTGGTCGGCCATTTTGAAAAAGTATGCCGCAAGAAGGGGAAGAAATCCACGGTCAAGTGCGTCGATGCAGCCACAGCGGACGTCAGCGGGGAGGACGACCTGGAAGACGACGATTTGGTGTTATGCATCGAGGACCAAGTGTTAGAGGTGACGGGAAAGAGAAGAGATAAGCCTCGCACGGACATGCTCATAGGGGGAGTGAAGGTACATGTAGCCGTCGATTCAGGATCTCCTTGGACCATCGTGCAAAGATCCATATGGGAAGAAGACTTTGTGCCCGTGGTGGGGCCAGAACTATGGCCGCCGGACATCAGACCCATCTCGTACACTGAGAACGCCATTCCTCTAGTGGGGTGTCGAGACTTCATATTCGAATTCAGAGGGAGGTCAGCCACGTGCACCCTGTATATAGCAGAGAGAGGTCCTTCGGTGCTGGGGTGGAGAGACGCAGGAGATCTGGGAATCATACTCAACCCGGGAGGCAAAGAGCAGATTCTCTTGACGGACGAGTGGCCCCTCACGAGAGATGAAGATTGGAGGTCAGCATACCCCAAAGTTTTTGATGGCTCAGTTGGGAAACTGGACAAGTTCGTCCACAGAATGGTCCTCAAGGAGGGCGCAGTACCAGTGGTGCATAAAGTCAGGAACATACCCATGTCTACCAGTGGAGCGGTACAACAGGAACTCCTGAGGCTGGAGGAGCAAGGCGTCATAGAGCCGGTGGACAGTGCGGAGTGGCTATCCCCCTTGGTAGTGGTCAAGAAGCCAAATGGACAGGTTCGTCTCTGCGTTGACCTTCGTGAGCTCAACAAAAATCTCATCGTGGAGAAGTTTCCCCTACCTAGAATCGAGGAGATGCTCGCCAAGACAAAAGGTGTGACTCACTTCTCCACCATAGATCTCACGTCTGCATACTATCAGATTGAGCTGCATCCATCGAGCAGGAAGTACACCGCCTTCATTACACCTTTTGGGTGCTACCAGTTCCGGAGGATGCCCTTCGGCCTGGCATCCGCAGCGGCTGTCTTTCAGAAGCTGATGCATCGACTGTTCAAGGACATTCCGGGGGTACAGTACTTTCAGGATGACATCCTGGTGATGGGCTCTTCCAAAGGTGATCACGACAGGAAACTGCAAAGAGTTCTGAAAGTGCTGCAAAACAAGGGGCTAACGGCGGAATGGAGCAAATGCAAGATAGGGACCCACTCGGTGACATACTTGGGTCATGAGATCAGCACGAAGGGAATTTCACCCAAGGAACGTAACGTGATAGCCATAAAGGATGCAAAGGCTCCCAGCTCCAAGGAGGAAGTGCGGTCGTTCCTTGGAATGGCCGAGTATTATAGTAAGTTTGTGAGACACTTTGCCACCAGGACATACAGAATGAGGCAACTCATCAGAGACAAGACCAAGTTTGAGTGGGATTCAGAAGCGCAATTGGAATTTGACACGATCAAAGACTGCATCAGCCAAGCTGTTCCATTGCAAGGGTTTGTACCCTCGGGCAAGACCGTGGTGACAACAGATGCCAGTGATAAGGGCTTAGGGGCTGTTCTGGCACAAGTGAGGGATGATGGAGCTACTGAAACGATCAGCTTTGCTTCACGTGCGTTGTCTCCGACGGAGCAAAGGTACAGCGTCATTGAGAAAGAGATGCTGGCAGTCACCTGGGCTTTGGGCAGGTTCCGGCAGTTCGTATGGGGCACAAGATTCAAGCTTCAAACTGATCATAAACCCTTGATCAAAGTCCTGACTTCCTCGGGTCATGAAACGGCGACCCCGAGAATAGCTAAAATGACTCTGAAGCTGCTCGATTACACCTATGATGTCGAATACCTGCCAGGAACACAGAACAGGGTCGCGGACTATCTCAGCAGGGCTGCGGCGATGGAAGTGGCGCCGGAGGATGCCCTGGATAAGGAGGAGATGGTGGCAAGCATGGAGGACTATGAGAGGTCAATAAGTATCCAGGAATGGGCGGCTGCCTATGATCAGGATGTGGAAAAGGTTGAGATAAGGAGTTATTTGACGTCGGGCTGGCCTGACAAAAGGAGGCTCACCGATGGAGTACGGAGGTTCTATGAAATAAGAGAAGAACTGTCCCTGAGTGACTCGGGAGTGTTCATCTACAGAGGTGAGAGGGTCGTGCCTCCAGTCTCACTAATTCCAAGATTACTGACTCTACTTCACGAGGGCCACCTAGGTATTGTAAAGACCAAAGCACGTGTCAAGCAAATGTATTGGTGGCCAGGCATGGATGTACACATTGAAAGGCAAGTAAGGGAGTGCGGCCAATGCCAAGGCGCTGACAAAGTGCTGAGACCACTCCGGCCAGCCTTGGGGAAGTTTGACACGCCAAAGGGCCCCTGGGAGAACGTGGCCATCGACATACTAGGGCCAGTCCTGAACAGACAAGGAGTGAACAAGTATTTGTGTGTGGTCATAGACAAATATTCCAAATGGCCTGAGGTGGATATTCAAGAATCCATGGATACAGACACGATTCTGAAATTCCTGACGACGTTGTTCTTAAGAGAAGGCATTCCCAAAACTATCCTCAGTGACAATGGCCCGCAGTTTGTCTCGGACAAATGGATTAAGTTTATGAGGAGGAATGGGATTGAGTCTAAACACACGGCAGTGTATCATCCTGCATGCAATGGTCAAGTGGAGCGGTTCAACCGCGTGCTAATGGGCTCCATACAGGCGGCCATCACGCAGGGTAAAGACTGGGAGACTGAAGTGATGAGTATGCTATGGGCCTACAGGATCACCCCCACGGCTGTGGGGTACAGTCCATTCCAAGTGCTGAGAGGACGGCATCCGTTCACCCGGGACAATGTAGTATGGAGGGAGAAGACCATCACTAGCAAATGGTGCCCGGCGGTGGTTCAGCACAACTTAGAAAAGGCCCAGAAGATCTATTCCGCATACTATGACAAACGTCGAAATGCGAAAGGGACAAAGCTGGAGGAAGGAGAGTGGGTCAGGGTTAAACTCCCTACCCTACAAAAGAAAGGTGACAGCAAATATAGTCAGCCGTTACAGGTCAAGGAGGTGCGAGGCAGAGCAGCCCTCCTCAGCGACGGCAGGGTGTGGTCCCAAGACCGCATGGCCAGAGTAAACAAGATAGTTGTATGGCCCAAGCTGGAGGTGATAGAGACACAAGTGGACTCCCATGAAAACAGGCCTCAACCTGAGCAAGGTGATGAAGTTCTTCCCAACGGAATAGGAGAGGACTGTGAGGTGGGAAATCCCCGCTCTGGGTCCACAGCCGGAGATGATACACCGACCGGCGTAACACAGAGTGGAAATCAGAGAGATGGAGCGAGATCAGGCGGAGAAAGAGAGGTGGAAGAGAACATGCCGGTAAGACACACCCGTAGTGGCAGGGCAGTCATGATGCCCTCTCGATATAGAGACTTTGAAATGAGTGGACATTGACCATAGTTGTGTTAGACATGGGCGCCAGCCAGTGAACATTGGGAACCATGGACATATTGTACAGTTGGAGAAAAGTTAATTTGTTAATTGTTAAAAAGGGGAGATATGTAGTATGCGCTCTAGTCTACTAGCGTAAACGCGGTGACGCGTTACGCTGTAGACAGGAGCGCGAGACTCGCGCATGCGCAGCAGAGTGTTGGGAGAAGGCGCGAAAGGGAAAAACGGCAGTTGGCGACCGGAGCGATTCCTGTGTAGACGCTCGGCGCCCTTATGCTCTGATCACTTGTTATGGATGAGAATAAATGATTTGTACACCTTCAGAGTCTCAGTGTTCAGTGTGGGAGCTACTAACATTACAGTACTCACAAAGGATTGAGGAACTGGAAAGTACTGATGACTGCTGAAATGTGCCAGCTGTGGCATCCGTTCTAGAATGCCACCCCATGACACAGGTTCCTGATGCTAAGTTACTCAGCTTACTAAAGTGGCTAAGCAGACGGTGCGGAGTCAAGCTTGGTGCTCCATCTATTCAGGCTCTACAGCCGGTGTAACACACGTGTTAGTTGGGCCTGTCAGTAAGAAATGCAAGATGCACACACACACACACACTGTTGAGTCAATAAATGGATGCGTATTTATTTTTCCTGGGCAGGTGCGTTTCTTTACTGGCTGCAGGAAATTCAAGTTGCTTGACATTTTTGGTACCATTTAATAAATAGCAAGATCGGCGGAGCCATCTGTGAGGAGAGAGATGGACTTAAGGTGCAGAGGTGTAGAGCTGCACTGGCGCTCAGAATGGCGCAGGTAAATATGCTCTCAGGCTCACATGCATAACAATTGAGCAGTAGCTGCGCGAGGAGAAAATTATGCACTAGCTGCGTAGACATGTTTATAATGCGCAGGTCGCAGTTAACATCTGTGAAAGTAAAAATCTTTTCCATGTCAAAGATGTTTGTGTAGGAGAATGACCAATAGCACACTCGAGGCAAGATGTGGGAAGAGTCCGCCTCGTGCTAGAGGGGCGGATGGGAAATTGCACATTGCAACAGAGCTTTTCAAGCTTTACAACCAAAAAAACATTGAAGGTAATTTGAAAAGAAGACATTATTCAGCGTGTTTTTGAACATAGAGGCTCCAAGAAAATCCACTGTGAATGCAATATAAGTTGCGGCCGGTGTAGGTGCGGTAGGCCCCACCGTCCCGCACTGCCTCACCACACAGTGCTTTCCTGCACCGGCCACGACTGCCCACCCAAACACCTCAATCAGAGCAAGAGCCCCTGAACCCGTGGCTGGGGGAACTGTCCCCATCCAGGCGCACCTACCGTCCAGGGCCCCTTCGCTGAGAGATTGAGCTGTCCTTGACAGGCTGTGGCTTACATCACAGCCCGGGCAGAGCTCCACTCACAGGGCCTCCCTGGATGGCTCAACACCCGGGATGCAGGAGAACTTCGCCACTGCTCTGGCACCAGTGACGCTCATAGCTTACTGCCAGTGGAGTGGCCACTTACGAAATATGGCAGTACTACTGTGCTCTGTGGTTGAAAACACCCATGAAGGCCGGGGCTTGGAAAGGCAGCTTACACGCTTCTCTGGCAGTATACCCTGCCGCGGCTAACTAATCAGCGTAGCATATACTTATCCGGAGAGCACAAATTATCTTCTATCATCTGATTGGCTGATTGCAACTAGGCCTCAGCAGGCCGAGCCTGCGTTGCAATCAGCAAATCAACACCTGTGCTTTGCCCGCATTTTCAGGTAATCATTTCAGCATGCTGCCCCCTAGAGCCTTCTCCTGGCACTGCAGCAGCTGCATGGAAACTCAGGTTGGGACAGTGGCAGCTGTCACTCGCCAGGCCTATCAAGTAGGCCTGAAAACTGGCTCGCCCTTGAAGAAATTGACTCGCATTTGCGAGGGGGCGAGTACATTTTTCGAGCCCTGAAATCCATCTTTTAGTAAAGTTGGTTTTAATACTCTGTTTGAAAATACCATTTTTAGAAAGTAGGTATTTTCTTGCCCAACTGTCCAGGCCTGCCTCTGCTAGGTTGTGTATTCCTTGTCTGGGTTTGTGAGTGACAAGGCTGGGGGATTCCAGGAGACAGGCTGGGGCAGCCCAGTGGTGAATAGAGATCTGCATCTAGATGGGAGGGAGAAGTTGCACCTGGGACCTGAATAGGGCTGGGCCTTCCCTCTACAATGCTGGCTCCACCTCCTGTGGCTTGTCTGATGTCTCTGCCCTGCACTGTGAAAGGAGAGAAGGAATCTGGTCAACAAAGTGCTCCAGAGTTGTGCCTTCCCTCCCCTGTGCTGGCTCCACCTCATGTGGGGCATCTGATGTCTCTGCCCTGCACTGTGAAAGGAGAGAAGGAGTCTTGTCAACAAAGTGCTCCAGAGCTGTGCCTTCCCTCCCCTGTGCTGGCTCCACCTCCTGTGGGGAGTCTGATGTCTCTGCCCTGCACAGTGAAAGGAATGAGAGAGTCATGTAGACAAAGTGCTCAGGAACTGGTTTGGACTAGTCAGAGGCCTCTCTGCCTTCAGAGAACAAAGGATTTTCGGGTATAAATATTGGGACCCTGAAACCAAGAAATTAGATCACTTCTGGAACAAGAAGCCTTTTGCCAAGGAGAAGAACCAAGGAAGCTGCAGGAGTTTTACTGCCCATCTGCCAGTGTGCTGTTTGCTGGGTTGGCCTGCAGTGGTTGCTTCCTTGCCAAGGAAAGAAGAAGGAACTTTTTAAGGACTTGCATCATCTACAGAATATTCTCCAAGGGCTTGAAGTGTGCTTGCCTCCTGCTGAAGTCTCAGGGACAAAAGACTTCCCCTCCAGCTCCCTGTGAATTTCATTGCTGGGAATTCTATCTACAGACATTTGCGTGTCGCTGTAAGCGCAACGCAGCGAGAGGAAGCGTGTCGCTGCCGCAGCTGAAATCACCACATCGCCGGAGAAGCGAGCCTTCACCCCATCTCCCTGGAAGCGTACGTTCATCAAAGCTGCCTGCTGTCGCATCACCGGAGAAGCGCGACGCCATCGAGAGAGTCACCATCGCATCATCGGAGAAGCGTGTCGCAGGGCCTGTCGCGGCTCCAAAGTACAGAGTCGTCGCAAGGTTGCCAGGGCATCTACGCATCATCATCGCAGCGTCATCGCATCGTCGCACCAAGGGCAACATCTTCTCGCATCGCAACTGGACCACCACATCAAGGCGCCATCTTGCGCATCTCAACGGGCCCGCAGACCGAGAATCTACGCATTACCTCGGCACCGGTAAGGAGGAGGACACATCTCCTACTCTGCGCAAGCATTGAGGCACAACGCATCATTTCCCCCGGATCACGGAACCAACGCATCTCCCCTTTTGCGAGCCTTTTGTTCACTTTGCGTTACGCATCCAGGTACTTCGTTGAGAACTTTGTTGCATTTATCATCAACTTGAAAGAAGTAACTTTTATCATCTTTAAAGAAATATTAAGTGTAGTATTTTGGACTTTTGTCGTTTGTGGTCTTGTGTTAAGTCTATATAAAGAATACTTATTTTTATAAAACCTGTGTTGTGTCCATCTGTAGTGTTTTCACTGTATTACTGTGTATATTCACAAATGCTTAACACTGCTTCTGAGATAAGCCGATCTGCTCGTGCCAAGCTACCAAGGGGGTGAGCAGGGGTTATTAAAGAGTGTAATCCCCTTATCCTGACTTAGAAGTAAGGGTCCCTATTTGGACAAAGGTGATTACCATTGCAAACTAGAGACCCCCAGATCTAACAAGGGGTATGAAATAAAGTTTTATTCCCAACCAGTCCAATTGTTTCCCCATCACCCAATGTTTTTTTCAAAAGCAGTGAGGAGTCTAGTTTCAGACAATTCAGCGCAAGGATTTCTGAGCAATTTTTTCTGTTGAAAAAACGACAATGTTTTCTGTAGCATGGTCAATTTAAGATTATTGAACATTTTTGTATTCTACAGACAGTTCGGGATAGTAACGTCAAGCTCTGTGAGAAATTCTCTTTTGCCAGGGCTCTGGATGGTCAAAATAGATTTGAAAGACTCCCTCTACCTGTCTGTACCAATTCAAGGGTTTATTTTACAATGGGGGCATGGCTTGGGCGCCGATGAAGAGGGTCGCCTGAGCGCTGGTCTCCACGATCGAGCCTCTAATTATCCTGCTAAAACACCTCTGAAACCCCCATCTCACCAGATAAGACGGGGGAAGGGGATCCCCTACGGAGGATCTAAGAAACACTGCTTGATCGGCCCTACAGACCCGGAGATGTTTACCGGCACGCTGGCCGGGGTGCCCCGAGGGCGCAACTAAAATGGCGGCTGCGAGGAGGCTCTAAATCCTTGCACAGCCGAGATCGCGATTGAACCCGCGGACACTTGAGGGCTCCGATTCTGATGCCCGAGCCGAGAGACGTGGCCTGAGGAGACGGCCGGTGGCCGAAGTTACAACGCACAGTACTGCCAATTGAGATCTGCCGGCCTGAGGCTGGGGGTCGCACTGATACGGCGCGGGCTCCCGCTTTGAAGGTGCGGAGCTTGGGCCCGCCTGAGGAGGAGGCCTTACTTACCAGGCCCATTGGGGCTATAGAAGCCTGCGGTGCGCTCCCGGCATCGCGCCCGGCGGACTCCACACCCTGAATGGTGCGATCGTGAAGGGAGCCGCGGACCGCATCCCCCCCCCCGCCCGCCAGTCAACCCGGCGTGCGGGGGGAGCCTCGGGATTCCCCCGAGAGCCTTGGATGCTGGCTAGGGCAGTTTGCGGATCGAGGGAGCAACCTTAGGACCCCAGTTGGACACATCCTGAGGGGACTAACCCGGTGGTGCTTCGCTGCCTCGGAGAGACCCAGTGGGGGGTGGACCGGCACCTAGACACCCGGTGTTTGGAGACGGAGACCGCGGCAACATCCAGCATGCTGGAGCCCGGACACTAAGTAAGGCTCCCGCTGAGTTT
The DNA here is from genome assembly GCF_964261635.1 of Lissotriton helveticus. Lineage (NCBI taxonomy): Eukaryota > Metazoa > Chordata > Amphibia > Caudata > Salamandridae > Lissotriton > Lissotriton helveticus. The sequence continues at coordinate 1,109,794,690 of NC_136059.1, forward strand.
CCCCCTGCATTCGCGGCAGCAGAACGCTATGGTAATGCTTCGGAGACCACTTGGGCAAGCACAAGAGAGGTGACTGAGACCGCGGAGAGGGCACCGCGAGGCTGAAGCGAGACGGGGCAGCGCAACCCCGCGCCAGCTAGATCGGAGAAACAATCTGAGAGGACCCATGAGGACACCCGGACACCATATGCAGCTAGATGTGAACTGCCCCTAAGGACACTGCTCGGGGAGCCACAGCGGAGGCTGGCGACTACACTGAGGCGGTCGCCTCTTCAGGAGGGATCGGAAGGGGTGCACCAACGGTCGCAACACTGGATGAGGGCAGCTAAGAGTATGCTCGAAATGCCCTATTGATGCTGTGTACCCCTCACGAGCACTCCCTTCCTCCCCTTCCATCGAGCCCCTTGGCCCTGTACTACTCCTGATACAACAAGAGCTATGCGAACAAGACATTACTAGCGGCCATGCATCAGCAGGCGTTTGCAGTATAGATAGCGATCTATGGAGCTGGCACTCGGGAGCACACGATGACCGGCCTTCAGTGGGTTGATCTGAGACGGCTGCTGCGCTGGCATCTGACCACCTGCTATGCCTCAAGACGGATCCTGAGTAATTGTACCATACCACTAAGACTACTCTGTTCCTTGCTATTCGGAGCACTGTCGGGGTAGGGCTTGCCCTGTTTTGAACTGCTGCAGGTGACAACCGTGCACACTGCCGCTTTCTAAGATCGCTCTTCTACGTCGCTCCTGGCGGCCCCTGCACTGGACGCACCTGGGTGGCGATTCACACCGCCAATAGGACAAAAAGTTGAAAACGTCAGGCCGAACAGAATCCCCTTGACACTGGGCTACATCTCCCTATCCAGTAGCGGCGAAAAGGACAGCATACCACCAACATGGGAAAACCTAAAGGGAGTAAAGGCGGTGGTCCACCCACGTCAGATACTGAGACGTCGGACAAGGGGGACCACTCTGTCCCCGATCAGATGCGAGACCCTCAACTTCAACTTCAGCTGGACAAAATCCTGACAGCGATAACGGATACCCGCGCAACGCTTCAACAGGATATTGCGCAAGTCGCCACGGGACTGGATCTATTGAGGGCCGATCATGGTAAACTGACCGACAGAGTCAAGGTGATAGAAGATACGGTCCATACCCTGGCACCGGCGCAAAAAGCCCTCTCGACCACTATGACCAACGTGCTGGACCGCATGGATGCACTGGAGAGAAGAGCTGAGGAGGCAGAAGGGCGTAATCGCCGGAACATCCGGAAAGTAGGCTTTCCGGAGAAAGTGGAAGGGAAGGACATGGTACGCTATCTTGAAGACTGGCTCCGGACGACGGTGGCGCCGGAGGGCCTATCCACTTTCTACACACTGGAACGGGCACATAGAGTTCCAGCCAAGTCGCCACAACAAGGCCGACCTCCACGTCCGGTGGTGGCCTGACTGTTACATTACCGGGACAGAGATCTATTACTCCAGAATGCACGCGGGAACGGCCCCTTTCAAGTGGAGAACAGCAAAGTCAACATCTTTCCTGACTACACGTATGAAACGCAGCGCCGACGGACCTCTTTCCTGGCAGTTAAAAGAGAAATGAGAGCTGAGGGCCTCCAGTACTCCCTGCTCTTCCCAGCTAGGCTTCGAGTAATCGTGGATGATTCCACCAGGTTCTTCGATACACAAGACGATGCCTGCGCCTGGCTGGAACTGTACAAATCCGGTAAAGACGTTCTCAGCCAACGACCTGGAATAAGCTCAGAAGGATTGCCACAACGGAAGTCCCGGCGGATCCGCAATAGGCAGAGGGGACTAAAGAGGCCTTCACTGTTGGAGACAACTGCAGAACGGCGGGGAGTCCTGGAGGTAGTGTCTGTCATATCGGGAACGCAGGACTCTCCATTGCAGGAAGAGGTGAAATCAGGAGTGGGTGATGACCACTCGGATGCTGGGCGCTCAGAGAAGGACAGTGTACCTTTGCCTGTGGTCACCCCTGCGACGGCGGAGAGAATGCTGGATGAAGGATGAGAGCATCTGGTGAGCTGCAGAGGTTCGAATACAGACTATGGCGGACTGTTTCCCGTGAACTGTGGGAGGGAGTTATTGTTTACAGATGGGAGTCGGGTGGTCATTGAGATGTGTATAATTATTTGGGGCTCGATCAATCAGCAAGAAGCCTAGGGATTGGGCGGCTACCCATTGGTAACCAACCCCCCTTACTGCCCTTAAGGCACACCCACAGTGACTGTCGGGTTAGTTACAGGTTATTATTCGGGTGTGTTTGAATGGAAGTTCCTAGGTCCTGTTCTGGGGGGAGGGGGGGAGGGGGGGTTGTTCTGGGGTGTTGGAGGGAGGGCTTGTCATCGGTGTTGACATCTTACCACACTTAAGATATCTAGGGAATGGTTGGATAGGAATGCACAGGACACAATGGGACACTGGGTGATTTAACCAATTTAAGATGTATAACCTGGAATGTGAGGGGGCTCCACACTATGACAACGCCACAAAATTCATGCCTACTTGGTAAGGAGGGGGGGTTCAGGTTGCGTTGCTACAGGAAACACAATTGACGAAGGCTGAAGGGATTGCATTACAGCGTAGATGGTGGGGTCAAGTATACAATACCACATACTCAGCGTTTGCTAGAGGCGTACTAATTTGGGTTAGAGCTGGGGTCCCATTCCAGGTCACCAGGCAACTCGTAGATCCGGAGGGGAGGTTTGTTGCAATAGCGGGAAGGCTAAGAGGTAAAGACATTGCCTTCTGTAGTGTGTATGCACCTAATGTCGATCAGCTGACCTTTCTGGCGAAGTTATCAGGGTCCTTAGCACACTTCCTTGTGGGGCCATTATTAATGGGAGGTGACTTTAATTCGATACAGGACGTAGGGCTTGATAGGTCGCACCCCCCTCTGGCGGACTCTCCGACACACCGTACAACTAAAGGCAGATTGGACTGGCAGTCGAGATGGGGCCTAATAGATGCCTGGCGCGCACAACACCCGCAGACTCGAGATTACTCTTATTTTTTCAAGTATGCATGAGCTTCATGTGAGGTTAGACGCGATGCTGTGTTCCCCAACTCTAATGACAACGATTATGAGAACTGAATATCTGTCAAGGACAGTGTCGGATCACAATCCTTTGTTGCTTGACATGCAGTGGTTCCCTAGCGTCTCCTGTGTCCCTACCTGGAAGCTGCGCCCAGAAACACTAGACAACCCCCTTTTTCATGGTGCGCTGGAAGAATGAATTACTCAGTACTTTGAGGATAATGCTGGCACGACTGAGGCCAGAGCAACAGAATGGGATGCCTTCAAGGTGGTTATACGAGGGTTTTGTATTGGGAAACATGTATGGGTACGGAAAGTGCTCCTAGATGACCTAGATAGAGCTGATAAGAAGCTCCGCGAAGTAGAACTATTACGACCTGGTCACCCTGAGCTACAAGGAAAGGTTAGCGAGGCGAAAGAAGCAGTCGCAGTAGAGACAGAGCGCTTGCGCAGTTTCGACTACAAAGCATACACGGCTAGAACCCATGCAGAGGGCGACAAAACAGGGACCCTACTAGCTTGGCTGGCCAACCCCGCAAAGAGAAGCTCCCCCATGGTATCCATGCGCACGGCGGACGGAGATGAGGTATACACCCAGCCTGAGATCCTGCATTGCTTCACAAGATATTATGAAACTTTATACCAAAGCAAACTAGAGATCGGTACTCCAGCCATAGATGTTTTTCTAGAAGGGCTCTGCTTCCCAGAATTAGATCATGAACAGGCAAAGGACTTAGGCAAAGACATTGAGCTGGGAGAAATAAGTTGTGCCATAAATCGAATGGCACATAACAAGACTCCGGGTATAGATGGGTTGCCCATAGAATTTTACAGCAAGTACGTTGATCTACTAGCCCCTCGGCTGCTAGAGGTCTATAGGGAAGCGAAACAATTGGGGCAGCTACCACACTCAATGCGAGAAGCGTTGGTAATACCCTTACTGAAACCGGGGAGGGAAAGCGGAGACACAGCGTCGTACAGACCATTATCGATGCTAACCACCGATTATAAAATATTAAGCAGCATCCTAGCGTCCCGCCTTTTAGAACACATGACTACACTGGTCCATGAAGGCCAAGCTGGTTTTATACCAACGCGAAATACGACAACGAACATACGCCGATTGATGCGGCTCCTTGAGGGAGACCACTTCGGGGCCCACCACCCAATGATATTATCGGTGGACTTTGAGAACGCGTTTGACAGCCTCGAATGGGAATACCTCTATAAAGTGCTGAGGCGCTTTGGTGTGGGAGAGGATTACTTGAGATGGACAACAGTGCTATACACCTCGGCAGTGGCCAGAGTGAAAACGGGCACACTAATATCGCCTCAATACCCGGTGGAAAGGGGTACGAGACAGGGATGTTCACTATCTCCATTGCTCTTTGCATTGGCAATGGAGCCCCTTGCGATGTCAACCCAGACGGGAGACCACTATGGGGGATTACAGAGTAGAGTTGGGCAGCAATACATATCGCTATACGCAGACGATCTCCTGCTCTCTCTCGAGGACGCCGAGGGGGCCATGGTGGGAGCCGACAATCTTGACAAGCTTTGGTGAAATCTCCGGCCTAAAAGTAAACTGGACCAAGACTGGTTTGTTTCCAGTACGCCAAGGCGAGACCCAGCCCTCCATGACCAGAGCGGTCAGATGGGAGCCCTCCTGCCTGAAATATCTGGGAGTGTACATCTATCACACGCCAGCCGACGTATTAGAGGGCAATGTTGGCCGTGGAATACGAGCGCTGAAGGGCAGTATGACCTTTTGGGCTGCTCTCCCACTGTCAGTGGCGGGCCGAATAGCACTATTGAAAAGGATGGCGCTCCCAAGGCTACTATATTGCTTCAGAACATTGCCAGTATGGATTCCTGCTGCTACTTTCCAACTTCTGAGGTCCATGATAGTGTCCTTCCTTTGGGGGACAGGACGACGTAGAGTAGCGCTAACAACGCTAATAAGACCTAAGACGGAGGGGGGGACTAGCGGTCCCCGATTTCGAATTGTATTACTTGGCAGCTCAATTGCAGACCTACACGCAGGTGATAGCACGTGAATTCCAGGGACCGGAGCATAAAAGGGGCCTAGGCATACCTCGTCACATTCTTTCTTTTATATCGCTGCAACAGAACTTAGACCTTCGGGATTTCACACAAGAAGAAAAAACGATTAGATTATGTTGGAACCGCTCGCAGCCTAGAGCGGGGGTACTGCACCCATACGCCCCGAAATCCCTCTAGGGATGCTAACGGCGTTGCCGCATGGCGGCGATTGGTCGCAGCTACAGGATTGGGAGGAGGCCGGAATCCAGGTGCTAGGGGACCCATATGAGGACGGGACGCTATTGCCTTTCCCAACACTCCTACAAAGGTTTGATCTACCTAGAGGGGGCTTTCTGCTGCATTCAGCACTAACACGAGCAATACAGGCACATTGGAAAGAGGGGTTAACAGATCCAAGAACAATGGCTTGCCAGTATGCTATGATGGCGGCGGGAACGTTCAAGGCGGTCTCGTGCCTTTATTCCAGGATGAACACTGAAGGACTACCCCCTCTGGAAGCGCTAAAGGGAAAGTGGGAAGCAGATATAGGAAAGGATATCCCCGAGACGGCGTGGACGCAGATAATGTGGAGGGCTTGGAAGAGCACACGCAACGCAAGGTTCCAACTAGTGCACTTCTATATTCTCCATCGGGCATATCTGACACCGGGAAATATCAAAAAATATTTTGATGTAGACTCCGCTGCGTGTCCCAGATGTATGAGGGTTGGAGTAGAGTTGGATCACATGCTATGAACATGCCCGTTCTTAGAACCTTATTGGAAGGAGGTGGGAGAGACTCTGAATGCGGTAACGGAGAGGGGCTTGATATTTGACATGGCCGTGGGAGTTCTACACTGGTTCCCTCATACCCCTAAAAATAAGATCACAAGTAAATTTATAGATATGGGGCTCATATTAGCAAAACGAGAAATCACACGGCATTGGAAAGCAGTGATGGGACCTACTGGCACTAGGTGGAGGAACAAGTTTATTAAGTGGGCTGCTGGGGAGAGTGTGCCGAGATTTCAAACAGCACGACGACAGCAGAATGACAAGGCATTGGAAACAGCACAGGCATGGGCGCGTTAGTGCAATCATTGCGCGACTACTGCACACAAGATGAAACAACGGACTAACAACACGATTAGAGTGCATCCCCGAACCATGACAGGCACATCACACAGAACATTACCTAACAACTCCTGCGCATACAGATCATCACGACTGAAACCAACTGTACACACCGATGATGAGGATCCGGGGAGGGAGGGTTCATAGGGGAGGTTATTCAGAAATTGGGTAGAGCATACTGGGGCCAACCTTTAATGGGATTTTCTATACATGATCCTGCCCACCTCTGGGTCCACCACCTGAGACTATAGCTGAGAGGGCCACTATCAGGTGCTTAGGAAGGCGTAAGAAATGTAATTGACGCTGTATGATGTATGAAACAAAACCCAATATAAATTTGTTCAAAAAAAAAAAAAAAAAAAAAAGGTTTATTTTACAATTGCACTGGAATCAAAAAACATTTCCGCTCTGAGTTCGGGTTTCGCGTCCAACTACCGATGCTTGACAAACCTCCTAAAGGCTGTGACAGCACTGTTCAGATCTTTAGGGTTTAGAGCGATTATACACGTTGATTATGTCTCAGTGCAAGAGCTGGTTACAGGTTTAGGCTGTTTGGAAGGAATCGCTATTGTAGACTTTGGAGTTAGTGATAAATCTTTGCTAGTTACTACTCTGATGGTTCCATTTCGGGGGTTTGTTATAGGCTTACTGAAAGCCTCGCTTTTTGTTCCATGACAGACTAGCAGGAATGTAAAGAAGGAGATCCAGTCAGTTTTGAGAAAGATTAGGGGTACTCTCTGAATGTTAGCCAGGATTGTGGGGATATTGCCAGCATCCATTCAGGACATTTTCCCCACTCCCCTTCATTACAAGGCTCCTCAGTATCCGACGGTACAGCATTTAAGAAAGGTACTCCCATATGTTTTAACTTCCCTATCAGAAGACGAAAGGGAGGTGTTGGGGCTAATGAATCTCCCAAATGGAGGCTTGGAATATAAGATCTATTTTTGCCCCAATTCCCAACATCAGTCTAAAGTCAGACACAAGCAAGACCGGTTGCGGGGCTCAACGCTGCAAGGTGGTGATGAGAGGAAAATGGTCTTGCAAAGACGTTTTGCGGCAAACTACTTACAGGTTCTCACAGGTTCCTATGCGATGAAAAGTTTAGTTAAAGGCTGGGCACACTGTTGAGTACATTTATGAATGGACAATGTATCAGCGATATATTTCGAAAGCAAGCTCGAGGGGCTCACTCAAAAAGCCTGGCAGCTCTAACCAGAGTTGCATCTAAAAGGTAATGCTTTTTGTCCCTCTGCATTCATTCTCAGAATGCTGCTTCAGATCAGGAGGGACAAGCCTACTCTGCTCCTTTTCACACAGTTTTGGATAGCACAGGTTTGATACACTCAACTTCTGGATTTCTCTGTAGGTTTCCCGAGCTTCTTCCGTCTTATCCTCATATCCAATCAGATTCCTCGGGGGCCACACAAGTTGGTTTTACTGAGTCATCTTTCCTGATGGCATGGAAGGTTTCAGGTGATCTTAGAATGTCCTGGGCCTTTCGCAAAAGAGGCACTCTTTATTATTAAAGTGTCTGGGGGTCCGGCCACTAAAGCAAGTTTCGAATATGCTTGGTCAGTCTGGATTTGCTGGTACATGGAACACAGGCCTGCAGGTTGATACGGTCTCAGCTCCTTCAGTACAGATTGTTTTCTTGTCTGTTGGTGGGGAAAGGTTTGGTCCACCTACGTCATGGAAAAATG